>NC_063213.1:63338165-63651323 GCF_020740725.1 Corvus hawaiiensis | reverse complement strand
TTTACAAGGAGCACTTCGGCAGTGCTCAGTTCAGGAGTACGTGGGGCCAAGGTCTCTGGCCTGACCTGCTCTGTCTCTGGGCAGGCAGCTGTGTTTGAGTGAAACCAGTGCAGAGTCCCTAGATCCATAGGCTGTTACCCTCGACTCTGTCAGTGGTGATGATGACGCTATCGTTTCTTTAGAAGTAGATTCAAGTCAGTTAAGACGCCAGCTATGTGGTGGCAGCCAAGCAGCCATTGAAAGGATGATCCATTTTGGAAGAGAATTGCAAGCAATGAGTGAGCAGCTAAGAAGAGAATGTGGCAAAAACACAGTGAACAAGAAAATGCTCAAGGTATGTTTAACCTTCTTGTAAAGGTGAATAACTGTGCTGCCCAGAAGGAATGCCCGACAGCATGCTGTGCTGGAATACTGTTCTGCTTTAACTTCTGCCATTTTTTGTGTGTCTCAGAGCAGTATTCTGGTCAGCTGTGGTGTAGCACTGTCTTCTTTCTTGTCTGTGTAGCACATGCACAAGGAAGATAATTTAGTGCTGTTACACAATTAAACACAGAAATTAATTTAGCACTTCCCTTTCTCTCATTTCTGACCACATAACTTGGCCTCTTGAATTGAAGTGCTGTTTTTGTCTCTAATGATAAATGAACCGCAAGGGGATTGGTAGAGATGCCCAAAATGTGCTGTCATTAGTATTCTGCATGTTAATTAGTTTGCCTTGATTTGAGACTGCTTTGGAAAAGAATTCCCTGGCCAAAGACTGCATGCAGTTTTCAGTCTGTTTTCTCTTACCCCATCACTTAGTAAAATAATGCTACCTTTTGCCTTGCTCTTGGGGAAAAAACACTAAATGGAACAAGTCCTGTCACAATTTCTGTTTCAAAATACTTTTTGTATCAATGGACACTGACAGTCGTCACCTTTGTGATTCTGAATCAAAATAGTTGAATAAAATGGTCCTTCTTTCCACTAGTAGCTTATAGCTGTGAGATATAATAAAAGCCATCTTCCCGCAGGATGCATTCAGTTTACTTGCATATTCCGATCCCTGGAGCAGCCCTGTTGGGAACCAGCTTGACCCGATACAAAGAGAACCAGTGTGCTCTGTACTGAATAGTGCAATACTAGGTAAGTGCGGCCTGCTGGCTGCCCAGGGTGCTCGGGGTGCCTCCCCCTTGTCTCACACAGGTGGCCCAGCTGCTCCTCTGTAAGGAAGGATAGCAGTGTAGGGTACGTTCTTCTGGGAAGAAAGGGATTGTTTTGGGGGGTACATAAAATAACAGGTACTTTTCTGCTGTTATATTCAGAACAAAAATGGGCCTGTTCAATAATGGTGCTGTGCACAGTCACTTTGTTGCTCCTGCTTTGTGTCTTGCTCTTAGAGCAAACTTCGCAAATGAATGATTTAAGTAGGCTTAAATGTCAAGTTTTCAGTGCATTATTGTGAAATGATTCAGGTTTTTTATCTGCCACTGTGATTCTTTTTCAGAGACTCACAATCTGCCAAAGCAACCCCCGCTTGCCCTAGCCATGGGACAGGCGTCACAGTGTCTAGGATTGATGGCCCGGTCAGGAATTGGATCCTGTGCGTTCGCCACAGTGGAAGACTACCTACACTAGCTATGCATTTTGAAGGTCTGAAAGGTGTTGTGGCATATTCAACATGGAAAGTAGACCAGCTCTGCTGACTGGAATTTGGAATTTTAATTATGTACTAAGGACAAGTCTGTCGCTTTATGTTGCTTCCTAGTTTACAGCATGATGCAAATGATTTCTAACTTAGTGTTAGGAGAAAATTTCCATCTTTAAACCTCTTAGACAACTAAGAGTTGAAAATATCACTGGTAACGTCAGACATCCAAATTGACAAGTACCAATCCTTTGAACGATTGTCCAAAACAAACCAAAAATCCTGCTACCTTGTGGTGGGACGGAAGAATAGAAAACATGGATGTATTAGCATGTGGGTGATGTAAACGTCAAGCAGGATGACTTGCCAACCTCCACCCCCATTGTTACATAGTTCAATCAGTGTAATTTGCAAAATGCAAATGGTTTGGATATATAGTGTTGATGGGAAGAAATGATATTTTTTAATGTGTACTGTAAAACTTGAATTACTCAGGAGCTGAGTGAATATGTTTGTTGCTACTTACAATCCCAACCTGTTGATCTTAGTAGTTTTTTGTTTTAACATGGTCTTTTCAACTTTGTTTCCTTGTTTAACTACAGACAGCTTCTGTTGTGTAGGCTCACCAGTTTAACTGTTGTATTATAACAGTATTACATGTCAACACAGTGTGGTTATGACCTATTTATATAAAAACCAAATATTTAGTCAATTTACAGTCTTAATTTAATCTTTGTACACCTTGCATTTTTAAAAGTGCTTAAATAGTACTATATTGCAATAAAATGTAGTGATATCATAATTAACCAGCCATTAAAAACTTACATCTACATCCACAGTAGCATGGACTTGGATGCTACATTTTCTTGTTCTAGAGTTCCATCCTAGCAGCAGCCCTTGCGGCGAGCAGAGTGGCTCATCCCTCAAGTTGGGGTTGCCACTTGCCTGCAGGAACTGGGCTGGTGGAAGTGAAAGGTTTGCCATGTTCTTGCCACACAGTGAGTCTAGCTAACAGTGCAGGAAGCTTACTCAGGACTCCCTGCAGATGGGGAAAAAGCCCTACTGCTTGACAAGTAATCATAAGGCTGGAGCAAAAGTGTCCTGCTGTGGGAGCCGATTTAATGATTCTGCTGTTAGGGCACAGCCTTTCCTTAGAGATGCAAGTCACTGAAGCAGCAGGAAGAATTGCCTGCTGTAAGGAATGCAGCATCCACAACAGTAGGTAAAACATTGCTCATCTTTATTCTCTGCATGGGCATTGCCTCATGGAGGCAGCTCAGCAAGCCTGGTCCTAGCACCAGCTGTTCTACCACACTGGCCTGGCTGCTCTGTAGCTCCCCCAAGAACTTCACGGAGGGGAGAGAACAGGGAAGTCTGATCAGGTACAGCTTGGTACCTTCTGATGGCTGGAGCTCAAAGCAAAGTGACAGTGAAGGGGAGAAAAGGCACCTCCGTTGTGTAGAGATCAACTGTCAGTAAAAGTCCTTGGCAGCATCTTCTGAAAAAGCTGTCTTCAGACTCCATTTTTAATCTGTGTTGCCAGCCAACGTTTCTTAAACCTTGCTGCTTTTTCCTTTTTATCTTGCCCTTAAGAAAAAAAAAATAGCTGTTAAGTTACCATTTTTCTTAGCCCATGTGCTGGAGAAGCAGCTTGACTGCTGCAGCATTTTGGAACAGAACCACCACCTCAAACACTGATAAACTTCCTAAGGTATTCTGTATGCCCCAGGTCCGTTCCACTGGCCAGGAGTACCAGCTTGCACCAGGCCCCTTCAGGTGGGGGGCACAGTGGTGCTTTCAGTGATGGAGCACAGATGGAAAGCAGCCCTGCTTGCTAAGGATCAGTAACTTTTGCCTCTGGTCTTCAGGAGTCTCACAGACTGTTGCAGGTGTGAGACTGTCCCCATCCATTATGGAAATCAGGAGAAATGGGTGCTGTTTCCCTGTGCTCACATAGATGTTGTGGGATCTCAGTATCCCTGCTTTTAAGTGTGAGATGCATCTGAAATGCCTTCCAACAGCTCAGAGACTGGAGGCTGAAACAACAGCTACTGAAGTATTTATTTCACTGAGCAGCCCCAGCTCTAGGACAATAGCTGTTTCTTAACATACCAAAAACAAAGTCATTTTTTTTTCAGCTTGTGTCTCATACACTGTCTCTGGGGGTGTGCTCATGACACCACTGAGGTTGCAGTTCCCTGCTGCCCTTCCCTTACCTGTCTACGTGCTTGGAGTTAAGAGGATCATGAGCCACGATGCTCTAGCATGGAAACCATGCTTTTATTCAAGGGTACTTTTAACCACATACCCATAAAATAGTACCTACTCCGACTTTCTATACTCACCCCAAGACTTGTCCACAAACTGAACTGCGGCTTTTTTCACTGGATCTTTCTTGTTTGCAAGGGAAAAAAATTCATTTGCTGAAATGGAGACAAGTGTTAATCTTGGAGTTTAAGCCAGACAAGACTCAATACAGACCCAGCCACGAAGAAGTGCTTACCCTGTACACGGTTGGTGTGTGGCCCATAGAGCTGAGCATTTAGAAAGTCTCTGGCAAGCTGCTGGTGGAGGCCTGTTGCACTGTGGTCTTTTAAGCACACAGCCATGTAGTTTCCTTTTGTCCTAGTCAAAGAGAGATTTACATCCCTGTAGTGTGGTTACAGAACCCAGAACAACACACACTGCTGTCAAGCTTTGCTGCTTGAGCACAGCAGCACCCAGTGCTGGTTTCCAATACTCAGATGAGCTCTGTGGCAGTATTAAAAAAATAAAAAACTGGATCAATACTCTCAAGCTGTTGTCATATGCCTTTGTGTGCCCCAAGTAGTTTCCTGGGAGTCTGGAGCTCATCCTACCAGAAGCTAGGGCAATTCCTCTCTAGGGCCATCAGAGACAAAGCAATAAAGAGGAGAGAGAAAAATAGATTTAAATGCAGGAATTCAGGGCTCAACCACCCCACCTGTACCAGCACACAACACAATGTGTACTGCTGTGCTTACGACTGCCCAGTTATCTCATAGCAGTTATACATACAGCATATATAAAAATTATTTCTGTTATGTATTTTATATATATATGCACACATATGTAAGTATGCTAAACCAGAAGACATTAAAGGTGCTTTTAGCACATAAATACGCTTTCAATCAGAGGAAGGACAGGCGGAACATGAAGTGCAGAAGAGGGTACAGCCATGCAGTGACAGAACAGCTGCTGTAATGCCCCTTCCCACACAAGGCAAAATCATCTCCTCCTACCTGGCACCCTTGTTCCTCTTGCCTTTCTTCTCCTGCACTTCAGCTTGGCCTTGCCCTTGGGCCTGGCCTTGTGCCAGCTGTGCAGCCCCATCTTCAAGTTCTTCACCTAGAGTAACTTGTAAACAGAATTTCCCAAACATTACAAATCAAAACCAGTCAGTGAAACAGGAACAGGACTTAAGCAGCATTCTTCAGAAGCACTGACTAGGAAGAACAGCTGTAAGAGGGAGGGGAAGAAAAACGCTCAGAGGAGCAATCCAAAATATTGCTACCCAGGTTTTCTCTTCCTTGGCATCAACAAAATGGGATTGATCATGCGACAAAAATTCAATGCAACACAACAGCTATGGGTAACCCATAGAGGGAAATCCAGCTCTGGCTTTAGTCTTGCTTCATTCTCAGCTCATCTTTTTGTTAAGCCAATACAATAGATCTTTTTTAAATAAAAGCAAGAAAAAGTAGCAGTTACACCATCCAGCAGCATGTGAGGTTTGGATGAGAGAACTGTTTAAATAAAAGATTTTTTTGTGAAGTACTTCAAAGTACAGATGAAGCAAGAACAGGAGTCATAAACACTCTAGACACTTGATTTTGTAATTCTGAGTTTGAAAATACTTAATATTTTACAGATGCTATTAAACTGTAGTTTGATATATAAAGTATTGAGGCAATTTAACAACTCTACCCAAGAATAGCATGTATAACTTAAACAAGGGCTAAATACTAATCCACCTTTGCTAATCCTTGCTTTTTCTGCTATAGCACCTGCCCGTGATTTCCTTGAACACTTGAGGCTATTTAACTGAAATCACCACACAGCAAATGACTTCTGTAAAAGGCGCAAGAATTAGATCAAATGTGACTTTAGATTTTTCCTCAGATATTTCTTATCCTTGGAAAAAGACAGTCTGGCCAGTCTGTTCATGTTTAAGACTTGGAAAAGGTCTCTTTACCAGAGCTCCCATTGCAGCTCTGGCACAGGAATGAACTCCTGAAATACCAGATGTGCACGTCGTTAGCAAAGCAAGCTGTAGCATACCTGGGTCATCTGCCGCAGCATGCTCTGCGGGCCTGGGGAGCAAAGAGAACGCAACGGGTTACTCTTCAATTCCCACTCCCTTCGTTTACTAGAGCCATGAAAGCCCCTGTTTCCAGCCCGGCCTCCCAGGCCAGGACCCGAAGGGTCCCCACGGGTGGTAGATGCGGAGACGGGATCCCAACACCCACTGCCGCCTCCGCTGGCCCCCTCACCGTGCGGACGCATCCTGCAGCTCCTGCAGCACCGCCTCGGGCAGCAGCCTGCGCTTCTGCGGAGGAGAGGGGAGTCAGGCGGGCACGGACGCCGCCGGCACACACGCCCCGTGCCCGCCCGCAGCCCGGCGCGGGTAGCGCGATACCTTCTGCTCCGCGAACAGCTCCTGGTGCCGCCGCCGCTTCTCCTTCTGCAGCTCCCGGTGCCTGCGGGGAGGCGGGAGCCACTGTCAGCATTCCATGGGGCGAGAGGGGGGATTAGGAGCGGGTAAAGGGGGTGAGCGAGGGCTTGGAAAAGCAAAGGACGTGGTGAGAGGGGGCCACGGTGGTGGGATAAGGGAGAAGGGATAGGAAGGGTGACTGGGATTTAGAGGAGTGAAGGGGGGGGGGGTAAAAGGGGTTAAGGGCGGGATAAGGGGGCAGAAGGGGCCTGGGAGGCGTAAGAAGCGTGGTGGGGTAAGAAGGGAGGTAAGGGAGGGGAAAAGGAAGTAACAAGGGGAAATAAGCAGGGATAAGGGCGGGAAGGGGAGGGTAAGAGGAGGCAAGAGGCGTGAACGGGGGTAAAAAGGCAGGTAAGACGAGGGTAAGAGGGGTGGAGGGGAGATTAGAGAGGTAAGCGAGGGGATAAGGGGGACAAGAGTGGGGCTAAGAGGAGGGAAGCGCTGGTGTGAGACCCGCGGCTCAGGAGCAGGAGGCCCCGGCGTGTCCGCACCTCCGGGCCGCCTCCCCCACGAGCTGCCGCTCGGCCTCGGCCGCCTCCCTCGCCACGCCGAAGGGCACCTCCTCCGGGGCCTCGTCCGCCTCGTCCTCCGAGGAGGGGGCCGGGCTGGGGAGCGCGGCGGGAGCCCCGCGCTTGCCCGCGGCCGCCGTCTTCGCCTTCTGTCGCCGCGCCATGGCCGCGGGCCCTGCGCCGCCCACCCGCCCCGGAACCGCTCCCGCCTTCCGCCGGGGAATGCCGAGCGCCGGGACACCCCCACCCTTGCGTGTCTCGCCCCGCCCCGCCCCGCGGGATGCGCGCACAGACACAGGACATCGGGGGTGGCCCCCGCCGCCGCCCCTTTATTGCCATGGGGACGAGTCCCGCCGCCGCCTCCGCCCCGCCCACCCCGCGCTGGGCCCCGCCGGGCCGCTCCCGGCGATCCGGAGGCGATCCCGCGGCTCAGGAGATGATCTCCGTCTCGTGTCGCGCCAGCGCCGGCGGCAGCGTGGTCCCGCAGGGGCCCGGGAAGTGGAACCTGGAAGGAAGCAGCAGGTTTAGGGCGCGGGCAGCCACCGGCGCATCCCGCTGCTCGCTGCTTTGTTACCTGGCGAGTCTGGCAGGGGGACGGGAGGGAGGGAGGGAAGAAAAGGAGGAGAGAGGGGTTTAGGCCTGGTGGGGCGCAGGGATAGACTTCAGCCTCACCCTTAAAACAGTCCGGTTTGTGTCTTCAGTGAAACTTAGTTCCACCATGGAAGAAGAATCATCTTTTCTTACTTACTAACAGAAACTTAGTATTTCTGAAGTGCTGGGGAGAAAACTAGACCGTATTGGTCTAACCGCAGCGTTTCAGCAGTTGGACGCAAAAGGCAGGATGGAGGGCACTGACGGCTGGTTCCTGAGCAGCGTTACCTGAACCTGTTCGTGGCAGGAGTGGGCTCCATGTTGAACTCCGCGACTGGGACTCCTCTGGCAGAGACCTGCGGGGCAAACATGGCCGCGGGATACACCACGGACGAGGTCCCGACCTGCAGCCAATGGGACAAAAGTCGCAAGTGTAGCAGGACAGCGCCTAAACAGAGCAAACCAACCCAGCCCCAAGGTGAGGGTCCTTCTCACAAGAGAGAAATGCAGGTGCACTAAAGCCTGGGAGATCCCCAGAGAAACGAAACCAAATCAGTAGCTATTTAACATAGCGTAGCAATCAGGAATTGTTTTGCTGATGCAGCCCAAAAAAAACCAGTTTGTAACTGTAGATGAAAAAAAATCCCAGAAACAAAAGGGCACACTTTGTCTTCAGGAAAAACAAAAACCCAGTGAAACGTTCCTTCTATTACTTGAGATCATTCTATAAAGGGAACGCAATATTCTGAGCAAGTGTTTTGGTTAGGGATCTGGAACCTACATGGCATGTAAACCACCTCTCAAAAAAGCAGTATATAACTTTTTTTTAAACTTAAGTATCAAAATAATTGTATTTTTCACTGTTTGAGAAATTAGAACCATAGAATGGTTTGGGTTGCAAGGGACTTTAAAGATCGTCTCCTTCCAACCCCTCTGCCACAAGCAGGAACACTTCCCACTAGACCAAGTTGCTCAGAGCCCCGTCCAACCTGGCCTTAGACACTGCAAGGGATGGGGCATCCACAGCTTCTCTGGGCAACCTGTTCCAGTGCCTCACCACCCTTACGGTAAAGAACTTTTTCCTATATGTAATCTAAACTCAGTCTCTTTCAGTTTAAAGCCATCACCCCTTGTTCCTGATGAAGAGTCCCTCTGGCTTCCTTGCAGGCCTCGTTAGGTACTGGAAGGCTGCTCTAAGGTCTCCCAACAGCCTTCCCTTCTCCAGGGTGAACAGCCCCAACTCTCTCAGGCTCTCTTCATAGGGGAGGTGCTCCAGTCCTCTTACCAACTTCATGACCCTCCTCTGGACTTGCTCCAACAGTTCCATGACATTCTTATGTTGGGGGCACCAGAACTGTACACAGTATTCCGGTGGGATCTTGCAGGAGCAGAGTAGAGGGGGAGTGAAATTCAACAACTAAACAACATTGTCCAATCCCTAACACCTGTGCACCTGTTAACTTCTGAGCAGTCTGTGTACATTTTCAAACTGCAAGGTCTTTTAATGTTTTACACTGGATGCCAGAGAGTCCCTCTGGGCTTTTAGGTCCCCCAGGGAAGCACAGATGCATCTGCGTTACCCAGGAGGTGCCACCTCCTTAGCGTGGCCTCCCTGCCGGCTGAGAGGACAGGTAAGGAAAGCGCCACTCACTACCAAGCAGAGGTCACAAATATCCAGCTCCTTCTCCACTGCTGTGAGCACGCCGGGATCCAGGGCCTCACCAAACCACACGACGTGGGGACGCAGGAGCCCGTTGCAGCCGTCCTCCTCACACCTGTTCAAACACCACAAAGGGACAGCGTCACGCTGCTGACAGAGGCGCTTCATGCGGCAGAATGGCAACACAGGTTTCATTCCCGCTTGGGCATGGCTTACCTGCCCTCACTCTTTCTCCCTTCTCCTTCATAGCCCTCCCCACACCTTCCTCTACCACATGCTGGACAGAAGGCAGCTCATTCCATGCTACACATGTGCTGGAAGTACACATGTGCCGCCTGGCCACATGGAAGGGGTTGCTGAACAGTTGTTCAGCACAGATACTTAACTGTGTCTTCCCCTTACTGAGCTCCTGAAATGCATGAAAATTAAAACCTCGGCCTCCATCAGCTTTAACAAAGTGGCTAATAGGGTTTTAAGGATGAAATGAACCAAAAGACAGAAGCATCGTGTTAGCCTCTTTCCCTTAGGAGCCAGATGAAAAATGTGGTGGTTTTTTGCATCTGCAGCTAGCTAAGGCAAAGCTTCGGGCAGGGTAAAAAAGCACCGTGCACTTTCAGTGCCTGACGGACCCCAGCACAGTATCCCAGAATAACATTGAGTGGCACCTGCAAAGTAACAAAACATTTACTGCTGCAGCACTCACTTTCTTGCTGCAATTCTCCTACTACTTCACTTACTACAAACCCCACAAATTTAGGCACGTTTCATCTTAGTGCTGAAGTACACAAATGTGCAATGCCTTTAGCACCATGGTAACTTCTCCTACACACTCCTTGTCTGATGTCCCTGTAACTTCAGACTCAGTTTTCCGCGGCAAAGTCTCACATATTTCTCTCCTGTGGAATGTCCTTCCAAAATGACATGAACAGTAACATGAAGCTCCGAGATGCACAAAGCATGAAGAGGTAACAGTCCAAACAAAGTCGTTCATACGTACTGAGGAAGGTCTTCAACTGGAATTGCAGCATCTTCTGTGTCAGGATCTGGAGCTCTGAAGTTACAAAATGGAAATACATATCCAGCTCTACAAAATGCACTTTATATATTAATAAAAACTTAGCATTCTCTAAAAATGTTAGTATTCTCTAACACACACCCTCCAATCAAGGAATCTGCAACTTGAGCCAACTTCAACACCTACTACAATCCTGAAATACCACACACAAGGCAGGCAGGAATTTGTCCAGAATTATCCTGGAGCTGAGCGACAGTAGTAAGCTGTCCAAGACTGTCAAAGGCACAACAATTATTTATGCAACTATCTAAAGCTCTGGTGAAATGCAAAGGGAAAAAAATCCCTAAAAATCTGTTTGCATATACCTGGTTCATCCCCCTGCCCACTTCCTTTTTTTAGTGGTGAAAGAAAGAGGATGGATTACCCCTTCCCAGCCAACGCGGGGCAGATCGGGCTCTTGTAATTGGCAGCTACATTTCCACAGCTGGTGCACCGAGTTTTAAATAAACTACCTGGAACACACAAAGAGGAAACATTGGGGATGAGGCGATGGCTCTGAGGTGTGGCTGTGCAGGCAAGTGGTTGTGTTTATCCTGGGCAGCCTTCATTTCCAGACCTTGAAGGCTGCACTTTGTGGGTAACTCACTACAGGAACGTAACAGCAAAGACAGTCCCACAGTGTCACCTTGTTCTGCCTAAGGACATGAGTAATACACAGTCCTGTAATATACCTTGGAGGAAAATCATAAAGTATCACTGAGGGAGATGATTTCTGTTTATTGCTTTTCCTCTTACAAAAAAATTAAATATGCTGGTTAACACCATTTTGTATCATGCAAAACTCCCCACTCCCAAGAGTTCTGTAGCATTACTAACATGCTGTCAAGATGTGCAATATTACCAACAGTATAAAATTGTGTCCGTTTTGCACAGAATACAGATAACCAAAATTAAACTGTTGCCAAGACTTCATCATTGGGTCCACAACTGCAAAACAGCTTGTGCAGGTTTCCTGTGTCCAAATCACAAAAGTAGCAGTGGGAAATGCCATTTAAACCTTTAGTGATACTTGAGTTAAAAAGCATCACAGTGCTTGAGGGTCTTTGTCCTGGGAGACTTCCACCCTGCGGCAGGGCCTGAGGAGTGGAGAAATGTGTGGGGCACCTCCGAGGATGGAGAAAAGTTTCCCCACCCTCTTTCTCTCCACACCAGTACATTTCCTCAGATCCAAAAGCCCCGCTGACCCCCAGGTGCCTTGTTCTCCTCTGGCACTTTGTGGGAGTGAGGAATGCCTCTGACTACAGGGAAGAGAGGGGGAGGGCCACTGGGTGCAGGAAAGAAAGGTAAGGGAATTTCAATTGTTTCCAGTCCCTTTGTCCTCCTGTAGCCAAGGACTGCAGAGGTGGGGACAGGACAGAATGGGGCAGAGGGAAGCACCAGGGGTCAGGCCAGGCTTGCCAATACACCCTTTATTGGTGGCAGTCTGACACCACCACTACCACAATGAAGTCCTTAGGGTTTCTTTTCCCCTTTTCTATGTGAAATCAGCCAGGTGTCACAGCCACGTGAATTCGAGTGGATCTGCAGAAAACTGTGCAAGTGAGAAGGGAGAACCAGTTCCTGTGTACTGTCAGAATCCATTAAAAACAGGAAGATGAGATTCTGTGATTCTAAAGATGAAGAATAAAGAGAGGCTACAAAGTACCTGAAACAACTTCTGAAAGAGAACAGGGTGTTACTGTAAATAACTTTATGCAAGTTATTATAATTTTAAAGACAAAGTTCTTTTCTCTCTGTACTTATCCTGCTTTCCCTTCTTCCCACTCCCCACCCCGGGTTTCCTGGCCTGTGGCAGAGAGGTGAGCCAGCTCTTACCGTGAATTTCTAAGAGATGCTTGGTGCCTGCCTTCCTGTGCAGCTCATCGATGTTCTGCGTGATGACCACCACGCTCCTTCCTTGCTTGCTCAGACGCTTCTCGCACTCGGCAATGGCGATGTGTGCGGGATTGGGATGTTTACTCAGCATCACTTCCCGCCGGTAGTGGTAGAATTCCCACACACGGGAAGGGTTTCGTGCAAAAGCCCCCGGAGTAGCCAGCTCCTGCAAAACACGTAACAGGTCATCCTACAACAAAAGAAGAATCCCCTCCCCAGATGAAGCCTGCTGGATCTCTGCCATGTACACTGCTGCCAGCATCACAAAGTTATCGAAAGCAGATTATTTATAACCAGATGCAGTTAATAAGAATATTGCTCCACAGCCCTTACAGGGGTGACAAGTCAAAATGTCAGATCAAAAGAGGAAATAACTTACAGCAATAGTATGGTGCGTGGCTTTACTCTACACTCCAACCATATTCTGTGCTGCCCTGCCAAACTATTAGGAACTTAGCACAAAGCAAGATGAGATATTCCAATACACACAATTTTCTGGCACCCATAACTCTGTTTTCCACAGCAGCCATAAAACTCAGCATCAAGTGAATGTATTTCCTTCGCTAGCAATTTCTGTTCTGCCTTAAGTGTAACACAAGCCAAATTACACCCACTGTCAAAACCGAAGTCTAATGTCTTGCCTTTGGTGTGCAGGTAAAATTGAAGCCGCTTTTCACAGTAACTCTGATTTTGCCTTATCTGTCTCAAAAACAAGGAGCGGCTCAGTTCCAGTGCCTCAATGCACAATTCTGCTGACACAGAAACACTGAATACAAGTTTCTGATGCAGCAGGACCAGGCATTTATACACACACGTTTTATTTGAATTGATGGTCACTGAAAGAAAAAAACCTCATCTTTAGATCCAAACCAGCTTAAAAAACTCATCTCTCTGACCCTTTTTTAACTTCATCAAATCTTTCAGGAATGCTGTAATTAGAAACCACAAAGCAAGCAGGTGTGATTGCAGAATTTGGGGTAGCAGGTACTGACACCATAACAGCTGCTTGGAAGACCTGCAGCCCCAGGAAGAATGAGACTCACAAGGCCCCTGTACAGCTCACACTGTTTGTGATTTCAGCTGCACTCCCCGTGTCTGCTCCCACCTCCTCTCCCACCCCAGTGGCTCTCAGTGCTCACAAGATCATTCCAGCAAGAGAGACAGAGCTTGTGGGAGAGTTAAAGAACCTGCCTCCAAATAAAACAAGTCCTAAAGCCTTTTTACAGGGTGTTATGAGACACCAAGATTAAAAGAAAACAACCAGCCTCTATCATCAATTCTTCCTTCGTTATTTTGAAAAAAGGCTCTTCAGAGTTTAAAACAGGAAAGGCCCCACAAGGTAGGAAAACAGTGACGGTGTCAAAAGATGAGCAAACAGCTGAACTGCAGGAAAACAAGGATGGTAGAAAGACCCAGAGCTGCCTGCAAGAATGCTGTTTTTCCCAAGCAACTGATAAACTGAAGGACAGAAGCAGATCCCCAAGTGGATGAGGAAGAGCTGCAGAGGCAGCGGTGGAGAGAGCTTTGTCCCTGCTGCACTGCCATGGGAGAACTTCCACCCTCTTCCCCCAGCTGTTCCTGACCCTCCACACTCACCTAAGTGATGGACAGAGAGGCACAGGCCACCAGTACCTACCTGGGCTTGCCACTTTCTCCAGAAGCCTCCAGCCCCTCTGAAGGTGGGGACGCCGCTCTCAGCACTGACCCCAGCTCCGGTGATGATGGCGATGTGCTTGGCTTTGGCAAACACCTCTCGGAAATCAGCCATGTCTGTGCCAGGGCAGGAGAACAAGGAGCTGTTCAGGCACTCACACTGTGACCTAAGAGGCCACGTACACATCCAGAAACGGCTTCTACACACAACTCCCATGACTTTAATTTCAGAACACCAACTGGTTCCTGAGCTTCTCTACGTTGGAATTTAAAGGGCAATTCTTGGAGATCCTCAAAATATGTGTATGAGCAAGCTCAGTAGGGTAACCTGTGCTCAACATGATTATAGTCAATATTTGAAAGGCAGAGCATTTAACTAAAACCCCACACTAGATACTACCCCGATAACAACTGTTGGCACCACCGCCCAGGAACAGGTTGCTTCCTAATTGTGAGGTAAGATCCTGAGATGAAAAAATATATGTTTGTTTTGTTGTTGTTTTTGGGGTTTTTTTCCACAAAGTATCACCTTCAAAATTAGGGTAATTTGGGAAAACGTATTTTCTTTTGAGGCATTTTGCCCGTTTTCTAGTTTTGCAACTGTATTTTATATTTTTTAATGTGTTATTCCCTCCATTTTTTGCTGCATGGTAAAGTAGTTTGGGAAAAAGATGGGAAATTTCCTTTGCCTTTTTATGTGAGTCAAAACAAGATTAAAAAGGAACAGGTTAGCTGCAGAGAGACAAAAAAACATCTCTTGCGGTTTACCTCAGATAGGAATTTTAAAGTAACACAGGTTAGAATCACAAAATGGCTGAGGTGAGAAGGGACCTCTGGAGATTGCCTTGTTCAAACCTCCCCCCCCCCCCCCCCATTTAGGAGGGTCATCCAGAACAGACTGCCCTGGACAATGTCCTGTGGGGTGGGTTTTGATGTCTCCATGGATAGAGGCTCCATAAGCTTCCTGCACAACTCAATCCATTGTCTGACCACCCTCACAGCAGACAAACACCAGGGGGTGGTTTTATGCATTGAGAAGATGCCCTGGAGTCTTCATTGCTACAAGGGCTCATCGCTGGCCTAAGGTAAACCTGGTGCCCAGCAGATCCCCAGGGACATTCCTGCCCAGCGGATGGATCCCCAGCTGCTCACCCCAGCCTGTCCTAGGGCCTGGGGCTATTTCTCCCCTGGGGCAGGACCCTCTGGAGTATCAACCACTCCTCCCGGCTTTGTATTATCTGGAAACTTGCCAAGGATAGGCTCTGGTGCATCATCCAGATCATTAATGAAGGTGTTAAACAATACTGGCCTCAGTACAGACTCCTACAGTACCCCATTAGTGAGCAGCTTCCAGCTGAACTTTGAGCTGCTCACCACAACCCTAATCCTCACAATTTACTAGGTGGTCTTTAAAATAAAAAGCAAAACAACCCCCCCCCCCCCACACACAAATAAAGCCCACCCAAAGGAAGGTAAATTCCTGTAAGGAGAGACAGTCACTGGAGAAGTCCCAAGGCACCTAGCACAGAGCCACAGGACTGGGCAGAGAACGCTGCTATTCTGATACCCCACCTGCTGTTGCAAACCAAACCTCACAAGCCCTGAATGTGTAAAGCTCAGGCCCAAAGCCCTCCCAGCCTGGTCTCTGGCAGCAGCCAAACACTGATGCTCAAGGCAGCAGAAAAAGCAAATTTGCCTCGGCTACCCGACTATTGGGGGGTTGGTGTTGTACCCGTGTGCAGTTTTCAAGACACACTCTCAAATCAAAAAACAAAACCAAAATACCCCCCCAAACAAGCAGAAAGAGGACAGCTACAACTGCTAGTCTGAACAGGGCTCCTGGGGTTACCCAGCTCCTGAGCTGTTACGAGTGCTGGAGGCCCATTCTTGTACAAAGAAACAAGGAATTAGTTTTATTACTCATTAGGATTATGAAAGGGAAATGCAATTAACAATTGCATACTTCTGTGCATAAATTATAAACATTAGAAACACGTTTCTGTTGGAGCCATGCTGACTGCAACTATGCAAGTGTTTTTGGAACTATACAGAACACAGACATGGAAAGGTAATTTTACTAGCCGGGGGACAAAAAAGGGAACTCCACAGTGTTTTAAATGTTTTGACTTAAGCCATGGATTTCATCTAGCACACGAAACCTTCTAGCACTTAAAATCCACCTTAAAAACCTGTCCGGGGTGCTAAAGCAAACAAGTACACGTCTTACTTGAACTAGGACGAGCCATTTCCAAGCAAAACTTCTGTTTCTTTGAAGACGAGGCCTTAAGTCCACAATGCGCTTGGGAAACCAACCTTCTAGCGGTAACTTGAAAGAGACACATCAGGATCCCTCGGAAGTGTTTCACCTGGGGAGAAATAAACCAAACATCAGCGGCCCAGCGAGGGTGCGTATTTCTGCCAGCTTCCTGTGAGGGGCTCTCCTCAGAGAACCAGGTGCAGGGGTTCGCCACGGCTTCCTGCACCTGCAGAACAGGGAATCACCCCCACCCCGAGACCCTCGGCCCGGCATCACCGCTTTTGTTCAGAACCGGGGAGAATCAGCCCTGCTCCAAAGGCACCGAGCCATTTCGTCCGACACTCAACTTACGCGACGCTTCCGAATCGCGCTGCTAACCCGAGGCACCTCCCAGGACACGGCTGCCCGCCGGCATTTTAAGAAGAAGGGGCAAAACCAAGCGACTGAGCCACGGCCCGCAGCGAGCCTACGTGCGGGGGGACAGCGCGGGCGGGCGGAGCCCCGACGAGGGGGAGGTGGCGGAGGCGGTGGCCACCGCCTCCGCCACCTCCCCCTCGTCGGGGCTCCGCCCGCCCGCGCGGTTGCCTGGCCCTCACGCAAATCGCGGGGCCGCGAGTTCGCGGCCCGCCCGCCGCCACTCACCCCGTGCGGCCTCGCACGTCCCGCCCCGCGATGCCGGCAAGGGCCGGGCCTCGGCGCCGCCCCGCCCTCCCGCGGAGAAGGAGCCGCGGTGTTAAGGCGGGGTGGATGCGTGGATGAGCTGGAGTGATGCGCAAATAGGTCAGGAAAGCTGGATGGCTTTGCAGCGTCATCCCTCTCCGCGGTCCACCCTCAAGGCGTTCGCAGTTTACGCGTTCACGGATGAAAACTGCGCTGGTCTTGGACAGCACACGATTTCCACTTTTTTTTTTTTTTTTAACGAGAAAAGCTGCTTTTAGCATGTTTTGCTGCAGAAAGAAGGCAGCGCTTGCTTTCATCCAGCCACCTCCTCTGCACCCTTCCCCAACAACCCTAAATCGTTACGGTCCTTTTCAGTCAGAGATTTTGACACTTTTTTTTCTCCCTCCCTCTGGATTCTGTAAATTACCAGCTAGGCAGATGAAGAGGCCCCCAAAACATGTACCCGCAGAGGGGAAAGGCAAGTCCCACCGTGCTCTTTCCAGCCCACCAGCAGCCTGTCCAGCCCCGGGGGCAGCTCCCGTCTCCCGCTCCTGATGGCACAGGACGCGTTACCTGAGCGAGTTCACCTGAGGGCAGGAGAGGGAACACCCAGAGGCTGGCAGCCGACGCTTCTCTCATTACACTGCTCCATGGCACTTGTTATTGTTTACAGAGTAGCAGCATTTTGTACTCTGCCTCCAGCTGCAAACTCGAAGGAAGCCTTTGGTGGGGGAACCTTGAGACAGTGAGTGGTGCTGACTAAACGCTTGTGCTGGTGCTTGCTGGGCTGTGCCAGCTGCTCCCTCAGTACTCCGTGCCTCCATACAGGCTTGCATGCTCGGAAAAACAGCACATTATAAACTCAGAAAACAAGGTGAAGGCCAGCGTGATCTCAGCATTCCTACCACCCTGATGGTCAAAATCCAGTAATTCTGTGAGGACTGAGGAAACAAACAGGATGGCAGGTTTGTTGATTGAGGGATTGGCTTTGCATACTGTTATTCAGTATAATGATTGATGTTTGTTTGGTTTTTTTAAATTGAGATCTTGCTACAGACTGTATACCGTGCTTATTAGGCAGTGTATTTTAGTGGCTAGTTAATATTAAAAACAACAAAAAAAGGAATTCGCAGTTGCACTATCACCATGATTTTCTTCCACTTTGAATCCAAAGTTCAAGACAGCAAATTCCTAGTCTAACCTTGCTAACAGGAAAAAAAGGTTCTGTTTATGTACTAGAGTTTTGAGGAGCACATCAACCAAAGAGCTTTCATTTTCCTATCACATCACTGGACTCATTATATGTGCTCCTTCTAACATTACATCAACCCAGGGAAGGGCATGTTAACATGCAAGGTTTGCAAAAGTAGAGTTTTTTAATAACAAGGGAACTCACGGTAGCACAGGTTATGTGAAACGGGTGCAGAAGGACACGAGGCTGGCTTGCTTTGGTCTCTTTGGCACGTACAGCTTGCCTACTCCAACAGCCCAATTATCCCAGTGTTTCTGAAGCAATCAATCATGCATTCTGTATTCTCAGTGGTCTGAAACAATGAAGAGCCCAGCTGATGCTGACTGATGCTAACCTGGTGTAAATACTGAATGTTTGCCATAAGAAAACGGCCACATTGATTTTCAAAATTGTTTGTAGTGGCCCTGGACAACTATGTTAATGCAAATGTGTAAGTGGATTTGCTAAAAGGTTTATAAAAAGATTAAAATTAAAGTGACGTCTAAACTTAACTTCAAGACAGTGGGGTGTTTGGTGTTGATATCTGGCAGTGTTCTACAATCATCTGTGCCTGATAAAATAATTCTGTATAATATTTTTTCTGTCACAGTAGTTTCCTCCAGCAGCAGTGTCATTAATGCAGTGAGAGCAACACTAGGTGGACACCAGAAGCATGAACTGTTCTGTAAAGATATGCATTTCACCAAAATCAATTTGCACATAAGAATCCTGTCTTAGAAGAGACAAAAACCATGGCAAAGGCAAGTGCACTGCACTTCACAGCCCCTCCTTTCATTGCCTCCCCCCAGCACATTGCCCTCCCAGCTGCCAACCGTGCTGCAGGCAGCTGAGGCCTTTACATATTTAGCAATGATCCTCTCTTGTCTGTCTTCCAGGAACTTGTCCCATCTCCCCTTGACCCACATGACACTCTTCTCTGGCAGGCGTTCCCCAGCTCCGCTCCTCCTCCTGGGAGGGACGGGCAAAGGAGAAGGTGAGGAACACGCATCCACAGCGGGGGGCTGCTATTCTCCTCTGAGGCTCAGTGGTAACATGGGTTAATACCATCTGGTCTTCCACTCCAGCCACACTGTCCTTCAGCATTTTTACCAAGTCCTTTGCCTCTGAGCAGCACCAGCTAGAAACAGCTCCCTCTTTGAGCATGAAGCCTAATTGTACCAAACACAAGCAAAACATTTTTTTCTTAGATCCCAAGTAAACAGTCTGTATTCTAACACACAATAGGTCTGCACCAATTAAATACAGTATGGCAGTATATAAATTACAGTTCTTTACAGTAAATAGTAAAATACGAGAGTCCGCTTACTGTACACAACAATCAAAGAAAGAACAGCAGCTTTTCAGTAAGGTCCCAGGTATCTCAATCATTCACTTGCTAAGGAACAAAGAAAAGATACAGCAGGCCATTCACTTCACTCATTTTTTACCATGTTGCTTTACAAATATCCAGAATGCTTGTACAGGCATCTACAGTATCTACATGTGGAACAACCTTCTTAGGAATTCATGAGCACCAGACATAAATCCCTCCATCATTCCCATTATTAAAATAAACTTTACAGATTAGAATTACTTTAGCAGGTTCTATTTCATCTTGATAATAACCAACAAGTAACAAGTGCAAAGTTTGCAGTCATGATGCATTTACTGCTTCTTTATTTCTCATTTCTCTCCCCACCCCCACACCCAAAAAACCCAAAACCCTCTAAAAAACCAAAAATGTTGTCCTCTCACATCCTTGCAGTAATACTGTTTCTGCAGTCAAACTGCCCGGCTGGCTCACGCTAACATGTGAAATGCCAGACTCATTGCTTCAGGCATCGTCAGTCATTCCAATGCCAAGTCAGCACAGTGGCAGGCCTCTAGGAAGACAAAACATACGAAGCAGTTGGATATTTCAGTGTGCTTAAACATGGAACATAAGGCTGCACGGTGCCCAGTGACTGAAAGAAACATGGCACCAAGTTACCAGTTAAAACATTTACAATAGAAAGATATAAACAGCAAATATGTCAGTCTAAAACAAGTTCTTTGGTAATTAAGAACAGCAAACCGTAGCGGTTGGGGTTTTTTTTTCCAAATACGGATTTACATCCTGGTTTTTCCTCAATAAAATATCTTTTGTTGTTTAAAATATATCTCCCAAGTTGTTGCGTAACAAATAGTCCAGTACCTCAGTTATCTACAGATCAGCTTTAACTGTGTTTTAGTGTGCAGCCGTATCTGCCCACTGGCAGACAAACTATAGGTACACATTCATATATATATAATATATATATTATTTATAAAAAATTAGAGAATTAAGTCAAGGACTCTAGAGAATACACATTCCGTATGGACAGGTTAAAATGTACAATAGCTTCAAAAATCCGTAAAGTTTTCTACACAGTGATGCGTGTAGTAAGTGCAAAAATACTGCAGTTTAGTTAATCCAAGATTTCCTGTTTTCCTGTTTCCTAGAAAAAGCAGAAGCCGCTGCATCTCCTGAATGGCAGAGGACATCTCCTCCTGTCTTGGGAGTGACTGATGAGCTTTGAAGCACAGAACTCTTCCGTTTCTCTGAAGTGGAAGATGCCTGAGACCGGGAAGTGCTACTTGATTTCCTCACGGGAGCTGGTGCTTTGCTGAGGCGCCCTGGACGAACGAAAACACCGTGTCGAGGTTTGCAGTGGAAGTACTCTCTGCCTTTCACAATTCCATCGTGCTTCCCTTCAAGGGAAAGAAATGCACAGGATTAAATGCTGGTACTGCCATGAGCACATACAACTGAGGCCCTGAAGTGTGAATAGCTTTGATTATCTGTCAAATAGTCAAGATTGTTCCTGCTGAGTGAGGAGCCAGATGCTCACCATACACTAGGGAGAACAAAACCTGGAAAGAAGGGCTTGAAATGAGATCGAAAAGATTATTTTCTAAAATATTGCTTTGTTAACTAACAGTTTAGAAAGTCAAGCACGTGTTCATTTTGCAAAATAAACTGTCCTCAAAACAAATTGCTTGCAAAGCTTAAATTTTAGCTGGAGACAAACTTCTGGCATAAGTGATATTATCTATTAAACTACTAAAAACATCTTAGAAACAGCATTTCCATAGAAGTCTCTTAACGCTTGCAGAGCACTGACTTTTTCTGACCCCTCCAAAGTGAAGATAAAGAAAACCTGTGCTCTGGAATTCATCTTTCCCCAGTGGAAAACAATAATAAATCTCTAAAAGCCACGGACAGCAAACCTATCTGGCAAGTGATGCATACTGTTAGCATTGTTCATGAATGTGCGCACACTGATTTTAAAAAAATCTGCCAATTTTAGGCTTTGCTTGTTTCTCTGATCTGTAAAAACATATGGGTACCAATGGGGAACTACCACAACATGCAAAAGCAGGGCTTTCAGACAGTTAAAAAGGAATCAGAGCATCCCTATAACCAAGAAGATGAGAACTGGGTGTACCAGACACCAAGCTTCATGAAGCTGGAGGTACTTCCCAGGACTGAATGGGAAGGAATGATTGTACTGAGACTTTAAAAATTGGTCACACTAGCTGCATAGATAACCCAGAACACATTTAGTCTTACCCAGCTGAACACTGAGTTCAACTCCAACCCAGATTCCAGCTGAAAAATCCACCGTTCCAACGTATCTTACTGTGCCCATCTTATTACTTCCAACACAGACTTGCTCACCCACGGCCACCCAGCTCGGCAAGACATGGCCTTGATCTGCAGGAGCACCTTCTTCACAATCGGAACCATCCAAGTGGTCCTTCGTAATATAATCCTCCACAGAAGCATCGGGGTAAGTCTCAGGGTCTGAAGTGTCTTTCACCAGTCCAGAACCAAAAGGGCTTTCCACAGCATCCGCAAGCCGGTCACCTGCTGCTGCTGCAGAGCTCTGCTGGCCTGTGCACGTGCTCTGCCCCTTGCTCTGTCCCTTGCTAGGGCCTTGGGGTGACTCCAAGGCGCTCACTCCATTAGAGGACAGAAGGGAACACGACTGTGGAGCTGCTGAATGGTCAAAGTCCTTCCCATCTTCAACGCCCATGAACTCAGTAAAGGAGTGATCTTCCAGAACATCCGTCGTGTGCTCAACTGTCACCTCACGTGCTGAAAATTCAATGGTGTTTTTGCCATCCAAGGAACTCAGAGCTGAGAGGGATGCAGCTCTGGGTAACTGCTGAGAGTCTCTGTCAGTGGCACTGAACAACAGTGGTACTTGCTCCGTTAAGGCACTGTTTTCTTTCAGTGGTAACACAGGTAACTTCTCTCTCGCTAACTCCTTCTCTAACTCTCGACATTCCTTGTTCGAAGAAGATCTTAAATCATGTGCAAGGGATGATCCTGAGGGATCACTAGAGTCCAGCTCCTTGGTGTGACTGGCTAGCTGGTCTGTGCTATCACTACAGGGAACAAGCATGTCAGACAGGGTGGCGTTAGAGGCACTGTGGGAAAAGTAGCCACTAGTGATGCTGCTAGTGGTGGGGCTGCGGGATACCTCTTTCTCAAGAACACGTGAGCTCATGAAGTCTGATTTAGAGGAAAACCACTCCCTGTTCTCCAAGCTAGCATTGTAAATACTGAAGTCAGCAAACTCCTCCGGTACATAAGGCCGGAAATTTTGAAAACTTTGTGGACTTATCAGTTTCTTATTAATGGCCTCCAACTCACTGTCTTCCTCCTCAGAGTCCTGCAAATGAAGAGAGGAATTAGGATTAGGAACCTGTGACAGCAAGGTTTTCAAAATAAATTAACCATCCTTGATTTTCTTCCTTTCTGAGCATGGAGAAATATATACCTTTAATATTCTTTAACTGAAGAATGGAAGACACCATGGAAAAGAGTTGCTGGGAACGTATCCTATCTACACTGAGCTATTCAATTTTGAGAAATTCTAAACAGTTCAGAAAATATAAAGCAATAAAAGGAAAGTTGTATGTTTCCATCCACAAACTTTTTTTCTGCCATGATTTAGACTAATTAAACCTACTGAAGGTACTGTATAGAGCTAATTCACCAGCTAACAAGATAAACATAAATTTGAATGGAAAAAGGCCTTACAGAGTCCCTGCTACAATATAGATTATTAAAAACTTTGGGATTGTTAAAAACTTTGCACAATGGGATTTTCTGTTAACCTGATATCAGTGAGGCTAAATAATTTTGCTTACCCCTGGCTATCCCACCTGAACATGTTCAGGATGTTAGAATATATAAGCAAAAAGATCAAGTATTATAGTGAACCTTCAAGGAAGCATTTGTACCCATACATGTACATGTTTGGAGGGAAATAAGTGATGCTAATCAACCTGGCAGAATTTGGAGGTGCCTCCCTGAATTTCCTCTTGGTGATGAGTGGGGATGCACCATGACCAGACCACAGATGTGGCTTTCACAGAGTCCATCTGAAGCTTAGGACTTCAGTCTGTAAAGGTGCATCTGAGAAAGAATCCAGCAACATGGTAGGGCTGCTCCCCCAAGATAAAATACTGCAGGCAGGACTCCATATGGATGCTTTTTTAAGTACTTCCTTTTTTATATACATATATGTCTTCATTTATACATATATATGTGGGTATAAACATATGTATATGCAGACATATATATTAAGAATGGTTAGTTTACAGCAAATTTCTACTAGAAATAATTGTATTTTAGGAAAAATGAAAACTGCTGAAGTACTTTAAAGAAACTTAAGCACCTATTCTTTCTCAGTTCCTTTATCTGCATCACAGATTTCAAATACTAATCAAGGCAGATCTGTGTGGTATCTGAAGTAGCTGGATGCTTGCAGACACCTTAATTCACCAATGTCAAAGGAAAAGCAGAACAGTTAACCAGATGACCATGGAGTGCCAACACATCAGGATAAGCATCCTCTTGAAAGTGTTTCCTACACTTCATAACAGCCAAGACTGCTCAAATAACTGTGTAACAAAACTTCAAAAGCCCAGACAGGAAACAGATTTGCTCAGTTTGCCCATGTCAGAATAACCACAGAATTGTTTGGATTGGAAAGCACTCCTTGAGATCAATTAGCCCAATCGCCCTCTGCTCAAGCCAGGTCAGCCAGGGCAGGCTGTCCAAGACAGTGTCCAGTTGGGCGGGTTTTGAGAACTCTGTAACCTTCCTGCACAACTCATTCCAGTGTTTGACTCCCCTCACAGTAGACAAAATGTTTTCTTGTTCCATCTTGTGATTAGATGGAATAATCTCAGGTGTTTTGATTTGCTTCATGTTCTGTCACTGGGCACTGCTGAAAAGTCTGCCTTGGCCCATCAGGTGTTTTTATACATTGGTAAGATGCCCCTGTGACTGGTCTCCTTAAAACCAAACAGCTCCAGATATTCCAGCCTCTCCCCATAGGTCAGACAGCCCTTATCTGTCACAAGGTCTCATTTCTGTTCCTATCATGTTCAAACTCATGAATAAAAACAGAATTCAGTACCACCCACACAGAGTTGCCTCTTAAGATGACTCAAGATTATCAATAATATTAATTTTTTGTTGGCACAGCTATCAATATCTGAACAGGATGTCTCTACTTGTCTAAGTATATCTGACAAATCCAACCACATTTCAGATTATTAATACTTGCTCAAGTAAAGGCTTGGCATCCTTTGCTGACTAATTTTTACAGCATGGTTTCAGAGTTATTTCTCATACAGAATTTGGATGAAGGCTTTAGTCTGCAATTATTTATTTCTCTGAAGAGGAGCAACAGTGTTAGAAATGTCATTATTGAGTATTATTTACACTACTGAAAATCTTGCTACTTACATCTGAAATCCACAGCTCCTTTAGAAGTGAAGGAAAAAATTAATACCTGCTTTCCTGAGACTAAGAATACCCTTCCAAGCACTAAAGCCTTATGCAAAGCATCTTTTTTGCATATTGCAGGATACCAGTTGCACATCTCTGAGGGATGTGTTCTTAATCATTCGGCATATTTCTTTCCTTTTGCCCTTTTTACTTATGCAAAACAAAGTTTTGTTCTATGCAGAACCCTATAGTTTGGGGTTTTTTTTAAAAATACTAAGATTTTATCAAATATACTTTTTCAAGTTGAAGATTATATATGAACTCCAAACTAATAAACATTTAATGAAGGAAGTATTTCTAGTCGATACTAGCTAAATGTCCCCTTGAGACCAAAAGGTATTTTTATAACAGAGTTTTTTGTGTCTCCTTTGAAACTTGCAGGATTCCTCATTTGACTGAAAAAAACCCACATTGGTGGTGTCCCTGTTCAGAATCAGACTGGTTAAGAGGCTGTAACTGAGAAACGGCTGTGCAGACACACTGACATTGGTGACTTGATTAGGAAAGGTCAAACAAGTAACCACAGTGTTGGTCATGTGCCATTTCAGGGTTATCTGTCATCACAAGTACAAAAGCTAAGGTACAGAGAACCAATCTTCTTACTAGGACATGGGCTATGAAGAATGCTGCGAATAGGTTCTGAGACACCACCTTGTGACGGACAAAAGATGCCCCTGGTGGGGACAAGACATACTTCTTTTCAGAGCTCCTCTTAAGTTTCCTGATTGGGAAATTCCAGAAACAAAGCAATTTCAGAGTTCTTCAAATTTCTGTGGATGTGAGATGTTGGGGAAAAAAAGAAAGAAGGTGCCTTTGTACAGCTCAGGCTATTGGTATAAATAAAGATAAAATCTTTGCAAAACTGCTCAAGAAACTTCAGCAACTTCCCTGGGATGTAACAGAATGACTATAATGGAAAGCAGATTTAAGAACTGGTAACAGAAAGGCCATGACAGCAAGAACTAAGGAGACAAGACTATACATCAAGTCCTAGCAGTAAAGAAGCAAAATAAGCAAGAGCACAGAGCAGCTTCCCTACACCTGCTTTGTAACAAAGATACTGTGTCATTAGAAGTTAAAGCATCCGAGCTTTCAAATCCCTAAATTACACCTCTCAAGTAACCTTAACAACTTAGTTCCCATTTTACTAACTTAAAAATCAGTAATACTTACCTAGTGGTTGCATCACTGGTGCCTCAATTTTTATTGCATGCTAGGAGGCTTTCCTCTTAGCCAACCCCACCTTGGACATGTTAATTACTGGCAGTATTTAAATACACTTAATATGAAAACATTCAATCTGACCTTAACATAAGCCACTGTATTCCTGTATTATATAGAACAGGCCCCTATATCATGCTGTTTTGATATAGCTGCATTATCAAGCACGTGTAAGTACTCTCTGAAATTTCAGGTTGAATGCTCTATTTCAGGCCAACTGAATAAAAATATTTTTTGTTAACTGCTTTTTTTTTTCCCCCCCTTCGACAGATGTGTTTTGAATATTGGAATACTCCAGCCTAGTTAAAACATAAGACTCACTGCAGCTCTGAAAAATGGGGTAGTCTAGGAAGCCTACATCCTACAAAGGCTTCTTTCCTAAAGTGATAAAACGCTCCAGAAGCACCATTTGCTAAACACAACACCACAG
Source organism: Corvus hawaiiensis (assembly GCF_020740725.1). NCBI lineage: Eukaryota > Metazoa > Chordata > Aves > Passeriformes > Corvidae > Corvus > Corvus hawaiiensis. The sequence goes on along the minus strand of NC_063213.1, from coordinate 63,624,970 downwards.
GCTGGCAGGACTCTGCAAAGTAGGCACGTCAACCTCCTCCCCACTAGCGGCTGCTACTTCTTGCCTGTCTCCCCAGGACCCACTCAATGGTCTAACAGGTCATCAGAGAGAGGAGTAGATCCAAATGAACTATAACTCCATGGCAGTCAAGCCATTAACTGGGTGGATCAGTTCCCTTGATCTGACTTCCTATGCAACCAAACAAAAAGTTGTGTTGATACAAGGGAGAAGCCAGCAGGAGCAAGCAGTGGAGAACTGAAAGAACTGCTCTTTCCATGGTTGGCTACAGCAGGTTTACAGTGTTCAGTGAATTAGCTCCCTTCTAGTTGGAAAGCTTGGTGGCAGGATATTGCCTTTTTCTAGCTCTGAAAGCTTCTGCATATCTGTGGAAAGCAGCACAGGCAAGTGCCTGGGTTAATTCAGGGCATGCATGGGGTGGGACTTTGTTTTCACTCAAGGGATTTAAACTGCCCTCAAGTTGCTACGGAAAGTTTTGTAACAACTTACTTTCCAAGGGATGTTTTTTCAACCCACTAGATTTTTTCTTCCAAATACCTTCATGCTATTTGTATCAGTGACTCAGTGCGAGTCAGCACGTCAGCTACCTTACGGAAAATTAACATGATCAAGAGTAAAACAGCTGCCACCCAAACCCAGGAGCCAAGCTTCAAATATACACAGCACTCGGGATACCTTGGTCTAACAACCTACAAAACAGCATTAGAAATCCGGAACAGTTTTTTAATGGCTTGGCTATATGGTAGGAATGAAAATAACTTTTGAATAGGAAGAATCCATCACTGGCATTTTGTGGAAAGGTGGCCTATAACACTTACAGGAAATAATTTGAAGGTTCTGAATTTTAAATCTATAGCTCTGATTAAAGCAAGTATTTGCAGCCATGTTCCACAGCCCCAAAACCAAAACCATCATACAGCAGAAATGATGATACACTTTTGTTGAAGCAGCAGTGAGAAAAGGATTTAGCAGATGAAGATTAAAACAAAATCCCTCCACCTCAATTTCCACCTGAATTATGATGAAGACAGGCTGCAGGTTAATTAAGAGCGGCAGTCTTATTTTAGTCATATTACTTCCACGCCAGGCAATTATAAGCTTTTTAAAGTGTACCCACACCTAAATGCACAGTTACTTACACCAAATGGGATCATTCCATTTACTCTGGGGTATAGTCACAAAATCTAGGTAACATACAAGGTATATTAGAGTGATAACAGCATGGCTCACTAACCAATCCTTTACTTGATCATTTGTGCCCTGTAAACACTACAGCCTCCCCTCTCCCCCCACCCCACAAGACGAATGACATATAAACATTAAAACCCAAAACAAAAACACAAAACCCCAGTGGAGTTAGTTCCAATGACAGAGTGCATTTGCAAGCCAGACAAGCCACTGTTTTAACCATAACCTACAATCACTCACAAGTGGTTATATCCACATCATGACTTCTTTTTCCTGCTGCAGTAGCATGAGTGCCTCAAGCCCACCACCAAATGGCTCTGAGCCCACCACCAGGCCTCAAGACAGACACTGGTACAAAACTTACAATCTTCTCCTCAGGCATGCTGCTGGCACTGCTTCCTGCAGGCACAGAACAGCCAGCACAGTGCACCTGAGATGGAGGCATGCTCTGCAAAGGTTGAGACACACAACACATCACACAAACCACAGCTCTGACCACAGTGCTAAATGGGTGCCAAGTTAGAAAGGTGTGAGACGAGATGAAGGTGAAACACCCATGCTGGCCACATAGGCATCAAAATTCAAGTTAATGGGTAGGGAAACTCATGCGCTCCTCCCAGAGTTCGAGGGTGAGGAATAAAGGCCAGAATTATAACCACCCCAGAATAGTTTCACAGAATTATGTTTGATCTATGAAAAAAACCACACCAACATCTTACTGAAGAATTAAAAAAAAAGGTAGGTTACTGCTACTTTAGAACAGAAGTATCCTATAGAGGAGAATACTTACCAAGAAGTAAAAAAACCCCAAAACCCACAAACCCAGTATTCAGGTAAAAAGCAAACAGCAAAACTCCACCACATATAAAGAGTGGCCTGAATAATTTTACCAGAGAATTACAAAATTCTGTTGCAACAGATGCAAATGATTTGCCAAGTACACAAAATCACTCCATCGCCTTTAAAAAAGCAGGTGGTTTTCAAAGATTACCTCTTGACTAAGCAGAGGTCGGCTTTCAAGTGGGGTCTTCCTTTTATGTTCCTCTTTCACTGGCATTAAGGGCTTGAAAAACTTTGGTGGCTGGGGAGAAAATGCTTTAAAAGGGCTGGCCATTAAAGCATGGGAATTCTCTGCTACAACACCTAGGTAAAAAAGCAAAAATAGTGTATTTCAGTTCTTCATATCCTGACTGCAAAAGCATATTTCAAAATAACTTGCTGGCTACAGAGAAATGTCCATGTTTTAGTATTTAACCACTGGCCTAGGCATGAAATAATGCAGAGTTCAGTGAGATCCTCAGAGAAATCTGGAAATAGAAGGAAAGCAGAAAACAGCAGTATCTGCCCCCTCCATTCTGAGGCTCCAACATTTCTCCTTTTCATCTTGGTCATAAAAACAGTGGGAAGTATCCTTGAAACTCTTTTTTTCCTGTGCCTCACCTGACTTCTGCCCACAACACTGCAAATCTGCCCTGTAACCAAGCCAGCCATCCTGCACAGCCAGGATGATCAAAAAGGAAATTATAAGCAAGGAAGTGATGAATAAGCCCTCAGTCCCACTTTACTGCAGTGGTATTTCTACCTGCACCACCTGGTCAAAAAGAGCATGCTGCAATGTGACCTAAAGGAAATAAGGCACCTGTGACACACCGACACAGAGGCACAGCCAATATCCACATATCATGTAAAGAACCTGTCTAAGGACACTTCCCACTTTAAAAAAAGCACCTTTATTTTAAAATTCATAAAATAACAGCAGCTGCCATTTGTTCTTTTGTGTGACTGTCATTTTTTGTTTTGTTTTGGGTGGGTTTTTTTCTTTTTTTTTCCTCTACAGTTTTGATTTATATTTAGCACATTCTTCTGCCCTCCTCTTGGTTTTTTGGATACCCTCAACTTTACACCCTTTTCTGGATGTCTTATGCATTTCTCCCTTTCTCCCCTATTTCCGGATTACATTTAGCTCCTGAAGTAGAAGCTGGATAACGCATTTTGTAGGAAAAGAGCATTGGGAACTTAATTTTCAATTTAATGCAGTAAATAAAAATCCACCAGCACTGTCATTACATATATGAAGTCTCACCACTGCCATCTTTGCTCTTGCGAGGTGACTCCCTGGGTAAAGTACCATAGCATGATACGTCTTGATAACTGGAACAACAGTCAGATATATCTAGGTGACTTTCAGACCAACCCTAAAAAACCAAAAATACATATATCTGCGTGATGATGCAGGCAAATGTGGAAAAAATAATAGCTAAACTTAGGTGTTTGTTTTTTTTAAAAGTCAACCAAACCCCACAAACCAAAGGTATGTCAATTACTGACTTCAGACAATTTTCCTGTTGCACAAAAATGGATTGTTTAAAAGCTAATTAGCTGGTAAGTAAGTATTTAAAGTTTTGCTCTCTTTCTTAAATATCAGTTTATATAATTCCAATATGAAAAGCAGAGAAGAACAATAAGGTTTAATGCAAAATTTTATGTAATTGGTGCAGAACTTTGAAGATATATTATGTAAATCAACTGCTTTAAATACTATTAAAGGGAAAAATATTTCTATTTTCCTTTTTTTCCCCCCCCTCAATTTTCAAACACATCTTGCTTCTGGTGGGGGTGGGAAATCTGGGAATGTGAGCTGTTTGCTGCTATGTTTCCATACCTTGTCATCTTCATCGCAGGCAGAAAGATCCAGCCGGCTACAGGACACCTACGGAACACCAACAGATAGAATGACAAAATGCCTGCCTTTTATTTATGAAATACAATACTTTGAGGAAACACTGTGATCGTTTAGTCCTAATAACTCTTTTGTTCCCTCTTTTCAGACCAGACTATGTAAAAAGACATCTACATTTCTGCTGTATGAGTGGGTGAGAGGAGATCACATAAAATGCACACAAAATGGAAACTACCCCTTTACACTGTGAAAAAAGTTAAAAGGGACTTGAAGATAATAGTAATCTGAATCAGGGCAGTTGTCATTGTGAACTACTTCCTAAATGGATATCCTTATAAAAGGAGAAGAGTTTCAACCAACTCTCCCATTTCCCTGTTAATTTTGTTATCTCCTAGGACGGTGGGGAGCGGTTTCACTTCGTGACCGCTTTCCATAGGCTGGTTAGTCCCAGCACAGAGTAATCATCACCGTATCTCGTTGTGCAAGCATTACATCAGCACACAGAGAGCAGCCCCCTGCCCCATCAGGGCTAATGCATTGGATGATGAAGGGTCCTTACGTTGTGCACATTCGGAGTGCTGATGCTCCTGCGGATGTTCCTGGCTTTGGTGGAGAGAGCCTCTTTGACGGTGACTGCCTGTGTAAAGAGAACAAAACACTAACAGCAATGCCATGGTCTCCTCAGGAGAACTGAGCTAGCAGGATAGGGACTTTTTTTCAGTGGAGCTAACAGCAGCAATCAGGGCCTGCATTCACAAATCTTAACTTGCACACACAACCACCAAAGCTTCTGTCTGCAATTCATTCTTTGCCCTTTGCCTGTTCAGGTTCTGAGTACTACAGCATTGCCAGCTTTAGTTACTACATCCACCGCCACTGGGAATTTCCATTTCACAGAAGTAACTTAGTCTTACATTTATCTGTCCAACGATCTCAAAAAAAAAACCCCAACTAAAAAAGAAAAGTAACACAGTATTTTTAAAAGATCAATCATCTCTTCTTGAATTCTCATAATCTAGCACAAAGGCTGCAAGAAATGCTTTTTCCTTGCCTGTCTTAGTCGTTCAAGGCTCAGAATGTTCTCCACTTGCAGCACACCACGTGTGTATTTCTCAATGTAGGTTTCGCCATCCGATGTGCCCTCGTTCTCACTCCTTGCAGCCATCAGTGCTAAGGTCTCACGATCCTCAATTTCTTCTGTAGCCTAAAGTAGAAGTTACACCATTGAAGGTTTCAAAAAGTAAAGCCAATTGTGTTAGTTCACTTTTTCAGACCAGTTCAATCCAGAAATTAACTTGAATTGGGCATCTCAAACTTAGCAGCAAACCTAATTACAATGATGCAGGGCTTTTCAATAGAGATGCAAATGATGCTGAAGAGATCAAGCTTAGGAGAAGTTCTGAGCATTTGCTGTAGTAAATGCACTTCCAGAAATAATGCATATATAACCTGAAACTGTGTATGTTAAGGCTCAACTAATGACAACTTCCTAGGCAAGGAAATATAATTTCCTTCCCAAATCTTAAAATATTCTGTGATTTCCCTAGAGTTTAAAATTTAAGTAGTACTGCAACAAGGTGACAATTACATGGTGACAAGACTATTTATGTTTTCATTTGTCCAGTTTGTTTACCTTTAAAATAAATCTTATAGTACATTTACAACTTGTATGAGTTTTTTCTATAAAAAGTAATTTATATTCCTGTGAACTCAGCTTCCCAGCTATTCTGTTTCACAGACCTGAACATTCCTCGGAGTACCCCCTATATTTTCCCTGTAGACACTAATGGGCTTTCAAAAATAACTCTGCTACAAAAACTCAGTTAAACACAGTGGAAAGAGAAAATAAATCCCCACAGTTTTCAACTGTTTAAAGATAAACATGATCTCACACTGAACTTCAGTATATCCACTTTGGCAAGCTGCCTCATATCAGCAAAGCACGACATTTACTTTCTAATCAGTATCACCCACTGCAGTAGGTCAATTCCATTGGTTTCTGTGAATTTGCCAGAGAAACACAGTATAATTTACCTTTGGTATATTGGATACTATTTCATATGTCACTCCACAGGCATAATATATATTTTTCAAGGATATTCTCCTTTTCAGGCTCTGGGTAAAACTCTAGAAACAAAGTAATTTTCAGTTACTGTTTTGATAATTATTATTTATGACATCCTAAGAAATAAAAAGGTGCAATGCCAAATCTGATTACAAAGGCAATCAGAATCATAATTTATTAAGTTACTTTTTCTAGCATTTATGACATTTTAAGCACTCTTTACAGCACTGTGCTTGGTATACAACACTACTAAGTTCAATCAGTTGAAAAATGGACAGCTCAAAGAAATATACCAGTACACAGCTTCACTGCAACCTATAAAAACCTAGTTTTCATTTACCTCTTGTAAGACTCATAAAATTAAGCAAGCAGCTAAGAAAGCACACTCATTAAATTAAGAATATGAAACAAAACAAGGAATAAAAGAATATATGGACTTTCTACCTGCTTGTTATAAATGTTGGCTGCAATCCTTTTGCGTAATACCAGTTCCATTGCAGCAGGGTGACTGAGCTGCACAGTAGTCTTCACTATTAAGTAAATTCTCTCATTTTGAGGAGTTACCCTATTCAGGTGCACTGAATCATGGACAGAAGAGTCCCAGGCAGCAGTGGCTGAAACCTATGCAGACAAATTAAGTGGAGGAAGGAAAGGGAAATCAAAGATTTTATTAGTCTAACAACAGGTATCATTTGCAATGATTTAACCTGAAGTAAAACAATTCCTTAATGAGAGAAAAATCAGCATCATTGAACAAAGTGGAGTCAAACCTCCTTTTCATAACAAGGAATTTATCAGAAGAAGCAAAAAAGAGGTGTTAAGACAGTGGGGCAAACAATCATGACCACAATCCCTGCACTGTGCAAACCCTGCCCCCCAAAAAAAAGTCTTCACACAGCTGGAGACAGAAAGGAAAGCAGAAGCAAGACTGGATAAAGCAATACAAATCCTACTGCTACTATATTAAAAGTATATTAATTTCAATGTAAAATCTTCCATCTATGTTGGATTAGGTTATAACAGCTCCCAACAGAATAAACTTGCATCTGTTCTGGAGAATGGGGTTTTTTTCCTTCCGTTTCCCTTCTCCCCAACTCTGCTGTCCCATTTATTCTGGAAACGTCTCAAACAATGGCCTGAGTAGGCGCATAGACACAGAACATGGAAGGAGTCAGTTAAGAAATTCCAAAATGGATTCAGAACCATTAATTTCCAACAATTCCCAAGCCATATATTTAAAAAACAGTAATTTTGTGCTACAAATGAAAAAAGTTTTATTTAAGTATTAAGCTTTGCCTAGTGTGCACAATAAATCAAGTAGTTTTTTCTGAAGAACTAAGAGTCTGCAAGAGGAATGATGAAGGTGTGAGGAAAGCAGGAAAAGAGATTTTTAGTCAGACAGTTGAATTATTCTTTTGCCAAGAGCTAAGACTTGTTATCTCTGAATTAAGGCAAAAGAGCTAACAAGTTATATTCTCTTCAATTCTAAATAAATAGGCCAGAAAATAAAGGCAGCACTAGATACAGATGGTACTTCTAAGACAAAAGGGTAGTAATAATAATAATTAAATACATAGAAGTAGGAAATAAAACATAAGAAGAAAGCATTAACACAAGCTGCAGTTGTCAAGAAGGAGGCTTGCTAAAAATTTACCTCATCATCACTGTGTTTTATGATCGGTAGATAAAAGAATGGGCTCCCATGCTCCTTTGGTAGTATTGAGTTAACTCCTGAGGCATGGGGACCTATAAGTTGTTCACTGGCACTGAGGTCATCAGCTAATGAAACAAATGTACAAAGAATGAAATAGTTTTATATCAAAGGGTATGAATATACAGAGGCAAAGTTGTAATGCAAAGTCCTAATAAAGGCCTAGCCATAATTCATAATACATTTAATCCTACTTTATCTTATTACTATGCAGCATTTTGAAGATTATTTCAGCATACAAAAGAAATTGAGAATAGCAGTTCTGGCTGCATAAGGCTTTTAGCTAAACAAAAAAACAAACAAAAGGTGTGCAATGACACAGTCAACCTGTTTAAATATCCTATTTGATCTTTTGCCAGCTAATCTCTACTGATAGTAAAAAAAAAAACCAACCAAGATAAAAACATTCCTTGTGAGCACAGATGAAGGAGGAGGGTATTGCATTTTCCAAAAGCATACACTAAAGCAGGTATTGATGCATTGCCTATATAAATATGTGTAGTAGCTCACTTCACTGCTGGATGTGATACGGACTGTGGATCCTCTTCTGCTCTATGTTCAGGTTTATAATTAGACTTGCTTCTTAAACAGTCCTTAAATGTGGAGCTACCTCTTCTCTTGTTACTTACACTGTGTATCTGTGTCTTAAGAATATATATATCAATATTCTTCTCATATTTACAACTAAATGCCTTCAAAGGGAGAACACTTAGATTCTCTAAAAAATGCTCATTATAGCCCTAATACAGTCTTCATTAAATGAGCTGTTTAAGACTCCAGAGATATGTCAGTGGAAGGAGCTCTGAAAGCACTGGGAGATTCTCCATCAGTGTTTTAATGACATGTGAATTTGTACATCAAAATGCTTACAGGATTTCCTCATCTGCTGTTTGATTCAAACTAAGCTTGCTTTCTTACGCTATTTGCTGTTGTACAGTCTATCACCGTACTCTTGTGTTCCCTGACTTTCTAAAATAGTTGTGCTTAATTATGCCAACATACACAACCAGAAGAAAAAGCACTTTACAAGCCATATCAGACAGTGTCATTGCCAGGACTTGTTTATTTCTTACACCTTTCAGGTTCATTCTTCCATTTAACAATTTATTGACCCAAACTAATCCCCCATTTCCCCCTCCACAAGTTTCTTAATCTGTTTTTACAACATACCATTCAGATCAAGGAAGAGGACAGGTATATGTGTTTCCATTCCCGCAGGTGGAATCCTGAAACAAAACAAACTGCTGGCAACAAAGAAGGCAAATTCATACCTAAGCTTATTTGGGCAAACAGATCATCTTACAATATTCATTAATTGTAACCAATGGCTAAAGCTGGCAGCATTTTGATGGCTCCTCTGAATGCCTGTGTGGCACAGACAGCATTTTGTTTATCTACACGCAGAGCTAAATGTAGAGCTTTGCCAAAACTCAATTCACACCACAGAGCACGTGGCAGTTGCTGTGAGGACCAGAGTTTTAAACATCCTGTTCTGTTCCTTGTGAAGTTAACTGGTTGTAGTCATCTCATATATAAAGGTCAGCAACCCTTCAAACAATTGGATATGTAACTACTGTCAGTCTTTATATCCATAAACACACTTTTAGTTATATGATCACAGCACGCTTCAGGTGGGTAAGGGGAAAAATGGTGAGAAAAGAGTATTGCTACATTATTCCCCAAATACTATTGGAGACATTAGTGTGCACTTAATTAGAGGAGTATTTCTTGTCCATACTTTCCCAAACCCCAACACATTGCATTCCTCATTTTTGCATGTCAGGTCCAAAGATCATAGTTAAAACACAGATTTAAATGAAGCTAAAGAGAAATATATTGCAAATTCAGAAGAAACAGAGAACATCCTTTGAAATTAGAGTTTCTTCCCTCTCCACCCTTTATCAGTGACATTATCACGTTTTCTACCATCTATCTTTCAATCACTCCTTTTATGAAAGGAATCAAACTACTGGATAATCTTCTCAGTTGTATAAAGTTGTAAAATACTATATTATATTCAAAGGTGATTTTCAAACCTTGAAAGCTATTCCAAAGCTACTCTATGTAATATGTTTGCTAAGCAAATCTTTCTTACATTCAGAACAGCACCTGACTTTCTAAGCCTTCTCCCAGCTGAAAGCAGTTTGTAGTATTACAGGAAAATACAGAAAAGTCCAAAATATCCTTAGATTTGTACCTTGCAGCATACAAAGTTTATGGACAAAAAGCTGACAACTCCAGTGGCTTTTCTGAACGTACCAATTTGCGGGGGCACCGGGAATTCCACTGCCTGGTGCTGGAACAAACACTGCATTCCTCTCTTCTGTCAGCCCTACCCACTGCTCCACCAGCCGGGCTTCCCGTTCTATATCATCCTCAGATTTTTCTACAGTGGAAGAGATTAGGATTACACACGAGACACACTTTTTGTGGTATAGGGCATAAAGTTCTTATGACAGAGACTTCAAGCAAACCTTGTTTGTTGCTGATCTTTTGGATCTGCTCATCTAAGTATTCTCTGCGTTTTATTAATGCATCAGACCACCTTTCTCGCACACAGTTTAAATCTTCTTCCTAACATGGAAACAGAGAAGAAAGTCACTAGACTATGTGGGTAAGAATAAAGGGCAGTGAATTTTGTGGTAATTTAATCAGAATTTATATTAAATGGCTTGCACGATGCAGAAAACTTTTTTCCCCCAAATGACATGCACACTGATTAAGTGCCTCATCACCCATGAATGGAAGTTTATTTGCTTTCAGGTCTCAGATTCCAACAGGAGAAAAGAAAATGTGACTGCCTCTGCTGCTGAACAGATTACACACCATGAGCTAATTACTCACAGAAGTGGCAATCAAACTTTTGAATAGCATATGGAAGAGGAAAACCCGGTATCATCAGTTGATCATAAGTTCTCCTGAAGATTAGACAGGTCAGTACACCCTCAAACCTGCACAAAATTCCATTGCTAGCAGCTGCTATCAGTGCAATTGAAAGATTTCTCATGCAAACAAAACCCATCATGCAATCATGCTTTGTGGTATCACAGAAAATCTGGTTGGTTCTTCTCTGTGATATGTCAGGAAGCGCATAAACAGCCCGCAAGAAGTTAGTACCTTTAAATTATATTTTTGAGATTGATAGGAAACCTAACACATCATTTTAAGGGATGTCAGCATTCTCACCTAACTGGTTTTACTTCTGTAAGACTGCCTATTAGAAAGAAGTCTTCTATGTAGAAATCTGAAATTTATTTTACTTTGGGGGGGATTTCCTCTTCTGCTCTTTGTCACCTTTTAAAATGAGTCTTCTGTTATACTGCCTAAATTGCGACTTATCACACAGAAAAACAGGGTCAAAGCTGGGTTTTGTGCAAATAAAACAAAATTGCTTCACTGAAGCTTCTGTATCTACCCCCCATTCACATCCTCCACTCTCTCTCACTCAAGCATTTCAGGAAACTGCACAACTTAAAAGGTTATGATATTTTCTTTAGAAAACAAACAAAATATCCTATGCTGCATAATTTCCCTGGAAAGGATGCCTGCAGCTGCTGGCTCTTTCCCCTGTGATATTCATAGGAAACTGCTTTCATTCTAAATTAAAGTTTCAAAGCTTTTATTCCCATAGCAATTCATGTAGCCAGTTAGGAGAGCTGACTGCAGAGTACTAGAGAAGAGAGGACACTGTAAGAGTATGAAGTCACAAGGTAAACTGAAATAGCAGTGTTTTATAGCCCAGGTAGCCTCTAAAATGCACAGCACGTGTGTATTTCAAAGCCGCTTTTGCTTGTTCATTTGAGAGTTGCTGGCCATTAGCATTAGCTGTGCCCCATGCCGCAGGATTGACAGCAACAGCAGCAATACCTGGTAACTATCCATATCACCACCATCATCCTCCTCCTTCTGGTAGGAGAAAATACATTTTGTAAAACACAAAAACCCATGCATTTAGCTCAACAGAAATTCACAAAAATAATCCAAAACATGAATACAAATATTTCTGCCACAAACTTGTAAAATGTTAAAATCACAACACTCAAATAACTAGTCTTATTAATAGGTAGAAAGATTTTTTTTTCATTACAGACTGTAGCAGCTCAGCCATGATTTGTGTATTAGTGAATATGTTTATTAAAAAAAAAAAGATAATTTAAAACCCCCCAGAATCCAGTGCCAGAAAAACAACTGAGCAAGCAGATCACTAATCTTAAGTTTTACAGTTTCATCTGTATCCAAGTATAGAATTATTTGTGGAACTGAATGCAAAAATTCTGACAAAAGGCACCTTGCTTCCCTGGGTGGCCCATTCCACTTGTTCTTTGCCATCACTGTTAAAATCATGCTTTATTTCCAATATGAATTTATGTGGTATCAGCTGAAATAATTTATGCTTAAGGACTATACTGGGTATGTGGAATACCCCTTTCAAATTCAGTGATGACTGTTTTTGATTCTTATCAAATAACAACTTGGTGGTTTTTGAAAAGCTAAATAGTATCTCACTACATTTTCTCTACTAAATTTCTTTTTTTTCTGTTTTTTCCCTCCTCAACTTTCACCATCCCTAGAAGGTAGAGAAACTAATACACTAGGAATCTAGTATTAATCCCCTCTACACACAAAAGTAAAAACAATTTCCATATTCCTTCTGTCCTGCCACACTTGGTACTTTATCACTCATCCATTGAGTTATAAGCAAAAAAAGAAGCAGATTTAGCACCACATGCTCACGTTACATGTATTAACCTCAAACACATGTAAAACTGCAAATCACGTACCAGTGTGCTAAGGTCCCTTTTGGAATTATGTCAGGCTGGGTCTAGAACAGCAGAACCACATCAAAATGAGAAATTACTGCCTTACCTGGTAGCTGTCCAAGCCCCTTTGCAGTTTGGTTGATCTGGCAGTCACCCCACCTACAGAGACTGAAAGAATTGCTTCTACCATGAGAGGCAACGTTCCCGAATGCTGCACAGGTTTCACTGTCACCTGAACTCTGCGAGAATGACCCTAAGCAGGAAATTGAGGTAGAGAGAAACTAAGAATAAAATTTAAAAATCAATTTAAGCATGAATAAGATGGCAAGCAAAAGATATGTACCTGCCTAAGCTGGAAAATTCCCCCTGTGTTTACATCTTTTGCCTGATGGAGTTCAACTGCAGTGTATTCACCCATCTCATTCAATTCTTGTATGGAAATCCACATTTCTATTCTTCGAGTTACTTCATTCCATCTAAAAAGACATCCCCATAAAAACTCATGGTTGCCTCAAAGTATTTTGTGCAGCACAGGTATTAAAAAACTTTTAGAAAGTTGATGGATGCGTTCATTTGTAATTTATTTGTACCTGTCTCTCAGTGTCCTAGTTTTTGCATGAAGAGAATCAACTTCCCAAACAGAGTTGCCATTGCCAGTACATCTGTGACCCCACACCTCAATAGCAAGAGCTCCTTCTGAAATGAACTCCAAAAACTCCTCTGTGACATTCACCACGTAGTCCTGGCAATGAGAAAAAACAATCACATTCAACCATATTAAATAAGTGCATCTCCTCAACTTGCTTATAAGGACACACCAAACAACTAAACTTCCTGCCTGATAAAATCATACAGTATGCATCACAAAGCTCGACTCTGGACAAGAAAGTTGTAAAACCTCATCATCTCAGTAATTCATGCTTCTGCATAAGTGATGTCACAGCTCCAGTGACCTCTTTTAAGCTACTGAGCTTGCCAAACAAGTATATAATCAGTCATTATATAAACAGTATCTTTCTCCACACATTAAAGATGACATCTGAATTTAAAAGACCACTAATTAAAAGATCTTTTCCTTTTGCTACATTTTGAAGAAGTGATGAACTGAAATATTATGGCATTCTTAAGCATAGTCAAAAGTCATTAGTTATATGACTTAACTCTCTCCTTCCCCCAGCAAAATAAGGCTCAGACTCTGAACAGTTTCTCTCAAACGTATGATCCTCCTGGTAACACTATTTCAAAATAAAAATACTTACCTTACAGTGAGAGAAGGTCACTGTAAAACGAGCATCTTTACTCTGAGGTGAAGGCACATCTGGATCTACCACTGGTGCTGCCACTGTTGACTCGCACTGATCCCAAAATGTGTATTGACAAAAGACAAAGTTGGAGAGATAAGGTGGCAGTCCAGTTGCTTCTTTTATTTTTACCTGAGGAGACAAAACAGATGTTGTCACGAATATGATTGTTTCTTCTTCAACTGAAAATTAAAGACCAACAGCCAAGAAGAAATTTAAAGGGCAGTAAGGACATTCCCATTTAGGAAATCTTATTTTGCATATACATAAATGTAGATGTAAGGACCTCACCCATGTACATGTTTCGTTTGACGAAGCTGATAAGCTCAAGTGGAGAATGAAATGCTTTATCACAGAAGAAATTGAATCCATACACCACCCATAGATACTACATTGGGCGATCAAACTACAGGGTATAGTTACAGGGAACTGTTTCCCCTTCTGTGTCTGCAAATAGTCCTTGTAACACCAGTACTTATGATGCAGATGTACATCTACTAGAAACTAATACAAATTAAATCAGCCGCTGACAACCACTGTCTGGCCTACCCTGAGCTGGAACAAGAGAAGTCTCTCCTTTTGGAGACTTTTCAGCAAGCCATAGTCTACATAGCCTAGTACTTTATATCAGGCTGACTACATAGTTACAGAGGCCTGAAACCATGAACTTCATCAGGTGTTCTCACTCACCCTGCAGGAGAGCTTTTTTGCTCTCTGAATAATTTCTCCGTTGTTATCCATGACTTCTAGACTCCCACTCTCACTGGAGTTCTCAGACGAGTCATCTCCTTCTACCACACGTTCTGGGACAGAGCCAGTGACACGCATTACTTCAACATGCAGCCGCCCTGCAACCTGAAGGCAATTACAAAGAGAACATACATGGCAGTTTGAAATTCACTGGGAAACAGCAGGCACCGTTTGCTTGTTAAACCCCTGGTGCACAGGGATCCTTCCAGCACAAGGAGCCCTGCAGGAGTGCTCAGTGTTCCCAGCCCGGCCCTACCTCGCCCTGCTGGCTGATGATGGGCACGGCGTACTGCAGCTTCACATCGTAGAAAAGGCACTCCAGAAACACGTTGGCAACGCCGATCAAGTTGTGGTTCTCCTGTGCTTCATAGAAAGGATCACCTCTCTTGCCAATCAGCCTCCTTATCTGTTTTAGAGATATTGAAAGAGATGTCACAAAACCATCAGCATGGGAACAGGAGATCAAATAACCTCACAGCATTAAAAGATCATGGCACAAAAATGACTTCACTACCCATCTTTTCTGTTCCTTCCTGTTACACAAGCAGAAAGAGACTGGAATCATAGTACAAATTTGAAATAAAATCTTTGAGATGAGACATTATACAATCCTTTCTTTACTAAGGGATATAATAATATGATGACCTGCATATTTCAGCAATGTCAAGGCAAAGCAGACTTTACTGTGAGCAATCACAGGAGCCATTGATTTCAAGATATTTCATGTTTTCTGCTCTGTTTATACTTCTTAAACAAGAGGTCAAACCATCCTCAGGTTGTGCTGGTCTGGCTGCTGACTACCACTACAAGGGCAAAGGAAAGGTGCAGGATGACTCCTACTTAAGCCTACACGTGTTCTTATGACTCCCATAGAACTGAGATCGCACCTGCAGCATTCCCCATACAGCCACAAATAATTCATGCAGATTCCTAGCATGATAGGCACTCCTCAGTGAATTTGTCAGTTCCTTCACCACTTCTTCTCTTTTGTCTTCCAACACATGCATTTGACCTACGTGTTTCTATGTAGCACATAGAACACATGCATTATGGACAACATAGGTCATGGAAAGGATGATCCTGGCTCAGGCAGACATAATGTATTCAAATATGTGCTATCAGTTCTTACTAAAGTCAGCAGCAAAATCATCGTTGTCTTCAATGGGCACAGATGAAGTGCTTGACCTCCCCTGTGTTATGATTTTAGAGATTCCCATTGTCCAGTCCAAAGCATGTAACAAAGGTACAAGAGTTGTTCAAACATATTTGAGAATGATTCTGGATACAAGTAATTTAGGTGCTTCCTATCACCCACAAGACAGTAAGATATACTTCCTATGCACTTCTACCTGGATACTTAGATGGTGTCTTCTGGAACACCAAATGTCACGTCTCTTTCCAGTAAACAAGCAAGTTTTTGACAAATCTCATGCTTATGTGCCAAGGCTAATGTGCTACTTAAATTCTCACAAAACACCACTTGGTTTTGATGGAAATACTGAGGTAGACTAAGTATCTTCAATTGATTTCTTCACTGCTTTAAGGCTAGAGAATATACAAATGCAATTAAAGAATATTTCATAGTTTAAAATCAAGTTTTATCCCACTAATATGTTCTGTGCCGTAAGTGTATCTAAGCAGCATCCTGGTTAGCTTTAACACTGACTGCAATTTAATAATTTTATTTCTAATGCAGCTTGCTGCTTCCATTCAGAGCTGGTGGTCATCTGCATGCCAGGTAAACATATGCTCCTAGTGGCACTGTGAGTCACTGCCTCAGCACAATTTTATCTGACCTCAGCACACTTAACATCTGAGAACACAAGTGAGATAGGACATACCTGTGTTTTATTATGCATGGACATTTTGAATATTTAGTATTAGTCATACTGGTTTTGTTCTGGGTTTTAGTTTGTTCGTTTTGGTTTTTAAAAGTAAAACATAGTACCCTAACCTTTCATATACAAAGTCATTGCACTTGCTCTCTACAATATATTAAAAGGGGTTTAAAGAAAAACTCAATCTTTGATCCATTTTGAAAATATGTAAGATACCTCAGGAACTTTCTCCTTCCATTCTTGATACAGGTCTCTCATGTCAATCAATTTGTTCTCTAGTTTCTCAATAGTCCACACCTGAGTACCTTTTCCTTTTCTTCTCACTTGAATTGCAGGCTCGCTTACTATTGCACCCCTCTAAATCAGAAGAAAAAAACCATCAGTGTAGGAAAGGTGCATTTAAGTGGTTTAACTCTTCACTCAAATTGCATTCCTAGAAAGGAATAAAATACAGAACATGCAGCTTCTCTTTGCATGCCAGTCATGCTGCTTCCGTCCTCAGAAAATGCATGGCCTAAACATCTCTGAGGATCCAGATCCCTTCATCCTTCTCAAACAATGACCATTCCCACAGGAACATTAACACACTCAATCAAAGCCCTTAGGACAAGCATATTATCCTAATTGCTATTATATTTACAGCAGCACTGTAAAACCCTTTAAGACATGAAATTGTAGGAAACTGTAACAAAACCCATTAATTTCTGCACACATAACTAGAACGCAGGTTCTGCAGCAACAGAACAAATGTCTGTTCATAATCTGCACGCACATATGGTGATCATACACTTGAAAACAGCATGAGGCATACTTAATGCTCTGCCATTTTTACTTAATTACTCACTTTCAATATATTAGTCAGGTAGTACTTCTATTTTGCCTATGCATAATCTAACAAAAGTAACATTTTATGGGCTCAAGATGGATGAATGCTACATAGTTTAGTCACAAAGCTACATTTTCCAGCATTCTTTGTTATCATTACCTTTTTGTTGGCACTGAGGTTTTCAGCAGGGATCTGAAGTGTTACTTGATAATCTGTTAGCTTACTCATTTCTTCTGCTAAGAAGTTTGCTTCTCTCACCAGAGTATTTGCCTTTACTATTTGCTCTCGAAGTTTAGCGAGGCTCTGTCGAAACAATTCATCCCTGTGGTGCAGTAGGTAACATAAAAAATACACAGAAACCTATTTCTATTATTGGAAAGCTGCAAATAGAGGTGCTAACAAAGAATTTTCTGAAACAAGTTTAAGAGGAAATGCTGCGTAGCACTGTGTCAAGGAACACAAAACACTCAGACAATTTTATTGAGGAAAAGCAGTGATCACATATTAAACAAACGAATTACTGTTGAGGCACGTCTAGTACGGTGATGTCCAAATAAAAGGACACAGTAATATGGGAGCTGGTACAGTGATGATTTCTTTAAAGCCCCGAGGGCATTTCGCATTTTCAAGAAATGAAATAATTGCAGCTGGTTTTGTCTTTAATCTGGAGTCCTGTTCCACAGAATCTACCAGTCCCAACATGTGAGACTTCATCTTGATAAAACCTGCTCTTCCTGCGATCATGATGTTAGAACCTGCAATCACTGCAGGCCACAGCTTTGTATCACACCAAGGGCTTTGCAGTGTTACAGACCACAGACCACCCTCCACTTACTCAAGCGTACACATTAAAAAAATAGAAATAAAAAAACCTTAAATCCTATTTACCCAAGGTATCTTTTAAGTAACAGATGAATGAGCACAGGTTAAAGCCTGTGCACTCAGTTTCTGGACAAATTCCAAAGAAGTTTCTCAGGCCTGTCTGAGCAAATCTACTCTAATGTAACACCTGGCAAACCTGCTATGACACATACTATACATACACCTGTGTACTAGGATATGTCCTCACCTGAGATTCTCATTTTTCAGTTACCTTTTAAAATTATCACGATTATCCTCTGAGCAAAGCTCATTCTGCCTTTCTTTGTAATCTCAACAGAATTTACTGTGTCTCATCACCTTTATAAAAGTCATCATCAAACTTCAGATATTTCAGTCACCAGCTCTCCCCTGTATGATTTTTTCAGCCTCTCTATGCAAAGTCCTACTGAAATATGGTACATGTTGAGCACATACACTTCTCATTTCTACGAAACACCTTACATTATACACAGTTGTAGGAGGAACAAGGGCTTTCCTATGAATACAGTCAAAGTCTGCCTGCTGCTAACATGCCTCTCAGTCACCAACAGAATTCCATTTGAGTGGTTATCTTTTTCCAAAAAATCCCAAAGAATGGCTAATTCAAATTGCACTCTGACAGTCCTCTGATACCACGACCACAGTTGTAAACAACCAGCAGTGTTAGCAAGCAGCCCTGAATTTTGGTGCCTTCAACATGCTAAAACATGCAGCTTTCTCCCTCTCTCCCACATCCAGCCTAGGTTTGCAACAGTGGTAGGTTTTATTGGATCTTAAATAGCTGCTACTACCAATGGATTTTTAGGAACTTCCTGCATATCTCCTCCCAGCATTACATGGAAAAATCCTTTCCCTCTGCCTCTTGCTTCTGTTATCCAGGCTATTGAAATTAAATAAGCAATTCCAGACCATGCAAGTGACACATTCCACAGACAGCTATAATTTTGGACTCACACAGAAAATTAAGGTAGTCAAGAATTAATCAAAAGAAAGTATTTGATACTGAGAGTGCACTACACCTACAGCCACTGCAAGACAACTGCCTAACTTGAGAAACAGAAGGCAGCTTTGATCTGCATGTAAGTGCTGTAAGAGCCATTGGATCCAGCTACAGCCAGCCGCTTCCTTAATCTGGGACACCAACATCTGGAATGCTTTTTGGGAGTCTCCCACACCAATCTTAGCTAGATTCTTGAGAAAGGAATGTTTTAAGACTGTAAGAAGAACTTAAAAGTAACTCAACCAATTATTATGGGCAGTTCTTACAACAGTTGTGTTTTTCCAGATACAGCTGTGCCAGAACCTTTCCAGAAAGTTAAACAAAAAAAAAAAGTTTCAGATAGTATTTATTAGTTCTTACCACATGAAACATATGACAAGCTCCACTAGGGTATTAACTTGAGCAAATCTCACTGAACATGAAATCCTGAAACAATCACTTAAGCCAGACAAGGAGAAACAACTGACACTCACAAGGTATCATTGCAAGTCTGTGGGGATCCCAATGCCAGACACAGGATATGCTGGACTGAACCCCTGGTCCAGTACACCACCACCACAACAAATAAAATTTGTTCAAAGTTACAATGGGTTAACTTTATGCCAACAGGATTTAACACCAGGCCAGGTATCATCTGTCCTTCCACAGTCAGCAGAAAGCTGGAATAACCTCTGTGCAATGTGTTCCAGCTGATCTGACAGATATGTGCCCACATCTGATACCTATCAAATTAATTTTGCTGGCTGATCCAGTAGAGCTCAGCTTCATTTGCAATGGCAACAGAGAGACAGCTAAAACTGCACCAACCAAATCCCCTGCAATCCAGACTCTTGGAACTTTTGCACATTTTTCACATCCAGTCTTCCCATTCTTCCCTGGATTTCTTGCCCTCTGGCCAGCTGGCTGGTAAACATCCTCTCAGCAACATGTTGCCATGCTTTTACAGCAGAAAACACTCAAAGATTTTTTTTTTTCTGGTTTCTTATTTAAGAAGATTCTTTTTTTTTCCTCTTCTTTCAGCAGCCAAAACCTCTTCTAGAACTATAAATAAATAAAAAGTATACCTAAGAGGATCTTCTGGAGGACAGGAAACTGATAATGAGTTCTTCCAGAAAACTGCTTATTTAATGGCAGTTCCACTAAAACATTATCAGACACCTCATGGATCACTCCAAAGAGAAACCATTCTCCTCTTTTTTACAATGCAGCAAAATACAGGCTTCAAGCAGTTCAACAGTTATATTATACAGAGTAAAGCATTCACCCATGGAATTCAGAGGCAAAACTTCTTGCTCAAAGCACAGGTTCTCCTCAGAAACATCTAAAAATGACTGAGAAGTAAAAGCTGACAGAACACTTAGCCTTGGTATCACTCCAGATTCTCTTTTTTTACGTTATTACATGGTTACAGGGGTTAATTTTAAGCAAATCAATTACCATTTTTTCTTCTCAGCTCTCAAGGACAGGCATGCTTTTGGCTACCTCCTTTTCCCTTCTGCTGCATCTTTTTAGAGGTACTGCCTCCCTTGCCAGTAAGCCCCATTCTCTTCTCTGCTACTTCAGTGCATTATCAATGATTTCTTGATGGCTTTGCTGTGCTCAAAGCAGTTCTGAATAGAAAGAGCTCCAGCTAACATGTTTCTCACTCTGCACTTCTTGTGCAGCTCTAAAAGAACCTGCAAATCCCAGCCACGACTCTGCAACATTTTTACATTCAGTTCCAAATGATTCTGTTTTTAGCTTTTACAGGGGCAAACAATTATTTTAATTAATGTTGAATCATAGAACTACTTCTCTCTACACTTGCCATGAAAAACATTCTAGTCATTGCTGGTCAACAGTTAGCTATTTGTTTAGGTTTTTTTCCCAGGCTAAACTGGGCAGAAATTACAAAACAAAATCTTGCACAAAAACTAAACCAAGATCTGTTCTGTTCTAACACTCCCAACTTGAAAGCTGCAAAACAATCTTGACTATCTTGGTTTAGATCCCTCTTGTAAACGGATTTGGTTTTTTAATGGTGAAGAATAAAGCAAAAATAATTACATAGAAAAGAGCACTCAAACTCACTACATATAGAAAAAATCACTGAGTGAGTAAGGAAGCTTCTGTTTTAAAGGAAACAGATGAAAGAAATTTACAAGAAACCTGTTAGACCATCTAAGTATTCTTCCTGCTGAATTAGACCCATGACAGAATACTCACTGGTATTCATAAAACTTAAATCATCTTGGTTGCTGCCCCTTAAACTTTTCTCCATGAAGCTGGCATCCTTCTCTCCTCAATGATACCAAGAGCAAGCTTCTCTCATTGTCAAAATGTAAACACACTGCTCACATCTTCCTAGATTTTAACTCTTCCTGCAAACCTCAAGATGGTCTTCCACCAAGGCTGCATTCAGGTGCCATGCTATTCCTTTGCAAAGAGGCCAGTTTACCTCATGTCAAGCCTTTAACTTCCTAAGCAGCTCAGCCAGAGCAATTCTCTTCTAAAGCAGGGCTTACAATTAGAAACACATACATATAATATATACGGATCCCCATTCTCTCTATTTTTTATGGTTTTTTATTGCAAAATGTGATGCTCTCATGGTATACTTGCAAAACACAATAGTCCTTACTGGACTCCTTAGTCTTAGTTGAAAAATTTACCTTTCTGCACTATTCTTTCCTTTTTTCCAAGAACTAAAACAGTAATTGCTAAACCACACATTTCATAAGCAGTTTTCAAATTTAAAAACAAAAAAGAAAAAAATAAAAAACCCCACCAAAACCCGACCTATAATACTGCTCAAAAAAAAAGCTAAATTTTTATGTCTTTTGTGAGTTAAATCTTGCACACGTTACACATCAGAACTCAACCCTAAACAAAATGTTAACACTTTGGTGGAAGCGCAGATCTTGTTCTGCACATCAACTCCACAAAAAGTATTAATGGTTCTGGATGGCAGGTTCAAGCCCCATCTTCCACCCTTTGTAATTCTTACTGTTTGTTTTAACTCCAGTATTCTCACCTCTCCTCTGTCCAGAGATTCACTTTCTGCTGTGCAGCCTGAGCAGTGTAGGAGAGACTGTCACTGCCGTGCTGGTGCTGCCTTTCTGGGGAGAGCTGCTGCCGCAGCAGCTCCAGCTCGCGTTCGTACATCACCCGCTGCTCCTCCAGAGCGCTCCGCTTCTCCTCCAAGTACTGCTTCTCCAAGATCTGGACCACATTTTGTACTGGGTCTAAAAAGAAGGGGGGAAAAAAAAAAATCCAGGAAATGTGAGAAAACACCATTTCAACATTACAGAACACCCGTTATTTAGTTGTTAACAGCAATCAACATACCCCAGAGTCATTGCAAACACAAATTGCACCCCGAAACAAAAGCCAAATTATTAAATATTGCATTAAATAGATAAATCAAAAAAAACAACCAAACCAAAACTCAAATGGCATGCAAAAGGCTAGAACAATGGTTAAGACCCTCGTCCATTGTGTATTTATGTGCTGTATAGTTATAATATATTCCAGAATCCCAGTAGGAAAAAAAGAATAGATGGAAAAGGAAACTAATTAATAAGAAAACAAAGCAAAACACAAGGGAAGATGATGTTAACCAGAGGAGGAAACGACTTAAGGAAGTAAAAAGCAATTTACTTTCTCTGTTTTGGCAGAGAATGAAACATGTTGGAGAGCTGCAGATGAAAACTGAGACAAACAAATGGCCTGACTGGTCACACATCACACTGCACTAATGTGTTGCACACCACTGAGGCAGACAAAATATGTCCTGGGGGGGACTTCTGCATTTAGCTTTACAAACCACTTTTCATCTCGGTATCAACACAGAACAAATATCCGCTTGGATATTCTATCCTGACAAAACTGCTTGTGTCAATCAGCTAGGGATAAATCTGAAGTGCATTCAAATTAATGAAACATTACTCTGTCTGTTGCTGGGGTTAGGTCCAATGCCAGCCTGTGCCTCTGAAAGAGCCATTTAAGAGAGTAAGCTCTATGTACTACCACTATATATACCTGCTTCATTAACACATCTCTAAAAGCTCAAATACAGCAAAAAAAGTGGTTTGCAAGAAGACCAATCTAGATGACTGAGTGACAGCACACCACAGCACCGACTGATGATTCTGTACACCACAAGAGGAAGGGAGAGGAGTTCCAAAGTTGGAGTGGTGGACTGTTAGGGGAAGCAGTACTGCAGCTCTAGGACATGCCAGGATTTTCAAATGCAAAAAATGTCAGCTCTAAAATAACTGTTTGTGATATCTCGTCCATTTCATTAATATACTAAAAAAAAAAAAAAAGTAAAAAGTGCTTGTATAACTTTTACGGATGCCAGTCTGTCACAAAGGAGGGAGAAAAATAAACCTAGATTTAATTACACTGTTCCACTTCGGAACTAGAGGTGTGCCACTCAAAAAAACTCACAAAACCAAAAAACCAAATCTGTGTGATTTAGTTATAAACCATCTTCCCTTGCTTTTTGCAAACACTTCAGCAAGTTGCTTCTGTGGCCCTGGCCTTATTCATGGAAGAAATCACTGGCTTCACACAAAGGCATCATAAATACCATCACAATGGTAATTATAAAGCATAAAGTTAAAAACCAGTCAGTATAAATAGCAACCAAATAGCAAACTAGTGATGCATAAGAGAGTCTTAAAATAACCAGAAATATTACTTTTTAGTACATTACATTCTCAGAAAGAAGTTAGCTATTATTAGCTTTTAAACAGACAGTGCAACAAAAACCCCTGACTGAACCAAATTCTAAAATTCTGGACTGCAAACCAAGTTATTCATCTTCATCTCCACCATCATTATCCTCCTAACTCCTCCAGATAATACCAGAACTACCTTAAAATACATAGGCTTTGCTGCATAATCCCCAAACCGATTTTAGTTATAGATAAGAATGTTTGAGAAAATCAAGTATCATGCAGATGATAGAGAAGAGACATGGAAGAAATTAAAATCCCTCCATTGTGTTTGCAAACACAGGAAATGAATCTAAGGCTGACTCATTAAGATGAGACTTTCCTAAACTGCTCAAAGAACAGCTGTGAGTTCAAGGAGCAGATTTCTTTTAACAAAAGTGATCTTCTCAGCCACCTAGATTTACAGGATCACAACCATCACAGGATCAAATTACACCACAATAAATATTTGGAACAAGATGCAAGAACCTAGTATAAAACTTTCCAATTGCAACATAATCCTGTACTGCTTGGGAAAAAAAAAGAAAAAAAGGTGGGTTATACTTGTATTGTAATGCAAAACGCAAATTCACAGTTTTAAAAAACTTTTTAATTCTGCTTTTGAAAGAGTTTACAAAGAAAACCCTAAACCTGTCACAAGAAAAAAGTAAAATACGGTGTGAGTTATAAACTATCTAGGCAGAATTTGAAGAAATAAACAGTCAAGATTTTTTACAATTCAAAAGAACTATAATAGTGTTTAAATTAAAGCACTGTGTTCTAAAATTTTAGCTTCCTCATGCAAAGTCAAATAAATTAAGAAAGATTCTACCCAGTGCCTGCCAAATACACAGCAAATTCCATACAGTGTTAAAAGTTGCAAGTCCCAGTCCTTTACACATTTATGTGACAAGAGTTCAATGACCCTGAAAAAAATATTCATATGCAGTTAATCTCCTGCAAAATCATAGACTATTAACACTGAGCAAAAAGATGTATTTTCTTCATAGGATGAACAGCATTTATTACCTTGCTACAGTGTCACTTAATTCACATCTGGAATCTGTTAATCCAGTCACACTGATGCTGAATAAATTCCCTAATATTTCTTGCGGGTATATTTTTCTAAGCAAGGTGGGAGAGGGTTATGACAGAGGCTGCTTTTGCTAAGTTTTATGAAAATCCTCTCCCTGAGCTGTAACAGTTTTGTTTGCTAAAATGAGGAACTGCCTGACCTAATCACATTGTTTATTTAACCACTGCACAGTATACAGGAATAAAGTAAACTTCTTTGATGCATTCTGTGTTTGACCAGCATCACAAAAAAGCAGTACAAAGCTGATCTGACAGAATCCCACAAAGAAAGTTAACACACTTTGAAGGAAGGAAAGAATCTGGATGTTTTCTTTACAGCAGTTTTCAAAGTCACACATTTTCCTCAGAGCTTCTTTGGAGCCGGATGGAGTCTGCGACACTCTTGTACTGGTTACATGCCATAAAAACAAATGTGTTTGCACCAGAAGCCAGGCTATTTATTTAAAGAGGATTATAATTCTCAAACAAATCCAGGGGAGGGGGGAACCCAAAAGCCAAAACAAAGGAAAACCAAACCCTCTTGCTTTGGGCTGTATCTATGCAAGCTTATAAAACAATTATCTAATCAAATTTTTTAAATACCTGTTCATTCCCCCCTTAGGGCTTCTCCAGAGAATATGTATAATAGAATTAACAGTCTTCAGTCTTTTAGTTATTTCTTCTTCCTTACTCATATTTATTTTTCACTTTAAGGAAGAATAAATAAATGGTACTGTAACAAAGCTGCTTTACTTCTTACACAACAAACTGGAAGCCTGTCAGAAAAAAGGTACTTTAGCTATACCATTGAGAAAGGGCTGCTAGGTTCTGTTCATCTAACTTCAAATCAAAAGACCAGGCTATGATCCTCACAGTCACTTGTTTTGTCAGCATTTTATTATCACTTACTACTCCAATTTACTTAAGCAACAGCTATGTGGGAGTGAACAGAAGCAGCACAAATTGGGATATGACACTTCTGAAACTGTGTGATGTGTATGACTGCAAACGTTTGTTCTGCAGTAGGGAAGAATGAGCTTTAAGGAACAGCAAGGTCTAACTGCTCTTCACCAAGACACAGAAAGCAACCAGCCAAAACAAAAACTGGCCTGGACCACAATCAGAAAGGCTTGCTGAACTAGAATGTAAAGACACTGGAATGTTGTGAAGAATTGTTTCAATCAGCTGGATAACAACACATGGAAAACCAAAAAATGTGACCCCCTGTTCAAAGAACACTGACTCATTGTAGACTGATACAGTTCTGTCAAATCTCCAGTTAGTAACAAGCAGATCAAGCATCAATTAATGCTTTCAGACTTTTCCAGCAGCCTCATGCACGAGCCAATTGAGTTCAAAACCTTTGTCCCAGTTTTGGCACAGATATTGGATGGTTTGAGGCCTTAAAATGGGCAACAGAATCTTCACAAGGGATGACAACACTGAAGACCACCAGGATGGCAGATTCATCTGAAATTCATCTCCTGGTATGAATGAGTGAACCATAATGAGAATATTTCTGTTATCAAACAGCAATGTCATACCAATTTAAGTGACCTGACCCTGTAACTCACACAAACAATTTCATTTAAAATCAAACAGTAAAAAATCTGCAAAGCATTGCTGCATTGAACATATGAAACCATCATGCTGTACATTGTACAATGGCAAAACAGACAAAGTAAAAGAATAAGAGGAGATGAAATAAAAAGTAAATGCTGTATTTCAACATGCAAACCACAGCAAACAATGGAAATACTATGAAGATATGAAGAAAGGAGAACAGAAAGCAATGAAACGCCATCTACTGTGTCTTCGTGGTCAGGGACCAAACCCCAAGGTATTTGCCTCTCAGATTTTGTGCATTAAAACACCTGTACAAAGCATTCAGTAGTTTACCAAGTTTTTCAGCACTTCTTCACACGCTACTGTATCATATGAACTATGACCTGCCTTCTGGAAATCATGAAAAAGCCATATTGTTTCATATACATCATACCATTATTTTATCTATATTATATCTTACTGTGTTGTTCCAAAAAAGCATCACAATTTGTTTTAACAAAGATGAAATGAAATATTGAGAGTGATCAATTATTGAAAAACAAGCTGGCATTTGCTTTTGGTTTGCTATCATTTCAATGTTTTTCTAATAAGGTTAAAATGGTGTCAGTAATATTTGATACAAAAAGAAGGATGAAGCTAACTGAGCCATACATGGTGCACCCTTTTTTTCTGCAGTAACTTGCAAAACCAAGAACTTAGTAAATGATGATTTGACAGGCTTATGGTTACAATTCAGCTGCACTATAAAGGAGAGCAGACATACCGAAAAAATTGTGTCAGGGCACAAACCAACTACTAATTGTGTGTGTCTATTTATACTTAGGTGCACATATTTTTTTACATATATATATAGAGTTATATATGTTTCATATCTATATATGCACAACTTAACATTTTTTCTGTAAA
Organism: Corvus hawaiiensis; assembly: GCF_020740725.1. Taxonomy (NCBI): domain Eukaryota; kingdom Metazoa; phylum Chordata; class Aves; order Passeriformes; family Corvidae; genus Corvus; species Corvus hawaiiensis. The sequence continues at coordinate 63,597,726 of NC_063213.1, read as the reverse complement.
ATATCTTATCCTGAAAATCCTCCAAAGGCCCCTTGAACAAGTACTGCTTGTTTTACCCAGCCATTGAGCTCCAGGCTGAATTTGTTACACAATCCAAAGGAACATTTTTATCTGGTGGTTGCCTTACCATTACTATTCAGTGTCTTCATAATAACTTCCATTTGTGCAAACTCGTAGTTGTAGTCTGGTTCTGAAGAAGCTTCACTAGCTGCATCCAGATCATGCTCTCCTAAGGAAGTTTCTTTCTCAAGGTCTTTCAGCCAATCTCGACGTTTCCTCTTTGGTAAATTGATTCTGAGTAAAAATGGAAATGCAGTTTATACAAAAAGCTTATAAAAAAATAGGCTGAATGTAAAGTGGGTGGAATATAAACATCAACTATTACCTAAAGAAGTGGTTGTTTCCCCATAATATTCTATCTCCATGCCATAACTGAGTCACAGAACATACCAGTGCACCATTTACACAGGATCTGAAAGAAGAAAATACAACTCCAGTGAAATCCTGAAAATAGAAGACTGAAGAGCTGCTATTTCTCCCATCTACTGGCAGTCATTTGTATCATATGGTAATAAACTTGCTAGGTTCTCATGAAAGGAACAATGGAAAGTTACTGGTCTGATTTCTATTGTCAGAATTAGCACCTTTCCCCTCTGCTTCTGGCTGGTAAAACTCTTCAGTAAACATACAGATAAGGGTGATTTGGTTGCAAAGTTTTCTTCAAATGCCTGTTTCTCAAACAGGGGTCACTGCTTGTTTCTTATAAACATTCTAAACTTGACTGTATGCAAATCCTACATAGACAGAGCTCTCCAAGACACAACTTAGTCAACACAGTTGTAAAACACGCTGTTAATATATTCAGCATTCAAGTGCAAGAAAAGATTCTTAGATCCAAGTTTTATTTTTTCAACAAATGAAGTCTCTATTATTAACAAGGGTCTATTTTTGTGAACATCTGGTATACTGCTGTATTTCTTTGTAGGTTTCTTTGTATTTAAGTTTCAATCACAAAATGGGAAAAATTGAGCTGTTGAACTTCTGCATGTGTGAGTCACAAAGCAGACCATTTTATTTGAAAGGGGAAAAAACTTCAGTAAAATGAAAAAGGCCTTTTTAGATGCAGTGTTCTCATTTCAGCTGTCTCTCTCACATAAGTCAATACAAACATGTAAGCATTTCATTTTAAATCAGATCTTTATTTAACTTTTTTCAATGAAATTCTGGTAGTTAAATTTCTGTTGATGCTATTATCTTAAAAACAGTTACTTAAGCATTGCAGATCAGGCATGAGTAAAACAAAATATGTTTTTTCCACTGACATGTGCCCTTGTTCCTGCCAGTCAAAATGACTGATTTCCAGTACAGTAACACTACCTCCAAAAGCCTGAATCCCATCTGTTTGAAATTTTGTACTGTAGGCTGCAGAAGAAAAATACAAATGCATTTTACTAAAGGAAGAATAGAAGAAATTGGATTTTTTAAGTGTCTCTCAAACTTTAGTTTCTCATTCTGATACTAATTATACTATTTAGATACTCAAGTTTCAGACTAGCAGCATGACTATTAACAAGGACAAAGGTACTGCTTATCACACGCCATTGGAGATCAAGTGACAAAGACATTTACAATTCCACCCAAGGAGCCACAGTGCCCCTGGAATGAAAAATAATTAAAATATGGAAGTAGAAACAAAAGGTGAAGCGTGACTTTACACTGCATATTAACTAGACACAACAGTAATCAAGGATTTAGAAAAGAATTCAGATCTTTAAAGCACCTCTTCCTCACAAATTATTCAACTTTACAACAGGAACTACTCACGAGGCACCATTTATTCTCTGCCATCAAGACTCAGGCTACTATCCCATCACACAGGCCAGGACAGCCAGCGGCACCTCAGGGATCTTGTTACTACCCAAGATCCAGACAGGCAATGGCTCCTCACTCCTACCAAACACCTTCTTTAGATGGCTTATTCCAAGCCAAACCACTGACAGCCTGTTGCCCTGCAGAGCGAGTGGGTGGGTGTTCACATGTGCAGGGAAATCTTAGTTTTAAACACTGAATTTCCCTCTAAGTATCTGTTTAAGTCAACTGTATTGAAAATACTCATTGATGAGAACATAAGAGACTTCTGTCTGTGTAAAATAAAAAGGCATGAAAGTCATCTTCTGTCAAAGAAAAGCAAATTTTCATTTCAATGCAAAGTGCTGCTGATCTTCCTTACCTGGCATTTTCTTTTGGTGTGAGTGTAACTTCTCCATCTAAAGCAATATCAATCTCACAGTGTTCTGGTTGGATTCCTATACCAAAGAGCTGTATATCCTGAGAGGTATCTGCACCAACTCTTGTGTGATCCTAGAAAAGAAGCTGTTACTAAGAGACAAGCAAACTACCACTGTTTATATAACTAAGAAAATATTAGCTGAAGTGCTGAGACTGCACAGTTTGTGTGTCTGTCAAGCAGAAATGGTGCCACAGCAGATCTGAAGACTGCAACAGTCACACACAAACTGTTGTTCTGCCCTGAACTTCATCTTCATAGTTTTAGCTAAAGCAGAATTAAGCAGTTGACACACAAATTCTAATTTAAAAGTATTTATGCCTGCATACAAGCATTAAACACAAAAACCAGAAGAAAACCAGCCATGTCATATAGGCATAATTAAGAGAACAGCATGGATAGTAAAACAAGGTGCAGAGTTCTCTGCTTTTCAGAAAACAGCTATACAGCAGCTCAACTAAACGTACTATTCTCTACATAATTCCAAGTCATATTTTAAGTTCTGCTGAAATAGTTTATTTTGTTAGTGTTTGAGAGGCTGTGTTTTATTTGCTACTGTTCAAATGCAGAAGCCCTCCTTCAGCTACCAAAGCAGAAGAGTAGCTATAAAAATAGACAGAATTGTCTTTCATGTATTATCGACAAGCAGTTCACATTTTCCCGCAAACTTACGAGGTTTGTATTTGACCCGACTTCACTCTGACATGGGAAATGCTAAACAGAATGGTACAAAAGCTAACGACACTGGGAAAATACATTTCTGTAAATTTTTAACAGTGCTTCTCTTAACCTCCTCTCTCATAAGCTTCCTTGTCACTGAAGACTATGTTACTCTTACTGATTACAACTAAACATCATCTCTTTATGATTAACTCTTTGCATATTTAAAGCAATCCCCAGCTCCCTAACAAAAAGAAGCATCTAACATGAAGCTCTTGCTTGAAGTTCAGGCCAGAAGGCAACCCTATGGACATCCTGCCTGGAAAAGCTAGAACTGATCTCAACACTGGTACACACTGAGCATTTCTCCCACTGTTGGCAATCACAAGATCAATTTGGAAAACAGTGAAGCTGAACTGCAAAGGGTGCAAAAGCCTAAACAGTAAGAGGAGGCCTATCCTATTTTGCTGCTGCAAAAAAAATCTTCATCCCCTCTGAGTAGCAAATTAGAGCCAGAAATTCAAACCAAGTGTCCTTCTGTTCTGTGTAAATATCCACTTCACAGCCTTACCTTTAAATAGTAAACCAAAAGCTCGTTGAGTGCAGGGTCCGCATTCAGGTTCACCAGGTAACACTTGTCATCCCCAACCTTGATACCTGACGACTCGAGGGAGATTCCCATGCTCTCCAGCTGTCTTTGCCTCTCCTGCAAGCACAAAAATAGGTTAATCCTGCCTGCTGCAATATGTAGGGACAAACACAGAGGAACTACAGCTGAAGATGTACATGCTGAGTACGCATTCTGTGCATCACCACCAGACACTGGTCAGGTACCATAGGGTCAGTAGAATTTAATTTTACACACCAGCCATAAAAGTTAGTAATTCTCAAACACCTGCCTCCCCAAAGTGGAGCTTACTTACGCCATCCTATTAAATTTATTAAACTTACCAACACAGCTCTGTTGAGTTTATTAAACCAACTTGTAAGTAACACAATGTGGCTTTGAGTCTTTATGTTAGCAAAAACTGAATGTCAGTTCCAATTACTTCAAAGATAATCATAGTCATAGTTGATTTAGAAAATAGCAGGCCACAGTTTAGGCTTATTCTTTTGCAGTTTTGTTATTAATTCAGATAAAGCACTTACTTGATTCCGTGTGTCTTTTTTTTGCTACAGTTTGGGTGTTGGGGTTTTTTGTTTGGCTGGTTAGGTTTAGGTTTTCCCCTTGCCTTTTTTTTTTTTTTTTTTTAAGTACAATAATAATAATAATAATGGAACACTAGTGACTACATGTACACATTTTCCTTTTTTGCTTAGAAAACATTAAAAGCGAAAGCAAAAAATACCACCCACAATTCTGATTCTTTTGTAATTCTTCACTTTCTTAGTAACTTCAAAGGAAGCATGTTCAAGGTCCCATTGTGGTCTTATAAATAAATGAGCTTTATTTTGATATTTTGATACTTTATTTTAAAATAAAATATTAGCTTTTATCAATGATATCATGACACAGCTAGACTTATGCTAATAAAATTTAGACTTTAAAAAAAACTCCAAGAAACAAACACACAAACCCACCCCAAAACCAGAAACAAGGGGAAAAGACAAAAATTCAGAGACATTTCAAACAGGTGGTAGGGAAAACAGCATAGTTCACTAAAGCTCATGAAGTTCAGCTGACTAGTACTACATGAGTATCTGGCCTTCCTCCTGAAAATTTCTGAAGTACCTGTGCAATTTCTTCTGTTTTCCTTAGCTTTTCTTCCCAGGTGACTGTCAGCTCTTTTATTAGTTTTTCAGATTCTTCCAATTTTTCCTTCAGTTCTGGTGCCTTCATGGCCTAAAAGGTAGAAATTAACAAAAATCCTCAGCTATTCTTACCACGGCTTGCACAAGGAAATTGAACACATCAACATAATATCAAATGCAACAAGTATAGATTTATACTTTATCTCCAGGTTTTTTACGGTAGAAGTTGAAGAAATAGGTTGCTTGCAAAGGAAGAGGAAGAACAACATATAAATGGTCCAGATCTGAAATAGCTGAAGACTGACATAGCTCCAGAGCTAATGGAAAGAAGAAAAACCTCTGGGCCTGGCCACTCAAACTTCACTGTCTGTATAAAAATATGTCAGTATTTTAAAACTTTTAATTCCTATCTGTCTGAAGTTCAAGTGCACATTCTTTTTTCCAACAGTAGTTTCAAATACAGATTCCTCTAGACATTTAAGCTTCCATTCTATCTTGTTCTTGTTCTTCTATTCTATTTTGTAAGTGTTCCTAGAGTTGCATTAAAGCCTTCAGATGGACCCTGTTGATTATATTCAAAGGAAGGCATGTTCTGGAGCTAACACAGGCTTCTCATTTCACAACAGGAAATAAAAGCAAAGGGCTTAAATATGTCCAGTGCCAAGTAACAATTTAATAGGCTGGCCTATAACCCTATATAACTGTTTTTAACAGAAGGTAGAAGAAAAAACACTTAACAAAATAATTAGTAAGACTTTGGACACCTTCCTACTGATTGTGTTCAGCCACAGCCTGCCAACACAATTAACAACATGCTATAATAATATTTTCCGAATTAAAATAAGGGCTTAGAACAGGTTTTTATTTATGAAAAAAGTCAGTGCTTCTTTTCCTTAAAGATTTTCCCATTTCAGTCTATGAGGAAGTGTTCATATGAGTAACACTGTACCTTAAATGAAGATGAAATTCAAACACCACACAAATTTACCCTCAAACACAGTCCTGTTCCTTTTCTACCAGTATTTTGTGTCTTGCCTGAAAAGATCAAAAATATTTTCCTATTTGTTAAGTGCCTAATTTGTCCAGATATCGTGGATACCAAATAAACTATCCTACCTGAATACTTTATTCTTCAATTAGAAGTATAAATCTAATATAAGCATCAATCACACAGTGACATCTAGTAAGGCAGTGAAGCAAATTGTTGATGGTTTTCAGTGTTGCATTTTTGACAATTTTTAATAGATTTTCTCAAATGTCAGAGAGAAATGTTCCCTAAATTTTGTTGTCCAATAACAGATTTATGACTTCTCACACTTTTCCATTTGATGTTAATATAGTCCATCAATGCAAAAAAAAAAAAATTCTGCTAATATTCTAACTAATTCTAACTAATTAGTTATTCTAACTAATAAGTGGGTCTACACAAAGAAGATGTAATCTAGCCCTTATCTGTGCTGTATCAATTATTGCTTGGCCTGAAGTTCCTCAAGAATTGACAAGGGTCACCATCAGTACTATGTTGTCCTCATTTAAAAATTGTTAAAGATAAGCATTTGGATTCAGGAAAAAAGGGTAATTTTTTTTTTTTTTAGGAAGGAAGGAAGGAAGGAAGGAAGGAAGGGAGGAAGGGAGGGAGGGAGGGAGGGAGGGAGGGAGGGAGGGAGGGAGGGAGACTCTTCCTTTCCACATTTTGTAAAAAAGCTAGTCTTCCACACAGAACATGGTATTTCCTTGGGAAACTCATTTTACATTGTACTGTGAATAAGGTTACCTCAGCTTGTGAGAGCTGTTCTTTCAGTTTTTCAACTTCTTCACGTAATTCTCTGATGACCCTAGCATTTGGATCTTCATTCACCACAGCATGATTAACTATCCTTTTGGCTCTGTCTGCATATCTCAGAGTTGAGAGTGTTTCTTCGTAGTTGTCTGCTGCTGGGCTAATTGTGGCTATCATGGCGGTTTGGCTGTTTCCTCCCAAGTTGTCCTGTAGTGCAGCCACCGAAAGTTCGAGGGTTAAAAATTGTTCTGAGACTACAGAGTGTCTTCACAAAGAGACTTAAAATACTTACTAAAGGCACTGAAAGTACTATTTAGGCACTGAAATGTACTCTGGATATAAACTAATCTGTATATTTCATAAACATTTCTAGCTACCTCTACCACATTTGATTCCACTACAACTGAAAATAGTCAAGCAGGATTTTACAAAGAATTAACACAAGATACACTTAGCTGTCCATAGTACTTGGAATACCACAGCTACAAGAGTTCCTTCACTCATCTCTTTAAAGAAAGATGAGACGTCCATGTACACAGAGGCATACTACAGTGATGCTACAAATGACAAAAAAGCTGACATCTTGTGAACATAGTGAATAGAAAATATAAATTACCTTGAGAAGCCAAGTGAGTACAGAGTCTCTGTAAGGCACAAACTTGTTTTTCCCCTTCCCTGCTGCTTGGTCAGCAAGTGATGATATAACCAAGCCCAATGTTGACAGTGATCTATAAATGCAAAACAGCCAAACAGCTTAAACACATATTCCAAATGCAGATTTAGTAAAACATAGAAAAAGAGATTGCTCTGCAGAGCTTCACATCCAATTTTGAAAATATCATAGAATAATTTAAGCTGGAAATGACCGCCAGAGATCAGCTAGCCCATTGCCCTGCTCCAAACAAGGCAGTGTGTTTCTTTAAAGTTACACATTTGGAGGAAAAAAATTGGTATCAACAGTGTTTCATCTCAGTTGGTACTAAGACCATACTTCAGAAAGACTATATTGAAATACTTAGAAGAGTTTGAAAAATGTAAAATAGATTGCTTCAGTATATGAAAAATCACTGTCCTTGATTAGACATCTACCTTTTCTCAGAGGATAAAAATCTTCCTGATTTGGACACCGTCTCATGACAGTGTTGCAAGTCAGTGTTGGCAGCATGGCAAGAACCCCTGTCTCTGGGAACGATGTTTTAAGAATGCTGACTCAAATGCCAGCTAAAACAGAACAGTTCTCCAGCCATAAGGACGCACCCTCAGAACAAATCCAGCTATGGCCCAGGAGAATTCATCTGCCTGGTGAACCAGTGACCAGCCAGCCATCACAAAGCCATAGAAGGCTGCTGATCAGAAGAGGCAGATTAGGAGGTCCCTTGACAAATGGGTTGGGTTATAATTGAGGTAGAGCCTCAGCAGCTTCTTCTGGGGGCATAGACCAAACAATCTCCCAGTTACAAAAGTGCTGCCCAAGTATGAAAGAGAAAAGCTCCCAAAGTGCTTAGCAGACACCTGCATCCCAAACAACACTCAAAAGCTGGGAAGAAAATAGCCAACTTGTTCATTTTGGTACATGTACAACTTCTACCAACAGGGGTAACTGTGTCAGCAATCCATGCAAAGTATATATGCACTATATTATGCAATTCTTATACAACCCTGTGCAAATTTTAAGTGACATCAGGGCTCTTGGGGTGAGTATGTTTAAGATAACGAACTTGTTGAGGAGCCCGAGAACATTAAACAGATGCCTAAAGGGTTTTAAAACAGACATTGCTGAAGCCCAAGAGAATTCTGGGTCTATCACACTCATGCTCAAATATCCATCTACTCTCTATAAGTACCAAGGAAAAAGCTTCAGCAGCACTGCAATTAGATAGTCAAATAAATCTTTAATTGTACTGTTCCACTCCACCCTCTAGTGTTTTCTTTTCAAAGAAGTAATACTATTGTGGTTTATAGGCAGCATTTGCACAGTATTTATAACAGAGCCTCAGTGCTGCTTGAAACCACCACAGGTTCAGAAATAACACTTAGAAAATGACGAAATGTTGCAGAAGATATCCTAGGATAAGTTAACAAGAACCATTATGTGTGCTGCAAAAGGTGTCCCATATTGCATACAAAGATAGCACAGACCTCGGAGCAAAATTAAAAGAAATTTAAGGAGAGGATAGGTAACCTGAACTCCCAAGAGAGCACTCTATTTTGTAAATTTGCCTGTAGGACACCTTTCTAATTCACCTCCGAAAAATTCAGAGCAAAAAATAGAAAGTCAACTTTAGTTTTGCAGCCTAAAGAAAAGCCTAATAACTTCTGAATGTTTGTGAGGAGAGGATAGAAAAAGGAGAACTAGTTCTTGCTTCCAGTCTCTGACCTCCACAGAGAGAGATGACAGCACGCTAAACATGCAAGAGCAAACAGTAGGATGCTCCATGCTGCTCTATAGCAACCTCCTCCAGCACAACTGAAAAGCACCACCAGCATACTACCAATGGAGTCCAAGGAGTATAAAGCTAAAAAACTACCCTGGACTACTTTCCTCTGATTCCTCTTTCCCTCTTTAAATGAGGGGAAGTGTAAAAACTAAAGCCAAACCCTGAGGGAGAGGGAAGAAATGGACAGTCAGAAGGAAAGTAGGAAGAACAGGGATTCAAAAAGACCTGTGACTGGAAACTATTTCCCAACTGGGGAATAACCAATTTCAGTTATGGGTACTGCATTTTAATGAAAAGGAAATGATAAGGTACAGTTTATTAACATGGGATTAAAAATGTGATAATATTACTGCTCCTTATAAATACTGATCTTATTTTAAGAGTAACTGTTAACATCTGCAATAAAAGCCAGCTGGAATCATGTATGTAGTTTGCTTGAGATTTCATAATACAAAGCTGTTTAAAGACTTTAAGGGAAGCAGCAAAAGAAATGGCTGCCCAACAAAATTACAGGACTCATCAGCTGCTTTGCTTTATGCTGAATGACGCATCAGAGATCTGTCATTACTCTGATCCTATCTCACGGTACTTATATAATGAATCAACCAGAAGGCCTAAGCCCGCAGCACACAGCAGACTGAGTCAGTCCAGAAGCAGCAGAGTGGACTTGCTGCAAGATTCCAGAAAAATGCCATTTCTGCATGCTGTCTGCTCCCCTTGTCCCTGTTCCTCAGGCACGACCAGGTTGTCCTTGCTAGTGGGCAGTGGGAAGCTTGCACACTCCCACCCATGGGCCTGAGCCAGCAGCACTTGAAAGGGAATGGCGCTTCCCCATCACACGGGAACAACTCTGTCCCTAAGTGACACTCATTCAAGCCACTTCTGTACAATTTAGAACCAAATTCTTCAGTGAGCAAAGCTCACTTTTCTATTAGTTAACTCTGAATACTAAAACCCTCCTTCAAATCAGCTTGGAGCCAGACCTGTCCCAACTGACTCCTTGCCCCTGCCTACATCTTCTTTTTGCATTCCAAAGTTAAAATGACAACAGCTATGACTTTACTAATCAGGGATAAAATTGCAGACTGCTCATAGAAAGTATTTTTTTTTTGTACCCAGTAATTGACAGATTGTTTACTCTGCTTCCTCCTACTACTGTGTTCTAGAAGTTCTTTGACTACACCGCAGAGTTGTTAAGCACCTCCTTTTCTACACTACGTATGGGAACTAGCCCATTCTGGGAAGGAACAAGCACATCCAGTTTTCCTATGAGGTATGGCAAGTCTCCCAAAAACCTCCTTTACCACGGCAAATCTACATCATCTCTGAGAAAAAAAACCCAGAAGCCATCTCCATTACAACGTGAGGAAGATGTTGACACAAAATGACACAACTCTCATTTGCTTCAGTAAGTGGGAGAGCAGCCCCCCACTGCAACATGCTGTCCCCAAAACAATAAAGAATGTTTTCAACAGGAAAAGTTGTGGGACCAAGGTGGCATCTACCACAGCTCTAGCCAGTTTTCATCAGAAATAAATGGTACAGACACGAAACAGGCACATTATTTCCACATTCTTCTTCAAGCAATAAAACATAAAACAAGCAGCAAGTTTACTTGCCAGCAGCTCCATTTTTTATCTCATTAAATGTAACGCATTCTACCAATACATGTTACTGGGGTTTTTTATAAAAGAAATATAATAAGAAAAAGAGAGGACATAGTAAGGTATATGGTTTAAATATACTGTATCACTCCAGAAAAATCATTACCTTTCCCTAAGGAGTCAGTTGCATTGCACCCTAAAAGAAGACTGCACACAGTATTCTCCGAAGAACTAGTCTGATTAAACATGTACCATCAATTTTGAGGCTTAAAAAAGTCAGACTTCATTAAAGTTCCAACAGCAAAACTCTTAAGAGAAGACACCAAGCACAGCACTAAGAATTCTCTTTCGCCTATCAGTTCCAAAAGAGATTCCAAATAGAGAATGTTAAATAAATGGACTAAGTAATACAGAGTTATATCATATAAGAATTTAATTGAATGGAAAATGTAGAGCTGTCCAGTTTTCTTTTTAAAATACCTTTTACAGAAATGTTTGGTGTTTTTATTTGAAGTTCTGTATTGTCAAAGAGGTTCAGCATGGACAAAACAACCCTCTCCTACTGCATTGATACCATACCAGTTTAACACTGAATAAATATCCTAAAAGAAAAAAAAAAATTTAAGTCTTTCCGTATCTATAGTTACGTTTGCAATTTGTTAATAGCTGTTGGGAGAGTTGGAATTTGAATTCTATCCCAAAAAATAGAAAGAAACATTTAATTTCACCTTTTTTATGCAAAACACAAATACAGTTTCTAGTAAAACCAATCTGAATTTAACTAGGAACCTGTGGGGTAAAGTTACAGTATCTGCCATTAGCCAAAGACAGCCACATCATTTTGTTTCATAAGAACTATGCCAATGTGGGTACCAATGTGATGCATTAAACATAAAGTAGATTAGAAACTAAGCTAGAAAGAGCAAACATGTTCAAATCACTAAGAGGTAAATTTAAATCACTGTAAGTATGTATGCTGTTCATACACATATTGTGCTGTCATTGTTAACTTAAAATACCAAAACATTTTGCAACATTTTAAAATAAATGAGAAAAGCAGTCGCTTTTAATGTAACAGTTAGACTCTTTCTTTCCCAAAAAATTAGTATATTTGAGACAGTAATAGTGTGCTAAATTCTTGCTTTTGGACAACAACACAGTAATTATGGCTAAAAACGTGCTTTGAAACTTGTCACTGCTTGAGCACAAATGCCCAAGGCAATGCTAAACCAACAGAGTCTCATTCTGAACCGATTTTCTTAAACTGTGCATTATACCCTTACATATTTTAATTCATGTTGGAACAAAGCCATTCAACTCTGCAACTTTGCATTCTTCCTTGAGCAGATGATGAGACAAACACATGAGCCTGGGGACAGGGTGTATACATGAATCACAAAAGGTATATGCTTAATTAAAGAGCACTGCTGTCACTTTTTCCAGATAAAATTCATATAGCCCTCATCTGAGTCAAGTATGAATCAGGATCCCTATCCCAATGTCAGGAAACACATGCTGCTCAGCACAGAGCAGCTGAAAGAGCCGTATTGAACTGCTTCTGATGAAGCTCATTTGAGCTGACCTGTGACAAGCACACCAAGAGGAGGCCAAGGAACTAACAGTGATTCCTTCAAGATTAGGCTTTGCAGCCTGCGTACGCCAATGTCTTACTTGTTTATGTTGCTGCCTTCCTTCAGGCGCTCTCCTGCAGCTCCTGTTTTGGACACTCTCTCGCTCCCAGCCAAATCCACCAGGCTGACCTTGCTGACCTTCTCTCCAGAATTCTGCACAGATGGGACATGGGAGAACAACAGCTAAGGAACACTGGCATGAAGCACCAACATGCCTGACACTGGCAACCACAAAACACTGTTCTTCGTAATAATGTGGGTTAAAGTATCACATTCAAGACATGAGAGAAGAAGGAATTGTCAGAAGTCTTATAGCTCTTTAAAAGTCACCCATCTATTTTCTGGTAAAGGCCTGAAGCACTAAGGAACTAGAATCAGCCACGTGGTAACATCAATCACCTTACGGCAGAGTAGGCCATTAAAACACATTAACTCCAGCAACTGTTAAGACCTAAGAAGGTTTCATGGTGCCAATATAATCTTAAAAAGTGATCCAACTGTTTATCTGGCGTGCTTCCTCACTCTTCCAGGGTTCTCTTAATCTTGATTACTGGACCCCATGGCATCAAAAGTCAAAGCACAGCTAAACAGAGCATGTACGTGGAAGAGGAAGGAAGAAGAATCATCCACCACGACTTCATAAATTAATCAACAGAAACACATACACCAGAATGCAGGTCATAGAGTGTCTGAGTCACTATAATGTTGAACACAGCATGAGAGCGGCTGCTTTCTTCATTCATGTTGGTTGCAGCAACTGTTCGTGATTTGTTTCCCTCTGACATCAGTGACTCAATATCCTAGAGCAAAAAGAGTAAAAAGTAATGCTAGGATAAAAGTAAAGTATTGTGCTTGCTGAACAAAATCCCTGTCTAGGTGGAAGGGTGTGTACGTGTGGGAGAGAGGAACAAGGGAAGGTAGAAGTAATGGGAAAATTCTTTGCACATTTTGAGATGTATTGGTACAGAGGGCATGTGAGTCCACAGAACAATGTTAAATCATATCTCTGTTTTAAGGGCTGCACTTAAAAGCCCAGCAACTACAGTCAATGCACCTTCTCCTTATCTCTTGCTGAAATATGTTGGTGACATCCACATTACAAATCATTTTGTTTAATGCCAGGAATCCGGCCAGCACAGATTCATTTACACAAGTGAACACAGGGCATCTCCTTACCGAACTGCACTAATGCTATCTTCACTTAACTGGCTCAAAAAGTTACCTCACTTCAACCTCTACCTTCCCACATGTGTAGAACAAAGATGACTATGCAGAGCCTGATATATGTGCTTGCTGAGTCTTCCAAAACAATTTCAGAAGTCATCAGCCAAAGCTTAAGCATGAACAACACTTACTAGAAGTTGCACAAAGGAGTTGTGCTCTCAAAGTAAGCAATTTACCATAAAGGCTGCAAAAGTAGTTTTTATAACTGTATAATATACACAGATGCTGCAGAAAAATAAAAAACCCCATAAAAAAGCAAAACATAACACTAAACAAAGAATTAATATTTTTTAAAAAAACACTTTCAAATCAATTTCCTCATAAAAAGAAGTCCTACATGATTCATAAAACTGCACTGCTTTAATTATTTCCATGGTGCCTGTAGTGGTTCATTGGCTTCCACAATACTAATTTAGTTGAATGTGTTCTGGTAAATCAAGTGGGCTTAGATGCTGTTGTGATTTAAGTTATGAATCACCTATATACACACCTATATAAAATAGAATGTAGTATTCAACAACAAAGTCAAATTCATGCTGGAAGACTAATATCCTTATTTTAGAATCCTCCTATTTCCTGTGTTAAGCAAACATTGTGTTCATGGCATATAGCACATACAGTGAAAACTGCAAATTAATGAGATACCACTAGTATATTTGTAACTAACATAAAGGCAAAACTAGTGCTTCCACACGAAATAAATATTCCTGAAGAATTAGAGAGGATCCTTGCAAGTGCCAGAGACCATAATCACTCATGAACCAAAATATCTGGACAGACATTAGTTTACCTCTTCTGAGATTCCTACTGCTTGTGTTTTATTTCTAAATAACACTGCTTGTGTTTTATTTATAAACTTGTCTCTGGTTTAGATTTACCTCAAAGTTTGTAACAGCCAGCTGAGACAGGCCATCGACATATGGACCCAGCACCTTGTGCTCTCGAACCTTGAGGGACTGCCGACTCCTGTGGGATAAAGTACACTGTATGCACAATCTACTAATTAGCACCGATATCCAAAAATTACTGTAATATGAAATAAGTACCTTTTATATAGCAGAAGTCAATTTATGTATTTTTAAATATTAACAGGAAGAAGAAAGTATTCCAGAATTCATAACTCAAACCATAAAGATTCAAACCAATTGAACCAGTTCTGATCTATATACATCAATTATTTTTAATGCATCCTCCCACCCCTGTATTTGTGGCTGGAACAAAACCTGAAATGCCTTAACTGGCAGAAAGAATGCTCAGCAAAAATAGGAAACTAAGAATCCTCCCCCCCTGCAATATGCTAAATCTTCAATTCTTCTCGCATTACACTTTATTGACACATACCCAGTCTCAAATCTACCTTTTTAACTAACTTGCCTACTTATTCACCTTCTGCAGTTATGTTCAAGAATTGAAATATAAGCCACATTTATCAATGCTCAGCTGAAAAAGTCCTATCAAAGTATTTCCTGTATACACAACTCCAAGCCAGAGCACCTAACCAGTATTTCTGTGTAGACAAAACAGGAGAAAGAATTCCTAAGTATATTCTAAGGTGTCACCCTTCCACATTCAAAAAGTTCAACATCTAAATCATAAGGACCAAGGTGTGAATAAGCTACAAATTTCTTCTAGCTGATGAAAATTCCTACACAAACACTGCCTGGATCACCTGGCTAAAACACCCCAGAATTTACTTGTATGTGGTCTTGCTTTCTAGTCGTAAAGTACTTCATACAGTATTTTGTTTGCATCAGTACGATGGTATCCTAATGTTTAAATTGATCACACCAGTTACTATTTCATATACAAACTTCATATGAATATTCTCTTTTTTTCTGGTGTTTGATACCTAATTCTCTCTAAGGAAGTAATACAAACACACATTTCGAAAAAACCTTCTCAGGAACTTCCACATTTTTAGAGTTTTAGACAAAAATTCAGAAAGCTGTGAGGGAAAGTAAAGCTACTCACCCTTTTGGGTCAAGTAGATCTCTGACTTTCTCATTGTAGATTTCCATATAGGACACTTCAACTTTAAAAGTATGAGATTCATTTTCTTCTACAGAGATTCTCTGAAATAAAGCACAACAGAGCCGTGGGATCAGACCCAGTTGCTCTGCATTGCCCATCATGGAAAAGGATTTTCCTGAACCTAAAGGAAAAAAAGGAGAAAATGCTTTAGAATATATTTTCTGAATTACTCATTTGTTTAAAAAGCACATTTTAATTCTCTTTTTATTGCTCCAGAAGCATGTATCAGAAAAGCATGACATGCTATTCCAGACAGATGGCTTATTCTTTGGACACAGAAGAGGTAAACAAAAAGAGAAATTATCCAGAAGGTTTCTTTCAGCTGGGACATTACTTGGGACCCCTTGGAACACACTTAAACACTAGAAACTGAATGAGCCTTCTGTAGGAACTACTCCTTTCAGGCTTTGAAAGAGGCCCCAACAGGTAGCAACCACGATCATACTGACAGAGCTCCTTTTAAGAAATTCACTTGTCACTGGCTGTGCTAAATGTATAGGTAATATAATGATATTTCAAAATACAATTTTTAAGTGTTATCTACCTTAATATTTATGTTTTGTTGTTCTTACTTCCCATGTGCACAAAGCGTTCTTCCCCTTTAGGGCACTCACCTGTCTGTCCATAAGCAAAAATACAAGCGTTATATCCCTGAAAGGCCTTTTCAAGAATTCCTTCTCCAAGGCACTTGAACACCACTTCTTGACCTAGAAAGTAATTCGTTTTGTTTATTTTGAATTGTATAACATAATAAAACTGACTGAAAACAAGAATAAAAAAGGCTTGCACATTATTTTTTACTAATGAGAGCACTGATGAATGAGCACATTCATCATGTACAACAGTGTTAAGATTAAAACTATTGCCTGATTGTAGTGTAACAGCTGCCCGTGTTTAAATATATTGCTGACTATCTTGTGAAGGGAGCAGTTCTTCAGAAATTGTCATATAAGTTGAATGCTTAGAAAATAACGTGGATGTCTAAATTTTTTATTATTTCAGTGTAGTTTCTGCAATTAATATGCATTATTTAATCACAACCTATACCCAAAAGAATTCTGTAACAAAATTTCAATTAAACCCATTGGTGACTGGGACATTAGGGGCACACAGGAATACAAGTAGTCGTTCTCTTGGGAACTGGCCTCAAGTTTCACCATTAGCTATTACAATTTACCCTGTGGCAAGGTGATGTTGGATCCAAGATAAAAGCATTCCAATGACATTCAGGGAGAAAATGCATATTAGGAGGCTGTGAGACTTCAACAGAGCTGTTTGAGGACACATTCTGCCAAATCCATAAAATTTGAAATGTCAGACACAGAATTTGATAGTCTGAAAATTGTCTCCCTGAGCAGGCAGATTTTAGATGCACTTCAATCTTTCAGATGTAGCAGATGAAAATAGTAGTTGATTTTGTTTTGTTTTCAAAATAGGAAAGCCCAGAATTTGTACACCACGAAGAGGGTCAATGTGTTGTATGCTTTGAGTTCTGATCAGACAATTACACCAGCTGTATGTACACCCAAAACAAAAAGAGCTGAGCTAAGGACAGGATTTGTACACCTTGTGTATGGTTTTAAACTTACATTCTCTGCCTGGTGACTTTCTGAACAGCTGTGATCAGCTGCCTCTCTCATCTTGGTATGGGAGTTTCAGCAATTGTCAGTTAGGAGAAATTATTTCTTACACTGGATGCAGCAGTGACTTCTGTAGTCTCAAAATGGCATATACTAGCATCAAAAATATTCTAGCTACACAATTATTTATGAGAACATCTACATTCCGAAGCCCAGAAAATTCCTGCAGAACCACCTCTGGAATGACTGCAGAATGTTTTAGAGGCATGTAAACAGGACAAAAAAGTACATTACTTTTATTTTCCTTTAATTAGAACCTAATTTCTTCTCTCCTGTAAGGAAAAAACAACTGCAGTGATGCACTATCAAATGGTCTTTGTGTATCTTTCTAGCTGAATTTCTAAAATTCCCAAGTGTCACTGGACTTGGATTAACACAGCTCAGAAATGCTAAATATAGGAACTAAAACCAGAGGAAAATCTGCTGTATTCTGGAGTAACTCTATTTCCTTCACCATGCACATTCAGTCACTTCTCATTCAATGAGGGGTCATTTGGCCATTTTATAGTAGCTATGCTGAGAGAGCACCGTTCAACAAGCTGGAAATAGAGAATGTTCAACTACTAATGAATGAAATATATCAGCAGAAGATTTTACCAAGAATCTAGAATAAACAAAAATTTGCTTTCTAACCAGCTCCTGAGGGAGCCACTTACTATCTTGCTTGCTGAGCATGAACGTAAAAACAAGCAAAGACTGAAGATGAGTATAAGTATTATAATATATATACATTACACAGTGATTTTGAGCATAGGATAAAACCATTTGTCAGAAGAGGAAAAAACTTCTATCACCCACTTCTGACCAAGCAATAAACCAGTAACCTCCTCCATGTTTCATAAGGGAAAAAAAGCAAATACCAAAGTGTTTTAGAACTGTGCATGGTCATAATGACCATAGGATGACCTACAGATTCTTTTACTGCTAAATATCAAGGAAGGAATCCACTTTAAATCTCACCAGCAAAGTCGGTTTTATTTTTCAGGAAATACATAATTTTCAAACTGTCATCACAAACAGAAAATCAATCAGACACTGATATATAACTCTAAAATGATATTTTTATTACATACTTCAAGAGCTCAGCAATACCAACATAGACAAATGGGTCATTAAAGAGTGTTGCTTATAGTAATCAGTTAAATGATCATGGGATAAAGTAAGATCTCGTTTTAAGTGCACTCACAGAAAGGAACACAAAATGTTGAACTTCAATAACGGATATTTTATTAATTTGCAAATGCAGGGCACTGAGGGTAGCAGTATATCATCCATGATATTTTTCTATTTTTCATTAAGAAACCTCACTGCTTCCCCCATGAATTTTATTAGTGGGTCTGCAAACTGATTACAAACTCTGTATTATACAGAATTATGTCCATATGCGCTTACAGTCAAAAGAAATAATGCAGATCCAGTGCCTACACTGCTGCATTTCTGTTTTGCTAAATAAATCTGTACTGCCTGCAATTCATACTTTTTCTTTTCTTCCACAGATGGCTGGCATTTAAAGAGGTAAGCAGGGGTTTTAACTTATTACTTAATTTTCATCAAATGGGAGAAATTTAAAAAAAAAAAAATTTGCTTAACAGGAGGATTTCCACTACACTAACCCTTATTGTCATTAAGATTGGAATTCTCAATCTTCCAGCTGGCTAAGACAACACAGCATCTTACAGAGGCAATTAAAGGCCAGAAACATCCATCCTCTCTCCCACCTTCTGCTCAGAACAGGGGCAAGCTGGGGGCAGCATGCCCAAGGCTGCCAGGGTGCCACAGGTAAGTAAATGAGCTGCCAGTTCTCACAGGCCAGGATCTCCCCCCTGCTCATCCTTTTGAGGAAAGGGAAGCAAAGTCTGGTGAATTCTTCTTGCAGACCAGGAACAGCTTCAATGTTAAGTCAAAACTACAAATAGACAAGACACCTGTGTCTGCTCAAAATCCACAACTCACTATCTCTCATGAGGGTAGAAGGGCAGAGTTCTTTAAGCCAATTGCCTGGTTTGCTTCCTTTTAAAAAAGAAAGTGCTGCAGTCAGCATACATACTTCCTATAAAATTACAGCTTAGCTCAAAGTCAGGTGTATGGCCTTTCAGGACAACATAGGCTGTAGAAACACACAACTGAGATTTCAGGCCAAACATGATGCAGGTTAGGGAGTTATGAAAAATCCACGGGCAAGTTGATACAGTCTGGGGTCCCAGGAATGGACCTGCTTAAGTGCTGCAGTAGTTATTTATGCCATCTCTTGAGTCCTTCCAAAACTGAAGGGTTTCTTCTCTTCCTTTTAAAAATCCACTTCAAAAGGCTCTTACTGTTGTCCAGGCTTGTAAAAAGAATTCTTTGTTCTCACCTTTGAGAATTTCTCAATATCCTCCTCTTCACCAAAATGCTGAGCAGTTATTTGTCTCTGTGAGCTTTTCAAGGCAAGCAGGTGTGTCCTTTTTCCATGAACTGACTCTTCACCCATTCAAGTCAAGAAGAGATGGTAATAAGCTGGTTTGCTTATTCTCAAAACACCTCTACTGCAGCCTATAGACAAAGCTCATCCCTCTTTCAGATCAAGGCAAACTCATTCCGTCCTACAACCAAATTCCCCTCACTCCTCAAAAACTACTTCATTGACTTCTCTTCCACCCCTTTCCAATGAGAGATCCATATTTTCACCAAACACTCAACTATGTCTTTCAAAAAAAAAAAAAAAATCATCAGAAAAAAGGTGCGGAAGTTAGCATGTGATGATCAGCATAAACCATTCCTTGCTTGGAATGACACAGACACAAACTTTTCAGAAATGCACGGCATCAGTATTCAGTGCAAAAAAACAAACAAAAAGCCTCCCACACTGAAAGAGTGTAGGCTTAGATGGGATACATGGAAAAAATTATTTACTATGAGGGTGACGAGGCGCTGGCACAGGTGGCCCAGAGAAGCTGTGGAGACCCCATTCCTGGAAGTGTTCCAGGACAGGTTGGACAGGGTCTCTCTAACACAGGATATCAAGTTGTTAAGAGCCCCCTCATCTTGGGAGACAGAGATCAGAGCACCAGTTCCACAAAGTCTTGTGAAGAGTTTAATTCTCTTCCGTACTCCAGACACCCTGCTGTCTTTATGAGAGATAGTCTTGCAAGGACAGCTTCAAAGATGCCCTCTAGAAGTTTTTTGTCACACAAAGGTTTCCTTAACTATTTCTGTTGGTGGTATCACTGGATCATTTAGAGTTTTAGAATGCAGTTTCCATTTCAACAGAAAAAAAATTGCTAAAAAAGCAATTCTGCTGCCAACAGCAACAGTACACCTAGGTTTTCAAGTCCTGGAAAGATAAGGTAGGTACTTCCTGAACTTGAGCACAGAAAGTAAATTAGTATGAAGAAAATAAGCCTGGATGTTCAGCCAGATAAGGTGAAGATCTCTCACAACAGAAAGAGATGGCTAAATACCATTTCAGGGTCAGCCCTGCATCCCCAGAGCCTGAGAATTAAGTTTATCCAAACAGGAACCTTGCTCTTCAGTGAGCAGTATTAGTAAGTGATGGTAGTACCATAGATTAATCAATAAAGTGAGAAATAAAGCCAGTCTGACCATGTGTGATAGTTTTAAAGAGCCTGTAACAAATGTGCATTTCCAGGAGTAGAAAAACTTTGGGTTTGTGGGCATTTAAAAAAACAACAAGGAAGAGTTATCCACATATGTTGCCTGTGGTGCACACCATTCTGTGTGTTCTCATGTCCCATCCATCAATCAGCAAAATCTTTAATACAGTGTGATATACACAACTATATATTTATTCAACACAATGCCAGATGAGCACATTTTGATTTTGCACAGAGAGCAATGACTGATACGGTAGCCTAGTACTTGCTAAACCTTTCACTGTATCATCTCCCACTGTATCTCTGTGATACAGGTAAAAGGGTTTTTCAAGAAACTAAATTTGTCACACATGCCTTTTTAAGAATTTTACTTCAGCTTAAATTTTCGAGCACTCTGGACTTAGCTTTCAAGCTTTACACGTGTTTCCTTTTAATTCTGCAACTAATCCCTGCTCTTGCCAGTGACATTAAACTTACACATCCACAGAGAGCTACTTTGGGCAAGGAGTGTTTAATGCACCTAGCTTCCAGATCAGGATTCCTTCTGTAGTCCAGCATCCACAAGATACCAGTTTAGCTCAAAAGGTCAGGTGGCCAGATGGCTTGTTTGGACTCTAAGATTATACCAAAGACTGTTACAGAATTAACAGTCTCTGGATGTAAGACAAGATGTATATTTGCAAAGTGCCTAGGACAATGGAGGTTTGTTCCATGAGGCAAAGAAGCTATCAGAAATCCCAACCAAATCCAGTTAACATAATTTTTTTTTTTTCTTAACAAAAAAGCACAGTCATTGAGGCCAAGCTGTGAAACAGACTTGAGGAGTCTTAATATTAATAATATATAAAAAATGAAATATTGCCATATCAGCATTTGGTTTGTCAGACCTAAACCAAGAAATGCTACCATTGTATAGGAAGCATCAGCTCATGCATAAGCAGGTGAACAAGCCAACAACCCAGTAACTTAAGCCTGAAACACTTTGGGTTTGGTTTTCAATTACTTTTATTTTGATATTGTATCAAATTCATTATGTTCTAAAACATAAGGGCTGGCAGCCACAGGACAGCTTCAAGACCATACAACAAACACAACAACAAAATCAGTGAAACCATTGTTTTTTGTATGCAACTCTTTAAGCTCACATTCTTAGCATATTTCTGAAAAGAAAAAAAAAACCACCACCAAAGCCTCCCACACAGCCTTCCACCAAGAAAAAAAAACCCAGCAAACAACACAACCTTCCCCACTCCCCCCACCCCCACTCCCCACCACCCCGCAGCAAAACAACAAAAAAACCCAAAGCCAACATAAAAAACAGTTTTGATTTTCTTTTTTCCCAGGCAGGAATATTAACTGTAACAGGCAAAAAAACACCTCATAACTTTCCGGCCAGTAAGAAAATGGAAGAGATGCAAGGCACAGTTTTCTAGAAACCAATCCAACAAGAGGGTAATCTACATACAGATAATAAAACTTCAGTTCTCAGATAAAACAAATCCAATTACAACTTCTGAAACATGCTAGGGAGATCTAGCTTTGACTCAAATGAAAAATAAATACATCTAGAGCCCCACTGAATTCACCTGGAGGTGGGTACAACTGAGACAAAAACAAGTTTAACAGGTTAGGAGTGTTTCTCAGATCTATCCCTTCTCTGCCAGTGGGCTAATGCCACACCGTACCTAACAGGCGTAACTCCCACGTGCACACTGGAGGCACACAGGGTGAAGATATGGGTGCACACCATCATCTCCTTCCTTTTAAAGGAAACAGGGCTGTGCAGGCACATAACAAGGTGCTGTGGGTTCCAAAGGCTCTCCCAGACTGAACTAAAAATACTGTGCAGCGCATCTGTTCAGTGCAAACACAGCTCTTGAAAGCTCAACCAGTGAAAAACTTTTTTCCTGAAGTAGCCTCTCTTTGCTCAGGCAATTAAGAAATATAGCAGAATCTATAACCAAGTGCAATCCTCAAGGTTTGGCATTTCATACCAGAGGCTACAGTAGTCAGGGATATATTTTAACACATGTATATGGCAATTCATTTATGAGATCACTGATCTCAAACTTTGAGGTAATGAACCCTATTATCCTTCAAGATTTCTTATGGGCCATAAAACTTCATAATATGACTATCTAAACTGAATGCTTGGGGTTTTTTCCTTTCCATGGACCACAGTCATGAAATCCCAGTGTTCAGAGCTCTCTCTACCAAAACAAGTCCTCTTATAAAATATCAATATACTAATAGACAAATCCAGTTATGAGAAAACTGCTAGGATTACACTCTTGCGTGGATTATCCAGCTTTTAGGAGGAAGGAGTCACAAAGCTGATCGCTCAAAATACATTAGGGATCTGAACAGTCAGACTATGAATCACTTGAAAGACCTGAGATAACCACACCGTCTGAGGAGAACACGCTTTATTCCCCTTTCATGCACAGAGATGCAGAGCACTAAAAACAGACATGTTCATCACTAACATCAGTCAGAAGTAATTGCTGCTGCAGAAATGAAATTTTAAGTGACAGCAACAATCACAAAAGGCTCTTCCAGGTAATAAAAAAAGGAACACTACGGCTTAGATGTAAAAGCATCCCTCCTGAACAGTGCCCCAGGCACCCTAAAACTGCATTCCTTCTCAGCTGAGGGGCTAGCACTCAGATGACTCAATCCCTGTAAAAGTGTAAGTCTGCCTCTGTGAAGAAGTCACTTGAGCATCACAGTGCAAAAAAAAAAAAAAACCAACCCCAAACCAACTCCACAAAACAAAGGCCCAAACTCCCATAAGTTCTCAAATTATTTATACTGTCCAATGTATAGAAAATAGTTTACCTGCATATTTTGTGGTGTTTGATTCATCCATGGACCAGAAGCAGTGATCAAAGGCAAACACCTGTAGAAGCACATAAAAAGACAAATTAGGAACTCTAGCTACAAGACATTTCTTTTAAAGCAGTACATATCCATGACAGTGTAATTGCATCTAGGCTCTACTATTTCTGCAGATCCTAAATCAAGACTGTAAAAAGGCTTCATCAGCAGGAACACTTTTGTGTAATCCTGAGAGTTACAAAGCTCAATACTTCTGTTCTATCTGTATGACACACTATACAGATTACTCCTTACTCTATCCCCTAATACAGATTTCAAAACACAGACAAAACCTAATAATTAACTCCACACTTCTCTAGGCACTGACAAATGTTTCTGCCAACAGTAACAAAACAGCACCCCAAGGACTCAGTATACAGAATTGGGTCAGATGACTATTTAGCAGACATCAGCACAAACGCACAGAAAAGTCCATCCACATGGGATGGACTTCTGATACTCAATGAAGAGCATTACTATCTACTGTCCACATTTGCCTTAAGGAGCAAATAAATAGTATCAGACTGCCTGCCTAAACTAAGAGCACAGTACTGCATCTCAGTATAGGAAGCTCGGAAACTACAAATAGAAGACATAGTCCTATTAGAGAAACAAGCTATCAGAGCTTGCTCTTAATGAAAAGATTTAATATCACTTCAGTCAAGAGTTCCAGTGAGCTAGAAATTGAACGAGATTCAATATTGTGCTCAGAGAGCTTGCAAACCCGGAACAGTGTCCTGTAAAACCACTTAACACATCGAGATTTGATCCAAGTTTCTTTCCCTGCACATTTGAGATATTTAACATTGGTTTTTTACAGCTTTAGATTGCTACAAACAGCTTAAGCTGCAGTGTATTTTCCACATTTTGCCATAATAAACTGACTCTGGATTAGTTAACAGTATAGATTCTGGTTTTGTTATTTGGTTTGGGTTTTTTGGGGGGAGCACAAGAGGTGGGGAAAATCTCAAACCACCTTTTTAATAAAACTTTGCCTGGGTCAAGATTTTCTTTGCCTGGTCATCCAACAGGTAATCTTTGTGAGACAAAACATGCATGTCAGTGTAGGACAAGAGCCACAGGCTCTGATAGCCAAAACATGTAAATTGCCTAGAGACAAATCCTGAGGTGAGGAAGAAGATGGATCATTTTCTTTTGGCTTTTGGGGATGAAGAACATCTTGAAGTCCCTGCTATTCAGAGTTGCTACACAATGTAATCTACTGATATGTTGTAATCTAACCCTTCCCAAGATGTCTATTGCTGCAAATATTCCAGAAGGTAACATCAGGTTAGGACAGTAACCTTACCTCCTGCCCTTTCCTCCAGCTTAATGCAAAACACATGAAATGGCCTGAGAGAAGACTTAATACAGAGACAACACTTAGTCCGTAAGACTGAGGAGTTCTGGAATTCCCTTCTGAAGAAAAAACAAACTCATAATAATAATTTAACAGGGAGGCCTGAGTCACTGCAGCACAAATAGAATCAGACATTATCATGAATCAGGATGTTCCCTGATGTGACTGAGTCAAAGATGTCGTTTGGCCACTAAACTGCAAGTAAAATGCAGCAGTTACTTCACCTTCAGACATTCACACAAGCAGGGAGCATTTTAAGTTACTTTTTGTGCATTTGATCATCAAATATAGGCATAAAACCATGTCATCAGTAAGAACACTAACCCTTTTCCTAACTTCTGTAGTCCAAGAACTACAGTTTCTCTTCTCATATTCCAATTGTATGGAGATTTTCCTCAGGGGACTTGGTAACAATACCTAGTCTCTCCAACGCTCCAATGGCAAGCAATTAAATCACAAGAAAAATCCCCATACCCTTCTGTAAGGATCCAAAACTGCCCATTCTCCCCCCCATAAAACTAAGTGTTATCTGCAGTGGATCACACAGACCATTTAAAAAGGTTACCCAGCTATACTTGCTCATGCATAATGACTTAAATGTCAATACAGCAGTACTGTAGGCCAATTTAATCTATTGTCCTACACTTTTTCCCCTTGGTTAACACAGAAAATGATGACACGATCATTTAATGACTTCTAATTTAAACACAGATCTTGCAAAGACACTCTTAAAACTAAAATATGTGCTTGCAGCCAAGTGTTTCTCTTAGAAAAGCAGATTTTATTGGGATATTTTTTAAATGGTAAAAATTGGTCAGACTGGTTTTCAAAAGGTCAAAAATGATTATGCAATAGGAAGAGAAAAATTCTGTCTCAAGATAAAACAAATGTAAATATAGCCTTTTAGTTTGTTTTCATACTAAACATAAAAAGCCAGAGCATGGACTTGGTCTATTTATAAAATCTCTTCTGGAAAATTGCCAAATCCTTCTAACAGAAGTAACAAGATTACTTTAAAAAGAAAGTGTCAGGCAAAAAGGCAGAAACTGCTGGGGCATGCACTACCTGCAAAACATGCAGAGCAGCTGCAGCAAAACTCCCCTTTCCATTAGAACAGGCAGGTGAACACTTAAATGTTACTTTGATTAGTGATGACAAAACAGCAACCTTGAACACTCCCAGCCACCATACTTTAAGGATTCACCCAAGCAAAACAATTGTATGGACAACTGAGACCTTTGGGAAAACAGATTGCAAACGCAGGAATTAACTGAGTAAAAATAAGGCACACAGGAGCAAGATACACGGTCCCAATTAGCAAGGCTCTTCAACATGTACATCAGGAAGGCATTTTATGGGTAATATCTGTAGGCCAGTATCCTACCGAAAGAGTAACCCTTGTACAGAAAAGATGACAAAAAAGATAACTATTTTATATTTTTCTGATGCCCAGTGCAGGAACGGCAGGACAAGCAATCCCAAATTGAGCATGGAAGCATACTTGGGGTCAAGACACAGAACCTATGCCATGAAGACAAAACTAAGTATTCTAAGTATTATCTAATGTGCTCCCTCTTCTTTCTCCTCTCTTCACTGATTATTATTCCTTAAAATGGAAGTGGTGGGTATTACATTTTTTTCTGATAGAAGTGTGCAGAATAATTATTTTTTCTTATTAATTTTTTCTCCCCAGAATCCATTTTTCTGAAGAAGGTATTAACCCCTGTAAATATGACTATCAAAGCCATGAGAAGTTCTGTTAATGTTCAAGTCTCAAACTCAATGGCCAATATTCAAACTGGGCATTACCAGACACTGAAAATGCCTTTTTAGCAAAAATCTTTACCAACTTGTACCAAAGCTGTATCTACCAACTATATCAAAACTACTGAAACGTATTTGAACAGAGATATCTGTGACACAAACACAACTTTTTAAACTTCAAGCATCCTATGTGACTTAGTTTTTAACTACATTTTGGAAGGTGTGCAATAGTATTCTTTACTCTCATTAATAATGTTCTGGGCTTTTAAACAAGAGAGCGAATTAAACAAGCCTTAAAATTTTCTTATTTTCTGCAAGATTCTGTATCTCATACTCATCCTAGCATCTAAAAGAAAAAGCTAGATAAAAGGAAGCTGCCAGAAACCTGCCACAGTAAGGTAGAAGGTTATAAACCAAAGATTTTGAATGAAGGGATGAACTGGGTACGTTCAGGACAATTACATAAAAATGGAAATTAATGAGAAAGAACTAGCTGGGAACTGTTGGATCCTGGTACTACTGTATCCAGAGTCATTGTAAGCGTGTACATTACAAAATGTTAAGTAGGCCATTTCTAGGTTACAGGGAACTATACTTGGGAGTGTTAGCAACTATTAGAAATTGTACAAAATATTTGTTCTGGTAACCACAACATTTAAGAAAAACAAAAGATACTAGGCTTTGATTGCTTCAGCAAACACCTGCAGCAGTTTAGGAGAGCAGCTGGTTATTCTGCTAAGGAGACAACTGGAGGTTATGGCTTCTTCAACAAGGCAAACTGGGATGCAGGCCCATGCATCCATCTCTTATGTCAGTGAAAAATCTGGAGTTTTGTCTCAAATTCATCTGTACCTGTGGCTTTAAAATGAAATTGCAGATTTTAATTAGATTTTAAACTATAGGAGCCATTGTGCCTGCTGCTGCAGTAGTATCTCACAGAATCTGAAAAGACAGCCAAAGGGGTGTTCACATTTTAAAAAGGCAAAACAACATTCTGCAGAACTTGTTTTCATTAAGGTTCCTAATCAGTGGCTTGAAGAATTAATAATTTTAAGGGTTTATGCATTCAAGTTACAGGTAATGAGTACCATATCCAATATTAACTGCTTGCCAGTTCAAGCCAAATTACATAATTAGTTTAAAAAGGAGTTTAATTTCACATTCATTATTCTTTTGAAGTCTAATCCTCAGTATAAGCCAGGCAGAATCTGGGGCTTCCAGCATTTAGCATGCATTACCCAGATTGAACATAATCCCTAAGACATTGTCCGTGCAGCTATAAAATGTTGCAAATGTATGGCCAATGTTTAATAGCCATTTCCATCTGATCAAGAGATGGCCAATTAACCACAATTTGCTTTCATTGAGAAGCAGTCAGTCTGACAGGTTGGGTGACTTATGGGACTACCTGGTTGCTAAAAAGAAAAGGAAGGGAGAACTGAGGAGGAGAAGCTTTCATTCACCAGGCAGCTGTTCCTACATCCCTCTTACAACTGCTGATGGAGATAAGTAATAAAGGACATACACAAGGAACTGGCAGACAGAGTCTACACCAGTAAGTTTAATGTAAGTGGAAGCAATTAAAGAATTGAAAAAAAAAAAAAAGTTGGTCACTGTATGACAAACACAAGACCTACGACAGGGCTGAAGAAGTGGGGAGAAAAAATCCAAAGGGACCTGGGGACACAGCTCACAGATCTCAGCTCAGAACAACGGTTTTACCTTGTCACAAAATTGCACTTAAATGCTTAAATGTTTGTAGAAATAGCAAAATAGCACCCTAATATCCTTATACACATCTTCCTATCACAGCTTCTGAGCTACCAACTTGAACTGGGAAAACAATTTATCCATGACTGATGATAAACTAGCATACTAAAGATAAAGAGACTTCCAATATTTACAAACTTTATTTAAGAATTTTTAATTCGAAAATCAACTGTGTGCAGTACCCTAAAAACCGTGTAAATCAAGAAATGTTGTATCACATCTTTACAAACCCAGCAATGCCTATTTTCCACCGATGGTACTAATCTTCTTCTGTCTCAATCTGATAAACATTTCACATAACATCATAAATTTCAGCACTATAGCTTAAGGATATTAATGACCATCCAACTATACCTAACAATAATGTGACATTTACGCACAAGAGTGCAGCTGTTCTGGTTTTATCAAGGAAATAAAGGCCATACATAAGCTTTTACATAATGCCCAGAATATCTTTATCTGCCTATAATGGACACAAATGAGGTACTACAGGAAATGAGGGTTCTTGTAAAACCATTTTTTTTTGGTGGAATTACAACAACAGAAAGAAGGAGGGTTTTCCTCCTTTTACAAAAATGTTTAACAACGATCAAACTCTCTTTTATTAAATATATCAAGTGACAGAAGAACTTCATTAAATGTCCCAATAGGTAGATATCACTTGGTCTCCCACCCTTCCTCTGCACTACAAACAGAGACAGTCTTTACCAAGTGAATTCTGGTGCACTTTGGCAACTATTACACTAATTAGTAATTCCTGGCTATCATCAAGTGCAAACAAAAATGGTTTATTTATTACTAGGTGTTTTTTGTCGCCTTTTAAAAACAGTGTTTTAGCTTTTAAGCAGAACTGTTGTAATGAAATGTTTTACACACAACACTTATTCAGTCTTCCAAATGGTTTTACGACTGCATTAAAATTTCGGCTTGTCCTGGTCACAGCTTTAACAAGCCATCTGCCTTGCCTGCATGTCAGTTGGATTAAAATACATTCTTCTAAAATTATGAAGCTTTTAACTTGGAAGTCTGAAGAACAGATTTTTTTTTTTTTAATATGTTTTCCTTTATCCAAGCTGTTTTGATCACATACTACAATGTGATCAAATGCCCAATACTGCTGCACTGGTCAATATTTTCAAGCAGATAAAAATGTAAAAAGAGACAAAATACTTACCTTAGGTGGTTTTCTGGATGATTGGCAAAAAAACCCAGCAATGGTGATGAGAAGCATGAATACACCATTCACATAAAGAGAAGGGAGCAAATAAAAAAAAAAAAAAAAGAAACAAAGTCAGTGTATGTCATTACTATAATCTGAACTTCTTTTTAAATTCACAATGTATTTAAGAGTAATCATATCAGAAGATATTTAAATAACACACCACATATTTTTAACCAATAATTATTTAATTACTAATACAGTACCACACGAAAAGGGAAGCGTCAGATTCTTTACAAAAATCTAACAGAACTGCATTCCAGAAGGAAGACAAGTATCTGTTTTGTCATGAAAGACGAAACACAGCCCATCTCTGGTGGCTAATAAACCAAGCCTGCAAACTGGCAGACCAAGGTGCCAGGATGAAGCCCCATTGACTTCAGCAGTGCTACACAAGCATGTCCAAGGTAAGAGTCAAGCAAATGTTTCTTGCAGAGATTATAGAAGGAAGAAAAAGAAACCTGTGTAGGCTGTGTTCTCCCCAGCCACAGAAAGCCCACACAGCACATAAGAAACCAATGCAAAAACACCATCACCCTTCACACCAAACTCCAACAAGTGCTATCAGAAATAGTACAGGGATGACAAACCCCCAGTCTAAAGACACTAGCTCAGAGTACTTCAAATTGTCCTTAAATGCTTTTATGCTTTTGCTGGGAGGCATATGGCCACATTATAAATTAAATCAACTTGGGTTTTTCTGGTGGGATTGGTTTCAAGCGAGATCGCTGCCCTGTCTCACTATGCAGCCCTATGCGCGCTGATGCCAAAGCAAGAGAGGAGGTGAACATACAGTGCAGAACTAGACTGACTTAGGCCATTCCTCAAAGCTACAACCTTAGGCATGTGTTTAAATTATATATTGAAATAAGAAATTTCCACTCACTCTTCACATCAAGGGAAAAAAAGCATGGATGAAGGAAAGAAAGAAAATGTGGATGAAGAGGAAAAACACAACGAGAAAGGTCTACAGACAAACAACACAAGCAGAGAATGCAGTATGGTATATAAGATAAGATACACATGAAAAGTTTAGCAATACATGTGCTACACAAAATTCAAAGATATAAAGAGGCTACACTCTCAGAGCAGAAACACCTGGGACCAAGCCATGCTTTCATTCACCAGCGTGTACACACCAACCCCACCAACTTGGGAGAAGGGCAGGGAAGACACAAAACACTTTGAGCAGTTTTCTTAGCAACCCACAATACAAGGGCTCAGCAAAAAATTCTGAAGGGATGCGAATCCACAAACACATCTTATGCAATCTTTTCTGCCTACTCTCAGTTCGGACCTCAGATGACACATCTGCCTGAAACAGAAGTTACAGAGCTGGGACACAGGACTGGTGTAATGCAAACATCATTTGCCTCCCAGCCAAACCACTCACTGCAGCTTTACCCTTTCATTAGTGGTGACTACACAGCTCCGTCCATGACTAGCTCATGAACAGGTGGTTCAGAACTTGTGCAGAATGCACTTATCTAATTGAAAAATACATTTAGCTCTACCCTAAATATTACCATTTTAATCCATTTTCAGATGCGATGCAATTACAACTATCAGCTTGTCTAGACAGAGTCCCAGCACCACCTCTAAACTTCCAAGAGAAGTTCCTATTGAAAGAAGTCATCCAAGTTTTTTTGGAAAGCTTTTAAATACACTCATACCTTGAAAAATAATTCAGGATTATATCAGCTTTACTAGAGAATTCCTGAGAGACTGCTGTACAGGTTCAGCAGAAGTCCTAAACAGTTTAGTTGGAAATAAAGTCCAACAGAAAGCTTATCAACTGCTTTTTCTTCCTGAGATCGTTCTTATAAGCCCTAAATGGAAAAGGTACAGAACACCACTGAAGTAAAAAAATGGTTTGACACATAATTCTTAAGACATTTACTTAAGCAGTGTAAGCCACTACCTTCTGGAAGTCTCCTCTAACTTTACTTTGATGTCTGTTTCAAGAAAAGTGTAATAGTCACTGTTTAAACCCCTGGTGGATGGCAGAGCTTCCCAGCATTATCACTGATCTCTGGGATTTCAAAGCACAAGGAGCTGCAGCTTCCTATCATATGTCACATCCAACTGCTCCAAACTCTTAATACCAACTTCAGCAACTCCCAGTAACTCCCCGCATCACCAACAGCAATATGATCAAAGGCCTCTGGAATAAGTCAGCTATATTAACTCACAGGATAGATTTTGAAGCTATTTGGATATTCCAGCTAATCAACTCAGTGTAACCATCATTCTCGCAGTGATTCAGATGGAAACACTCCAAAATACTTCAATCAAAGAACTCAAACTAATAACTAAAGAATTGTTTACAGTTTACCAGAAATCACATCTGTGGCAGCTTAAAGATGTGCTATAAAAGCCTGCATTAGCCTAACCAAATTTTACATACTTTTTTTTTGTTTGCTTTGCTGCCTTTTTTTAAATACGTGCTTTCTTGCTTCTTTGCTTTTCCAGAAACCAGCAGTCTTCAGCTTCATAGATAATTGAAGTTGTCTCAATTTTTAGCAAACAGTGACCATACAGATGTGGTCATTCAGTGTCACAGCTGGGGCTGGAGAGGCAAGGACACACACACACAACACACATATGGACAACAGACCAAAGATACAACATCTAAAATGTTTATTTCCAGGTATTTTTAATTCCAGGTCGAGTCATGCATGGTGACAATGACAAGATACAGGTATGCCTTTTGAGTGATAACAAAATCTCCTCTAAAGCAGACAGCTGGCATACACTTCAGGAAATTATCAAAGTTACCTAACCTTGAAATGCATCTGCACAATAGTGGATTTTGGTTTAACCTGATGGGCATCTTCAATCTGTATAATCAGACAGAAGACTGACTTTTTCTCACATGCCTGGAATTCAAAACCCAAGCACATACCACCAAGAGTCTGAAAAATATTCTCACAGGTCAGAGGAAAAGTATGAATTTCATGACCACAAAGCCCACTGAATTTCTGGATTTCCTCTTGCCTTTGTCCTTAAGCCATCATGACTTTAGTAAAGTATCACTAGAATGATTTTTTAACTTTACTGAACAGTGTGTCTGCTGTGGGTATCTACTCAGGCTTTTTGTTTCACAACAGTACTAAGCCTCTCCTGCCCTGCTTGGCTAACACACATCAAGATCTCAGAGTGCTTAGCTACCTCAAACTTTAAGCTAGATAAAGAAAGGTTACAGAAAGGTTTGTGCTAATGTCAATTCTTTTTTCTGTTATCTCTTGCTGAAACTGAACTCAATCTTTCCAACATTTGCCCAGAGAAGTGACTCAAAAAATGTCAGTTCTCATGCTCTGTGTTAGCACATGAATGAGAAGTCTTCCTGACTGCACTCATATTTTCTCTCTAACACCTCAACCCATTGCCTGTGACAGCACACCATGAGAGGAGTGCATTTTGCTAGTAATTTAACAGCAGCAAAGGTTCTTTCTTCATTTTTTTTAACTACCTACATTCTCTCGTAGGAGTCTCCTTTTGTCACACAAAAAGTTGATACAAGATGACATCGCATATTCTGATTAGAAAACTAGTCCCATGCAACAGGAAGCAACAGAAGACACCCTTGCACTACGAGCATCCAGAAATATGCTATATTGTCACCTTAAAGACTTGGTAACTTTCAAAACAAGACCTTTTTTGTTCCTTAGTGAGTGTTTTCAGCATTCCCAACCAAATGTTGCTCCCACCAGAAGGAAAGACATTTCATACATCAAAAAAACCTTGAAAGAATTATTTTTTTCTCTCCATTTCATATAATGAAGCTTCATCACCCCACCCACCCCCAACCCCCAGTTAAGAAAGTCACTCTCAGTAGGGACAAGGTACATTTTAAAATGAGAAGGTAGGTGTAAAACCAGGTACTCCACATTAAAGGAGACAGAGGAACAAAGTGTCTCTGAGAAATAGGTCTTAGATTCTTTGGAACATCCACACAGCCCAATTTATCTCCAATTCAACTGTTGTAAGCAGCCAAGTAGGTCACAATTATACTACAATTATTTCACTTTTTGGAAAGTATTTGGGGTTTTTTTCTCTTTCTTTTTCTTTTCTTTTTTTCTCACATTAGTTAATCAAGATGAAGCAACCATAACCAGCTATTTTAAATAACCACACATAGTATCTATGAATGAATGAACCAGATGACTCTGCAGCTCTTGTAAGCTGACTACACCGAAAGTCAAGGTCTAAGACACTGAGTTTGAAAAAACTTTTTGCTCTCATCACATGTGCAACCACAGCAAATTCATGGTACTCACTGACTTCCCAAATATTTAATTGCTTACATTCAGTGGTTACATAGTCATTGATGTACTCTTCAGGGTCACTGGTCAAAAGAATTATTACAAGCAACTATTAATATACAAGAAAATGGAGAAAAGCCTTCGGGTTTTTTTCAACTCATCAGCTAAAACAGTCTTTCCTCTGTAAGCATAAAGATGGTCAAATTGCAAAGATCATCCTGATAAAAATAATATTTCTTAAATTTCACTGCTCCAGCATCTCTGGATTCTAAAGACCAGCTGTTCAAAACAAATATTATAGTATTTTTGAGTGGGTTTAAATTTGGTTTAGTTTTTTAAAATCCAGCTGCCTTACAGCTCAGGCTGAGCATGTCACCAGCAGCATGCACTTGCCTCACTCAAAGGCAGAGCGCAAGGGAGCAAACCTGTGGAAGGACCATCATACGGAGTGTGCCTCTCTATCCAGGACAGAAGTAACTGCACTGTTTGTTTATCCACGTGTGTGCAGCTTCCAGAGTGGCAACAGCAGAGACAGCAAGCACTCAGCACTCCTAACTGCAAACAGCGTAAATTATGTAGAAGCAGAGAGATTGTGTTTCTCCTATCTTTCACAGTAAGGTCATGCAGCTCTAAGACCCTTCCTTGGCTCCTGGTTTATCACTGCAGGCTGTTACCTGCAGGCTTGATACCAAGCACCTTAAAAAGCCTGGCTTTATATTACTGATGAACACTGTACTAAACTACCTAGATAAAGATCACAGTCTGCCACAGCAGCAGTTTCAGGTGATTATACACTGCAAGCTGCTGGTAGTAGACCACTTTCTCTACAAAGAACACAGAAAAAGGACATTTATTTGTCCATTTCTCCCATGAATTTTCTAAACACAGAATAGAGTAAATGGCAGGGACAATGCCCTTAAAGGGAATAACATTCCACCTCTGTGCTTGTCTGGGGTATCTCCTGTACAGCTGATTAATGAAGCTGGCATCATGATTCAATACTGGGATTCTTGGAAGAGTTACTTTACATACTGTGTGAGCACACATACATACCCAAATAGAAATAATTAGTTATTTTATATTCTTGCATAAGGTGAGCAGCACATGCCCTGATTAATCCTCCTACCCAGCAAAAGCCTGTTCTATAGACAAAATAATCCTTTGAAGAACAGCAAAAAACCCCAAACATTTTAACAAGTAAAGCAATTTGAGCAAGTGCCTGCATAATAAGGTGGTAGCTGATCATAATCAGAAGCACCATGAGAAACAGATGCATACTCTAGTAATAAGTTGTTCTCACACGCTTTACGGAAACCTACCACATGCAAAGAGAGAAAAGTCGGACACTGAAATCAGAATGACAAATACTGCAGTGCAAGTTAAACAAAACAGACATTACAGTAGCAGAGTAACTTCCATGGCACTAAAGAAACAAAGACGCCTGGCTATTTCACCATAACAGGGGTCCACTGAAGTTCAGTCACTACAGCAATGAAACCAACCAGGTTATGAAACCAACCCAAGCTCATTAAAGTAAGTGAAAGGCATTCTATTCTGACATTTACAAGATGGAAGACAAAGTGACAGCTGTCCAGGAACATCATGTTGCTAATTTACCTTCACTCCCAAATTCTGAGTATTTTTACTGCCCAAGGCATTATTATTCCAATGCCAACAATTTGTTGATGTGAAGTTCAAGTGTTTCTAATTTTTACACAGAAGCCTTGATGTCATGTAAAAACAACTTCTGTTGACAGCCCGAAAGAGGACTGATACCTGCCCTACATGCAACAGCACTTCACACACAGCAACTGGCTTAGGAGAGCAGTCACCATCCATCAGCAGAAAGATTAGTTTATTACTCTGCTAGAAAACTCACTAAAAAACTAAAACCTGAATACTCTTCCACATAAAGTAAATTGGGGTTTTTAAAACCCATTTCAGTTAATTTTAGCTTTACAGAAAAGGCAAACACTAGCTAAAATTTCACTCTGCTCTGAGAGTCAAGAGCTTTAATGCAATCCTGCTGAGACTCCATCTAGAACCCAAGTTAAATGATCTGTTTTCCCCAAGTCTTTAATCATACTAATTCAAAACTTATCCAAGACTCTAGTTATCGTAATGAAAACCTGCTACACCAATTACAAGTATAGCATAACTACAATCACAAGGATATCAAGCTTGCTCTTTCTAACATCCAGCTATAGCCTCATGACAAAAATGCAAAGGAATGAAAGTCTACCTAATGTTCCCAGGTGCATTAGCAAGTAGTCCTGTACCTTTTAAAACCAATTCTTTTCCCCTCCTTTTCAAAAAATGGAATGTGCAAGAATCTAAACGAGTAGATTTTTACCACCTAATCAGGTTTAAGTAATCAAGGAAATGAGGGAGGGGGGAAAAAAATCTGATCTCAGAACCCAAGATCTATTAGCCCTTAAGGGTAGTCTCCAGTGAATGATTCTTAGCCTGAATGTGATGAAACTGCTGTCAGAGCAAACATGCTATAGTTCTGGAAAGTATGTGGAAAAACATTCTAGGAGTGTTAATAAAATTGCAGTGGCATTTATTAGGCACCTATTATTCTTATCCTGTTGCATTTATTATCAGTTCCCTTGAGGAGAAAACACCCCAAGTATTAACCAGCATTTCAACTCTGCACAAACTCTGTGGGGACTCTAACACCCAGCCCATCACTGGAGTTAGCTACTCACAGCTATTAACTACATCCTAAGTTTCCCACGTCAATGGAAAATGCTCCCTTTCAACACTACTACTCCTTTAACATTGCTTCAGAAATGCTGCTTGTAAGAACCATCAAAACACCGGTGAAGATACACACCCCTTGTGGAGGTAGTGCTCAAAGCTTTGGAAAAATATACTGCTATTTTATCACTATATACAGTATTTAATCCAAGATAGATCACTTCCAAGGGCATGTGAAGGAAATTTAATAAGCAACACAGCATTTCATAAATTAAATTTAACTTTGTTAGTTTGCTGGTTCAAAACTCAGGCATTACAATTTGCTGAAAGGACATAAACAGAGCCATTAACAGCTTCACTGACAAGGCTGAAGACAGAAGATCTCTTGTCAGTGGAAAGACTGTGTACCAGAAAGAACTAAAGCATAGGTGTAAATCAACTAACTGGATCTGAACTTTGGTTGTAACACCTTACTTTCCTCAACAAATGGAAAAAAAGGAAAAAAACCCCACTCTTTTTGCTGCAAGATAAGCATATTTTTCATACTCAATCAGGACAAGGATATTTTTCAAAAGTTACTGCATGTGCACCAGTCCTGACCATGTATTCTGACTGGACTACAGACAATAACCCCCAGGTTTCACTGTCACATTCCTTTATCATAACAGGGAAAACTATCATTCAATTGTCATCTACTTTATTTTAATAATGAGATTTCAAGAGAGATGCTAACTGGGTTTGACACTTCATCCTTTCACACAGCTCTGCAAACCTATGTTAGCACTCTTCAAACAACTGCAGTATGAAAAAGTTGTCTGAGATTCAGCAAAACTCACAAATTACTGGTTTTTGTTTCATCCTACCATGTGTTTTTATTGACATGACTATTAAATGAACTTATCAGATGGAAAATACCATTCATTAATTTATAATCAAAATTAAAATGTAGGCTTGATGATACACTTTAGCATAGCAAATTCACCAAAACCATTTTACAAAAGAAGTCTATCTCAGCTGGCTGCAACACCAGCTCTTTTGGTAACTTTGAGATGAAATTATTTGCTTTAACAGACAGCATTAACAACTGCTACCATTTATCAGAAAGTGGACATAATGCAGAGAAAGATGATGATGGTGATTCACGGGATAAATAAAGTTTATTGTGTGGAACAATATACCAAGAATGTGAACTCAAATCAACTCTACATAAATAGTGAATAAGATCTCCTGAGCTGTTGCAGGACCGACATCTAAAGTACTGAGGCGATTTTATTCTTATATAGCACTCATGCAAGTGACATCTCTAGAAAGCCCTCCACAGAGCTCTGCAAAGCTTAGGAATCAACCCAGCATGTGCCATGAAATGAACCACACAAGTCACCCAAAGGCTAGAAAAATTCTTGATGGTGTGTGCTCCAAGTTTATCAGTTAACAAAACAGGCAGGTAACCACCTCCACAGAGAGGTGACATCAAGCACTAAGTTACTGAATCTATCAAGGAAAGGTAAGAACCTGAAAGCATTTCTACAATCTGAGAATAGATCATTCCCAGCAGAGATGGGTGGCAATTGCTACGGCACTCAGAGGTTTTTTTTTTCATCTGAGGACCTCTGACAGAGATTAGATGTCTTTCTAGTATATACCAGAAAGGTAAAAGAGAACATTCTACACAAGAGATGTGAGAAAAAAAGTATTTAACAGGCTCCCCTTCTCCAGTGAGCCGTGAATTTGTGACAATTCGTATAAATACTACGTTACTTTGAGCCACAAGCATTTCCTTTTTTTACAGCAAAGCTTGCAGGCCAGACCCCTCTACCAGGCATTATGTGATGTATATAACATGTACTTGGTGGAAATGACAACCACCTCCTTGCCAGGTGCCACATGGCAAATCACAAATTACAGGAGCGACAGACACACCACTACAACGAGCACTGTGGAAAAAAAAGCCAAGACCCCTAAGTCTTCCTAGACTGAAAAATGAAGTACACACTGCTTTTATACAACAAAAAAAGGAAATATTTCAACTTGTAGCAACAATACAAGTCTAATATCTTTGAAGGGCTAAGAAAACAAGGATCGTCTTATGACTGAAATATATTAACAGATAACAAATTAAAAGACCCAAATGATATCTGAATCCAATATTAAGCAAATTCTTTTGCTAGATCTAATTGAATTCTAAATGGTTGAATTCATGTTCTTTAAGAAGTCTGGCCTGATATGTTGGAGAATAATCAAATCACAAGAAAAAAATATTTAAATACTAGGAACTGAAGTATTTTTCCTGTGAGGAGAGGCTGAGAAAGCTGGCACTGTTCAGGCTGGAGAAGAGAAGGCTCGAGGGGAATCTCATCAAGGTATATAAATACCTGAGGGAGGGTGCAAAGAGGAGGGAGCCAGGCTCTCTTCAGTGGTGCCCAGAGACAGGACGAGAGGCACACACTGAAACAAAGGAGATTCCATTTTTTCCACAGTGAATGTGACCAAGTGCTGGCACAGGTTGACCACGGAGGTTGTAGACTCCTCTTCTTAGAAATACTCAAAAGCTGTCTGGACACAGTCCTGCTGATATTGCTCTAGGTGGCCCTGCTTGAGCAGGGGGGTTGAACCAGATGGCCTCCAACCTCAACACTCTTGTGAAAAAAGCTAAAATCACTTTTTAAAGACGTTGTGGTACACAGCAGTAGCATGAACATTACATATATAAATATAAAAAATATATTAACATATAAATGTATAAAATATGATCTGCAAGGCTTGAGACTCAGGAACTTTTAACAATTACTATAATCCCAGACTTGTGTCAATTTTTAAAAAGTCAATTTAAAAAAAAAAAACACCTCTAAAAATCCTTAGATCATGTGCTCCCACACCAACCCATATACAGTAGCTTCACAGAAAAAATAAATCCAGTGTAATATAAAATTTGCGGCAGCTCAGCAACCTTCAGTGGGGTTTCATAGCTGGCTTTTATGACCAAATTTTTTCCACATCTCCAAAAAATACGGCCAGTCTTCTGTGAAGACTGTTATTCACTGTGCTCATCAATTGAATGATGCCAGGCAAGGCTGGGCATTCAGGTTTCACCTCTTGATTTTCAGGGAACAAGCTGGGACAGTACTACTTTTAACATCACTGTAGCAAATTCTCTAGTTCCAAGCAGATGGTCACAGTCATTTCTAAGAAAGTGATGGTGGCAGCTGCAGTGGAAACGAAATGCCTAAAGACAAACTCTGAAAAAATACTCAACAAGACTGAGAAGGGATGAGGTACAAATTTGAATAAAACTTAAAAAGATTTGCATGTGCAAGTCAGCAATGTAAACGGGTAAAACAGTCAAAACTGATTTACTGCTGACTTCACATAGAGACTCCACTATAGAGGGAAGACAGTTATAGCTTTGAAGTGCCTCAGCGGAGAATGAGTCCATAGCTCTATGCAAGCATTTGTAGTGCTTAATTCAAAAACAGAAGAGCAGCATAATTTATTTGTTTTGTTACAATAGACTTCATTTTTACAACACGCAAAAGGGTGGGCCTCTGTCCCATAAAAATTTCAATTCATTTGAAAACAAACAGCACTACTACAGCATAGGTCAAGAGTAAAATTCCTGATTAAGTATTACAAGCAGTTTTCAATATAAAAAATAGTGATTTCAAAGAGTAAATGTGAACTCACAGGACCACAAGCACAGCAAGAATGCAGTTTACAAGATAGTGGAAGAGAAACAGAAGCCATCTCAGACCTTACAGACATTGATGGCTTTTAGAAAGTCTAGAAAGAGGTCACAATATAATGGTACACAAGTCATTAATGTGACCAGT
This sequence comes from Corvus hawaiiensis, assembly GCF_020740725.1. NCBI lineage: Eukaryota > Metazoa > Chordata > Aves > Passeriformes > Corvidae > Corvus > Corvus hawaiiensis. The sequence continues at coordinate 63,557,301 of NC_063213.1, read as the reverse complement.
TAATTAAGAACAAAAATGGATTTTCAGTATTTCCTGAAAAGACAGAAACCAAAAAATTATTTATGTCTGTTCTTACAGTTAAAGAGTGAGTTTACATCTGCCGATACACATTAGCTGGCTGAACAAAGCAATAAAACAGAGAGCAAGAATCTCCAGGTCATACGGTCTGTAATTGTCACAGGCAGCAATGCTGTAAAGTCTTTTGAGATTGAGTTGCTTCTCATGAGGCAGAACAGCATTGACTTTGAATTATTCTGACTCATTCTCCTGCTGTCCAGAAAGCTTTCCCATATTTTGATAGTGAATAAATTTAATCTCATTAATTTTGTTCTTGTACCAACACTGTCCTGTAATTTAACCCTTCAGTCGAACTTGGCTTTCTACACGTGCTCTCATACGTTGCACTTCCCTTGCAGCTCTAAACACACGTCTACATAGGGAGGTTTTGCAGTTCTCGTCCTCTTCAAATCAGTTTGAATTCATATTTCTTAAGCATAGTGAATCTGAAATATAGAGAATACAACAAAAGTCCGAGATATTACCAAGTCCAATACTACCAAGAGTCTCTTAGAAGGGCATAGCTCCTATGTTGCATTCATACTGAGCTGTTTATGAAGGAACAGCTGCATTTTAAAAATTTGGAAAATATGGAAAGAAAAAAAATCTTTCTGCACAGAAAGCTTAACTCTTTCCAGCCCCTGCTATATTCCTTCAGTACTCTTGAAGAACTATTGCCTAACTCTCCTGTGAATTGCAAAGGAAGAATCATGACACATTAGAGACCAGAAAGGAGGTGAGAACCATAGAAATTGCTTTATTTTCAAAACCTGAAGAACTACTTTAGCTAGCAAATTCTTTCTGAGAATATCTCAGAGAAAGGAAAACTTTGAAAACAGAGATTGTGTCTTTAATTAGGTTGCAGGTGAGATAGTTTTATCTCTGCAGGAGATGAGGGAGGAGAAAAAACAGGTAAGGTTTTAAGTGTGTATGCTGTTTCAGGTCTGAGGCAGAATGAGTAAGCTTCAGACTAAGACACTGGCAACAGCTGCTCTAAGAATACCTCCCTGTAATTGTAAGAGGCAAAGCCAGTTTAAGAAGTTTCTGCTCTTCTTGAACTCCTTGTTCTTAGCTCCATGCCACAGCCTCTCACATTCAGCTATGCTTCTGCCAGAAAAATGCAAGGCAATGGGAGGGTTGGGGGGAACATTGCTTTGATCATTCTTTATTTGAAAAACTATCTTAGTTTTACAGAACCAGAAACCAGCTGTCCCAATGCAGGGAATGTATGCAGCAAACATCAATGTGTAATTGGGAACATGAACCTGGGGAAAGAAGGGTGAAGCTGTACTGACTGCTAGACCACTGCCATATCACAGAAGGGGCAGATCCTGCCTTTGACAGCCATCAGGTCCTTTAATCAAGCCACCTGATGAACACAGCAGAAAACTCAGCAGCAGCCTAGTGCAGCTGCAGAACACAGGTGTTCTAACCAGCCATGGATGGTGAGAAGCTACAGATGGAATTGACTGGTTTAACCTTAATGGCCTTCAGTGGCTGGGTTTTTATATATTAATTTACCTGACAATTTTTTAATCAGAATTTTAAAAGCTGACATCCTGTGGCAAAGTCTCACTTTAATTACAGACTTATCTTTGTACTTGCTCTGAATCCACCTCCTGATAATTTAAATCTCATAGTTCTTGTAAGGCAATGGGCAGTAAATCCTTCCTCCTGCTGTTCATGGATGTACAGATCTCAAAACATATCCCTTTTCCCTCCCCAGCCGTCTTCTTCTAGATTAAAGACTTCTTGCTTTATTACTAGTTCCTCATGTAGAAGTGGTCTGTAAGCTCACCACCCTTACTGCCTTTCTCTATCTCTTCCTAGTTCCAGCAGACCTTTTTGAGACAGGAGGGCCAGAATAAAACATAACAGTCAAGAGCACTTTGCAGCTGTACAGAGACATGAAACTTCCTCCCTCATTCCCTGCTCTTTCCTGACATGCTTTCCCAGTAGGTCACAACAGTCTCTTGCCATTTTTCACCCACTTGCTGAGCACTGAGCTGAGGTTTCCCTTGAATGTGCACAACTCCAAAGTGATTCACCTGGCAACAGGGAGCCCAGAAACCATGGCTGGGTACATAAGGTCAGAAGAGCTTTGTGTTTCACAATGAGTTTCATGTACCCTTTTATCATTCAGCCACAACCCACCTGAAGGTCCTCCCACAGCTTTCTGTGGCTGCCACACTCCAGCAGCAGTCGCCGCAACACCGTCTTGCCAATATATTCCATCACAGCCATATTCACGCCTTCTCCCGTTCATTTACAAAAGAAGAAATACCAGAGCAAGCAGAGACCACTTCAGGACTCCACACAAGATGTTTGGGGGTGAAAGAAAGGATTTTGGCTGGACAAGTGGCTCATGCCTACTGAGTCTGTTACCTCTATTAAGTGGGAGAAGCTAAAACTCACAAGTCCATGGGTTGTGGCTGGCTTCTTTTCCTCCAAAACACTTGAAGCACGAATATCAGATGCCCTGATAGCTTAAAATAACTCACTGGGACTGTAAAATTATTTTCAGTATTGAAACTTCCAGAAGTCTTTATAAAAACAGGCTAAGGAAACTTGCAGGAAGAGCATGTCCCTTCCAAAGGGAACAAAATCGTGTGCAAAACCTTGGCTAAACTATACACCCAATACCATTCATATAGGAATTGCTGAAATGAAATGTACAAAATAAGTCTGAGTCTTAAAAATGTTATAAATATTTTTGCTAGACACTAGTTTTTTGAACTAAGTGTTGATAAGTTAACTATTCTTGGTTAGCTTCTCCCAATTATCTGAAATGATGATGCCATTACTAGCATACCATTTACTGTTGTTTCAGAAGATACAGATTAAAAGAATGCAGCAATTATAAAAGAAAATGACACAAAAGTCCAGAATCAAAATGACAGTACTGAGGTTTGACATATCCTTCAAAAGCAAATTATCCTTCTACCTTAGGTCCTGTATGCACAACCAAATCTAAAGCTTGGGACATGAAGCAATACTCAGTACTCTTTTTTTTTTTTTTCTTTAAATATATTACAAATAAATTATGTGGCATCATCCAATTCAAAAGCTGCATCCAAGAAACAGTACTCCAGAAAAAAAAAGCAAGGTTAGAGACAGCACATTTAAGGGACTAAAAATATTAGCTTTATTTGCAATTTTCTTCTCAACAGGTTGCAATGGAAAATTATACAAACATCTCAGCTTTTCTACCCCTCACCTTCCAAATACTGAGGATCAAGATAAGCGAAACACACAAAAGCTTCCTTCACATACAGCTTTCCACATTTGTTATTATAGTATAAACTGAGTGGCTACATTCTGGGATTGCAATTTGGTTTTTATTTAATGTACGTTGTGCTACCTCTGACAAAAACGGATGTTCTTTGCTTGCCCTTCTGAACACACGTGTATCTTCTTCTCTGTGCAACACCTGTAGCTAACTAGTCAACAGAAAAGCAGAAATGCAATTATTTCATATTTAGTGTGTCTAAACAACCTCTTTGTAGGCAATGAAACCTACCCTGAACAAACAGAACCAAACCTCAAAGGCTCAATACAACATTTTCTTTAGTTATGCATCAGTTGTATAAAAATTACTGTCAAGCTCAGACAAAAATAAGTTAACTGCACAACATAATGATATATAAAATTAGTAACCTTTTAATAGAAGCCTAGCTTTTCCAAGTGGCACTTTTTTAGACTAATCTGCATAAGATATTTATGGTAATTAGTGACTGAGAATCTAACTCTTGACTCTTGGGCAGTTACAAATAGATACAATTTCTGTGCAGTGCTGCAGAAAGTATCACGAGTTTTCTAAATCCTGTCTCACTGAAAAAAAAAATCCTCAGGAAAATAACATCGTATACATTAAATCAAATGCAAACCAGCTTGTCAAGAAAAGGCAACATTATCAAGTTCTACCCACGAGGAAAGGAGGGAAGGGAAGAGGGAGTGAAGGCAGGCAAATGGAAGAGAAAGATTCTTTTCCCCTTATAGAAGAAAATTATGATCAGCTTTCGTCAGGTAGAAGAAAGAAATATTCCTTTAGGCAGCTGACAAAAAAACCCCGAACAATTAAAACAAAAAAATTGTTTTTCTCCTTTTCACCTTGACATATTTTATTACAACTACAGATAAGTGGTATTATTTACCTGACAGTTTGATTATTTTCGATTATTTTCTGCTCCTCCTTTTCTACTCTCCTCAAATGAAATTGTTTGGTTGTTTTGGGGTTGTTGTTTTTTTTGGGGTTTTTTTGGTTGGTTGGTTTTTTTTAAACACTGTGCTAATGAACTGGAGTAAACCTAATAAAACCGAAGAACACTGAAACAAAAAATCTGAAATACTGCCAACATTAATTCTGGCCCATATTCTCAACAGAATCTCACTGAGCTAAAAATCATTAATGCCTTGGACATTTTGGATTAAACTCCACTATACCAGAGCAAACTCACAAACTGCAGCCTCACAGTTTCAGTTTTCTGTCTATTCTTTGACCATTTTTCCATGGATACTTTTCAGATCTTGTTTTAACTCCCACGTGTTTTAATACTTGTTGTAGCAACATGATAATGAAATGTATACAAGTCATTGTAATCACATAACTCTTCCAAAAATACAAAGACAGGATTTATTCCGTTGCAGAGGAGTCATATCCTCAACCTCCAAGCCAAACTTTATGTTAGGCACTAGGTATACAGCTTGGAAATAAAATTGTATAATGGAAATACTGAGAAGCTCTTTGCCATAGCATCACTGGCAATAAAAATACCCAAGATTACAAACAATATAATCATGTGAGCATTCCAGGCCAGCCTATAAATAGAATTCAGAAAGAACTGGCCTTCCACAAATATAGTGCCTCAGTTCAATGTGTATCTGCTAAAAATACCAAATATGTTCAGTAACATAAGTCCGTCTGAATTTTGTGAATTAAATACCTATTTACACATCCTATCTCTTTTATTTAATTGATGATAATTCATGATCGACTACTCTGATAGACTTCTGACTGAACAAGTGTACACTTTGTATGTGAGTGTTATCAGCATTTGATTTATCCAGGAATATGCATATATTTTTGGATAAATCAATACTTTCCTTGATAGTACAGAAATACCATGACTAAGAGGCTGTCTTGATCAACAACAAGATTAGAGTTTATGATTCGGTAATTAATTAGCATTCCAGCCACAAAGCAAAAAGACATGATATTATGCAGAGATTCTTAGGGATAAGATGCTCATCTGCGTCTAACCTAAACAGATTACACAAGTATACATTCAGAAAAAATTATTTTTTTGTACAAAAAACATACTATTTTAATATCGTTAATTATTTTTCCAGAAAGAACAAGAGCACAACAGATTCATATTAATGGTTACACCACGCACTTATACAATAGAGGGAGTGGACACATTCCTCAGGTAGCAGATCAGTAGTACGCAGCATTTCAGAAACAATCAGAACTTCCTGAGAGATAATGGAAAAGATAATTCATGTATTACTCAGGATAGGCTTATTCGTTTTGCTTTGCCAAAAAAGGAAGGTGTTGGACACTTAGGGAAGAAAATGACAATTTATGTGAAAGCAATAATGACTTAAAAGTTTATCAATGGCTGTAAATGTCAATTTTAAGAGTTCATATGAATATAGTTGAAGAAAAAATACTAGTCTAGCGTCTCTGCAGCATGTCTCACACCCCCCTTATTCTCTATACCTCACCAGCTTTTGTAACATTAGCTCACACATCAAACACTTCATTCACTGTAACAAACCAGTGACAATAAAGTCAAATGAAGAAGAATGAAAAAAAAATTGGATTTAAACACATCCCAAACTATCTTCGCTTGTTGCGGCACTTATCAAGCTGTCCACGCCAAGCACTTTAAACTTCCGCAGACCTGTTAGTGATCTGGGCTTGGCACAGAAGCAGGCGTAGCAAGGAGTGCTCTGACTGCCAGCCCCCTTCCCTGTAAGGCCCAGAGCAAGGCCTGGCTGGTGGCTCAGAAACCTGCTCTGGAGAGATTCCCAGCAAAACACCAGCACCTGAGCAGCAACACACTGAGCTGCTACAGACTCCAGGGAGTGACCCAGACCCAGAGCTGAGGACCAGAGTTAACCAGCAAGACATCCAACCAGCACTGCACATGCACCACAGTGCCAAGGAGTGTGGGAACTCCTGCAGAGTCTCCTCCTGTTCTTATCTCTCTCACCTCCAAGCAGCAATCACTGATCTGGCTCCTGACCATTCTATGGTTTTGAATGCAAGCTGCACAGGCAGAAGAGTTTACTGTTTAGAAAACTAGACGCAACCCTCAGCAAACAGCTTCTAGAGCATTAAGGAGAAAAAAAGACGGGGGGGGCAGGTGTAGGAAACCATAACACTTGTTTCCCGTTCTTCAGTCAGAAGTAAGTTTCATTTATTTACCACATAACATTGAAAATTTAAATTTATTAGACAAGTTATTAAGTGTAAACTGAGAAAAAAACTCCAACATAACCACAAAAAACATGGAAATCTCTTTAGATCAGTAACAATGCTGAGACAGTGCCAAAAAATTTTGCAGCATCCTGGCACATTTTTATAATCTTCTGTTTAGTTGCAGTTACAGACCTGCTTCAGAACCCCGAATATTTATACAGATACTAGGAATAAATAGAAAATACTCCCAGATAGAATAGGAAAATACAGCATTCTCAGTGTTAAAGAAAACTAATTAAGTCTCTGTGATGGACAAAGAAATGTAAACACTAAATGGTTCTTTTGTGACAGAACTACGCACAGCTTTTAATAGAGTATAAGCCAGTTATCCTTGTAACTACATCAGCTGATTACTGATTCTAATTAAAGGAAATAAATAATAGGAATTTCAAAGTAGAGATTTTATTCCTGACTAGCAGGACAGATCTGTGCCATTACCAAAAAGTGCTCTGAAATACAGAGAATGTATGTGAGACAGTTTCAGTTTCCAAGTTGCATGTTGAAACAGGAATGTGCTCTTTTGTTCTATTTTTTTCCCCTCATTTAATCATAATGAAATCACTTGCGACATTACAACGGTTTCCAAAGCAACAGTCCAGTCAGATGTGATGAACAGAAGATAAGGGTGTGTGGGGAGAGCTCTGTAACCCACCGGTGATCTTGGTGGGAAACCCAGCATTCTGCAAAATTCATTCTGAAATTCCTATTCTGCAAGAATATCTTCATATAACAGGATCAACACTAAAGAAATACAAGGTGAGAGAATTGGGTTTTTCCCAAAATACCTGAAAAGAATGTGTAAATCAGCTGATCTGTTCCATGGGGAAAATACATTATATATAAAAACCAAGCAGAAAAAAGCAGTAGCCCGGCACTTACAGTTGCAATAATGCCAATGATAATCCAATGGCAAGCTAGACTCATCACCCTTCAGTATTTGGCTACAAGATTTCCCAAGAACTTAAAGAAATAATGCTTTATGAATCCAGAGCAGAAAGGGTAAGGTGCAAGTAATAACCTTAGATCAAGTCAGGTGTATATGCCAACGAGACGCTGTCAGAAACATGAGAAACAGAGGATTGTGCCTTGAAAGGCAGGAACTTCAGCATGAGAAATGCAGCATGAATTCATCCAGAGATACACTTAGTCATATTTCTATAGACAAATTACCTCTAGGGGTTTCATGAAGTGTCTGCAATCTTTCAAAACAGAGTGCTTGAAATGCCATGGATTAACCAACTCATGTGTCTGTGTCCCGGGGCATGTTATGTGTATATACTGCATATTAATGCTCAACCCACAGCACAAACAACACCAAAACTGCACACTCAGCATCATTTAAATATGTGAGGCACAGGAGACGAGCTCTTCCTTCTTACACTGTATTAATACTTCGTAGATAATTAATATTTTTCCAAAAGATTCTCCTCAGAAAATCAGCGGTAAAAATGTTGTAATATCAAAGCGCGTGCCTCTCTCCTGAAGGAACAGCCTTAAAGAAGCATTTGAAGGGACAATTACCAACAAAAGCAATTGTTTCCTTACTGGTATTTTCTAACTATTGGCATGAAAATTAACCAGGAATCTTGCCTCAAAAGCAACCCAGTCCTTGAACTATCCTTCCAGACCTTTTGTTCCCATAAGTTTGACACTTCAAGTCAAACATAACACTAAATTACAGTAAAAGGGAAGCTCTGTGGAAATGCAGCAAACCTGTACAAACAAGTGATACAGCTCAAGAATATTTACTATGCTAATCAGAGGCCTGGAAAAAAACAACCCCAGAGACTGTTAATTTCTCCGTTTAAAAGGTAGAGAAACAAACAACAGAGAATTTCAGGAAAAGGTCTAAGTTCTGAATAGTACAATGAGTACAGGTACACAGCATTATTTCTGCTTCTAAAGGTACTTCCAACACAGACACCTGTCTATAAAACCACAGGACCACAAATGTGTCTGCATCAGATCCCAAAACAGCAAGACCTTTAATTGAAAGTTTTATCTATTTCATGCTTTGGGACAAACAACAGCAATGGACAAACAGCACCCCTGGTAAACTGGCTACTAGTTTTCCAAAGGAAAAAATTCATCCAATGTAAACCTGTTGCTACTGCAGTATGAGTAGCTATCTCCTAGTTAAGATTTCAGAGGGACACATAAGCAAATAACTCCAAGAGAGATTTTGGAAACATGTTTTTTAATTGGGGGAGGCAGTAGCAGGAAAAATGATACAGGAAAATCTGGGTGAAGTGGTTGTTTCCAACAAACTCAGCAGCTTAAAGCTAGATTTTGGAAAAGTAAAAATCTCAATAAGCTTGTCTTGGACCATTTTAAGGATTGTCTCAAGAAAGTTTTTCTTCAGAAAAACTCGTCACTCAATAGCAACTCTTCCAAAAACACACCTCACACATGAAGAAAAAGGGGAAAAAGGAAAAAAAAAAGTATACCCTATGCACTATACACTGACTATACTCCAGCAATCCGTGAGTGCCGATCGCACTTTCATAGTCAGACCTGAGCTGTCCGTCACAGTAAAATATACCCCAGATTTTCTTGAATGAAAGATTATTGTTCTTACGCATCTTAATTTGGTATCAAAACCTGGCAGTCTGGCACACAAACACAAAACCAAAGTTAAAATTCTATTCCTTGATAGTAACTCTTCTCCAGAAGGGAGGCACATCATGGCAAAATTCAACTGAATGTCTCTGGTGCCCAACAGCAGCAGACACACCTACACCCAGCCTCCCTTCACTCTATTTTCATTGCCAACAGCAACACTAGATTAACAGTGGAAGAAGTGCTAAGAATTCTCAAATACCTCAGCCTTAGAAATATTCTTCCAGTATATCACACCATTAACCAACTTATGTGAACAACTGTAATTCAAAGCTGTCCCAAAGACACACTCACTTCATTTTACCTGTAGGATTGTGTGAGATGCTAGAGATTCTGCCTGCTGCCTACAGTAAGGGGAGGCTTGGTGATCCTGGCAGGGAACAATGAAAAAGCCCCCCTCTGCCCTCCAGGTTTGCTCATTTGTTTGCTTTACCCACGTCCTGCAAAGAGCTCCACAGTCAAAGCAATTATTTAATGGTTTCTTCTCCTTCATGCCATAACTTAGAGAATAGCTAAGTCTGGAAAAAACTTTAAAAAAACCCCAAACAACACACAAGCAGATGTATTTCTTCAGAGAACAAGTTTCAAATGTTTTTGCATTCACAGGAAGTCAAAACAGACAAGTTACTTTTGTGAACTTTTTTTTTTCAAACTAATTCCTGAAGAGCTTTTAGAAGTCATCTATTCTTCATTACTGTAAATTACTTCCATAATCTCAGAAAATTGTGATAAGGGATTTACAGCAATTTTCCCGTTCCAATAGCAAGCAGTGCCTTCTGACCCAATTCCAACTAAATCACTCATCTAAGCTTCAATTTGTATCACAGGATTTTTCTTCCAGTGCTAAACACTGACCATTCCATTTACAACCTCCCGCAGCCCCTATGTGAAACCTTGCTTCTGTTCTGCACCTCTGCCACAAGCTGAGGAAAAAGAAAACATTTCCCAGCAATTCTGTCTCCACCTTTTCCTCCAAATCCAAGACATCGACGATTCTAATTTACTGTAACTGCACATACTCACTATCTGATCCATAAACCTTGTTTCTTTACAAATACATTACCTCCCTTCCTTTTTGAAGTAAGTTTATTATTATTTAAAAAGGTGCTTTTCTTCACAGCAGTTCATAATAATGAAGTTCAGAGAAATTTCACATCACCTCAAGACTTGGTCTTACAGATACTCAATACGTCTTAATAAATACTAGCAAATACATTACTTGGGATCTCTATTTAACACTCCATGTTTACAACAGAGCAGCCATTTATCTTTGCACTGTGATGGAAACTTTACTGCCATCTGTGCTGACTCCAGCTGGTATAGGACTAATATAAAATTCTGTTAGTTGCTTTGAGCTGCTTGTTCAGCTGGCAATAATAAAAGTCAAGCTCATTAATAGCAGTCTTGCATAGCAAAGTTTCTGTTTACCTCAGAGAGACAACTAGGCATCTCCATGAACCTTTTCACCATTAAAAAAAGAAGATTACTCTATTTACTTGGCACCTGTTTTTAATAACAATCACAAAAAGCCTTGCAATTACATGCTGGAGTGTTTTTTAAAATATGTCTATCGACTGAGCCAAAATTACTTTAAGAAAAAGAAAAGCTGCTCCATCAAGGCAATATGCTGTTTCCTGTATACAAACTGAAATAAATTTCTAAAGTCAGAGACCTCTCTAATGCTATCAGAGGATGTTGAAGAATGAGCATCTCTGAAGCAAGTGTTCAGGAAACAGTTTTTTTATCACTCAACCATCACTTAATTGCACACTGATTCAGACTTTACATGTCATTTTATAATTTAAACAGACGAGACAAACTACTGGATTGCTCAAGCAATCTGTCATCTTAAATACGCACTGGAGAATTTTACGCTCCTCTGCTTGCAAATTGCAGAATTTTGGAACTACAATCTGGCAGACAGTAAGGATGAAATTTAACAACTATTTTAGTGGGCTTTCCATTCTCCCTTCTCTTTGAACTCACAGCAATGTTACTGTAGGCATCCGTAAGCACCAACACCAAGGAAACACAACTTGAACAGTTTAATTTATCTTATTAAATGTACAAATGCAGTAGAAATTCTCTTGTGAACTGTTACCAGCTTTTGACTCTACCATGCTCATTCCAAACTTTTCTTTCTCATCTACACATTTTTTAAGAAAACCTCTTGACACAGCTCATAATGCATAACATTCTTTTATCCTTTGTCCTCCTACAGCTTCTGTCCAAAGCTGTACTTGTCTCAGTGGTCAACCTTCTGCCTGCAGGTGACTCCAATTTTTCATACTTAGAAGTCATCTCTGATTCGTATCCTTCATTAAACTGCTGAGCCCAAACACACAGGGCAGACAAATACCAAAGGAAAAGCTATTTTTAAAAGAAGGTGGTCCCAGCTGATAGACATGGGCAATGAAAAGAAGTTAATTACCACCTTTGATGGTTAGCAAAATATGTTATCACATAATTTTTCTCAAACCTAGGAAATCCCATACTGTGACTCAGATGAAACTGTTCACTTCTTAAAGATTTTCTTACTATAATTCTCATGATTGACCAATATCCCACACCACCCGCAACCTGAGACACAGTACTAAAGAAAGAAAAATTTGCAGGTGTAGTTCTTAGTGACGGCCTTGAAGACTGAAGATTGTTTTCTGTGATACCAGAAACTCAGAAGATGGTAGCCACCATCCCAGCTTTGTCCAAGCGGCAGGAGGTCAAGGTATTCCACATTTCAGAAAGGAGGCTGACTTGTCTCACCCACCACACAATCCAGAAACAGGAGAAGCACTAGGTGATCAAATGCAAAAGGAAAGACCTATCTTGTTTCCTCAAGTTAGCAGATATATTCCTTCTTTCCTTTAGCAGTTTCTTCCAATAATTAAGTAACTCTGCAATTCTGGCCTGCCCTCCCCCACCCCAAACCCTTCACTGGACTTGAGCTCTCAGCTATTAATCTTTAGTTCATTAAGAAACCTTCTGTTCCTTGTATGATGTATCTATGAAGTTATCCATCTAACATTAGCAATAGTAAAATAGCTATTTTTTAATATTCTTATTTAAAACCTAAGGATCACAGCTGAAAAAAATTAACTGATATCAACAGAAATACAAAGAACCTTATTGTCAAGAGAACTGTGTAACACTGACATTACTTCTCAGGGCACAGTATTAAACAGCTGAAGGGTAGTAACTTCGGACGTCACCTCACCTTATGTGCAAGGCACTACCTGATCACACTCTTGAGTTCAAGGTCAGTTGTTCATCCAGTCCAAGTTAATGGTCTACAGTTCCACTCACTTTTCTGTGGAAAAGCCCTGGAACTTTCAGCAGTAAGTTATGCAGCACTTCATTTCAGAAAGCCACAAGTAAGAAGGTGCATGGGAGAGATTTAACTACTAAGCCAAAGTAATCTGGCCTCTCATAAACTTGTTGAATTTCAGCACTCATTCATATCTTGACCTTTTAAACTCCTAATGTTCAATATGAAAAACCATCCACAATACATTTTTCTTCTTCGGAAACTACTTCAGGTTGGATCTGCCATATGCAGAATTATTAGATTACAACAGACATTTTAATCATTTTACCTCTCAAAAAGAAAACCCACAGATCATAATCTGATTTGACCTGTTAATTACTTGTAATTGATGGTATCTCTACTGAATGAAGACAGCTGGAACACTTTGTTCAGGAAAATTTGGAACATGATGAAAAATAACCTTCTGACAGCAAGAACATGCTCAGAACTGATTAATCCTCACCTGTCTTTGAGCTCCCAGAGAATTAAGTGCTCAGAAAAGGCAATTCTGGCAAAGGGATGGAAAATAGGAGCTATCTGATGTCTACTTTAAAAACATTATATCATTATACCAAATATCATGTAAAAAAAACCTAAACCCAAACTAAAACCAGTAATATACTGTTTTACAATCTTTTAAAACCAAAACTTGTATACAACCTACAGAGATTTACTTACTACTACATTTGCTTACTAAAGTATCTGTATTCTTCTTCTGGTTTTTCACTTGTAAACTTTAAAACTCTGAAAAGAAGTATTCAAGCTTTTGCAGCCCTTGTTACAAAAAAACCCCAAACAAAACAAAACCCAGTTCAAATGTAACTATTAAAAATCTATTTTAATTTTGAATTCAAGCCTGTCCCATTCCCCAAAACCCCAGCATTTCATACAAGCACGCCCAGCCCAACTACTTCTGTAACTCCTGTCACATGCTTCACCAAACTTCTGATCATGAATTTATTCCACATGTTGCTCTCCACATAAACACTGCAATGTTCTTGAAACAAGTCCTAGCGGGTTTTGCTCTGAAAAATGTCTACCTGGGATCAACAACTTCTCTCTCCACAGAACTTGCCCAGTGAATTTGCAGTGGCACACTGACTTGGGTGGCAAAATTACTCTTCCCATATTCAAAGCCACTACAAGAAAGATGGATACATCTACTCCTTTCCAACACAGCAACTGGTGTTAACCTCCAAGAGATACAGTGATGGACAGTACAGACACAATCAACTGACAACAGGAAATAGGAAGGTAAAGAATCTAGCCTCTAAAATTCCACAGGGCTATAATCATTAACAAAAATTTAATTTTGCATCTTTTCAGGTCCTATAATAGTTTAAAGACCATATTGATAAAGTCAACAACTTTGCTACCTAGTTCTTGACATGGTTTACTCAAAGACTGACAGTCATCATAATCACCTTCCCAAACTGATTTCCTACACTATGCAACTCTCACATTCACTGATAGCAGACATCATCACAGGACCTCTGACTGGCAGTCTGCACAGTGTGCTGCTGGCAGAAAATACTTTTTTCCTTAAACAATTTGTTTCTCTCTACACACACTTTGACATTTAAAAACACATATTTAAACAACATGCAGTATTTTCAATGGAATTTTACTCAAATAGCCCAAAGTCTATATACAGCTCAAATATTTTAAAGATATGATAATCCTTCTTTCTTAAAAACTTGCTCATTCTTCTTTAACTCCTACTCATCAGCTTGCAGCTAACAATATCCCATCAAAATGTTTTTCGAGCTGCGATCTCAGACTGCAGAGACAGGTTTATCTTTTTATGAACATTTGTTTACAAAGAGTGGAACACTACTGTATTATCATACTGAAAGGCAGAAGTTTTTTGAAATGTCTTCCCACTGCCATTACCTATGAGAATTTTATCCATGTTGAAGATTTATTGTGCAGGAAAAAAACCCCAAACACTGAGTCCAGCCAGGTTTTTTTAACTCAGGGCATAAAACAAAGCAAAAAAGTGGCAAAGAGACAAGTCAATGCCTAAAAATAGAGAAGGTGCATGGACACTTTAATGCAGTGGAGAACACCTGATTAGGTACCAAAAAAAGAGCACAGCCCCAGCATGGATACCATGATCAAAGAAGCACTCCGGGTTAAGAGAAGGAGAGTTTGAGAACATGAGAGTCTGTACCACCCTGCAGAAATTCACTGAGGCCTTTCCATTCAGCAGCAGCATACTAAGCACAGCTGCATTATGAAAAAAGTTATTCCATTATAAGATTTGCCTTACTGCAGCAGAAAAAAACCCAACAAAAACCAAAAAACAACCAAACTCTAAATTAGACGTCTTAAAATCAAATCAAGCTGTCAGCCCTGACATGTTTCAGAACAGGAGAACGATATTTACCAATTAGCACACAAAAAACATAAATACAAAGCAGTTAATAATAGGATAAAAAAATCCCAATCCCTGTCAGCGAGTACTTACTATAAGGGAAGTTACTGAGAGGACTGGGAGCCAGAAAGCAGACAAAAAAGCTGAAGCATGAACACACACACACACACACACACACACAACCATAACAACTGCAGACTACTAAATGTAATCAAAGCTCCCAACTTAGAGCAGGCCGCAGAGTGCTTCTGGGAGTCGCTAACAGCATTCAAACTCTCTTCTGAAGCACCATCATTTCTGGAGATAACACTTTACATGGTATCTTTAAAGAGCATGGGAGAATGCAGGTAGAAGGTCAGGAGAATAAGGGGTAGAAGAAGAAGGAAGTTAAACTTAAGAAGAACAGAGAAAGGCATAAACTTTATCTACGGATCTGCTTGCACAGAAATTATGAGGTTTAGTACTCAGATTAGCAATGTATATTTAAAGAGCCTGTAGGGTGATAAGTCAGGCCTGGCTACTGGGCCCAGCCCCCTGCATGCTGACCCAAAGACTGCAGAGAGTCTGTGGCCTGTGCTGGCATCCACTCAGAGGCAGTTAAGAAGGGAGCTCTGAGATTCTGCACTGGGATATGGAGTGTTCACAAGTGATGCTGTACCACAGTTACACAATGGAAAGTCTCTTTCATAGAAAGAGAGAACAGTGAAAAATGTATTCCTTCCTGATGATTATTTTTTTCCTGGTCCTGCAAATAACTGTGCTTTAAACTTAACATTCATATCAATCAGTAAGGTCAACAGGTATATTTAAATCAATATATGAGTGTTACCCCACTTTTTGGCAAAGTATTTCAACTACTCAGTTTCTAGTATTCAACAGACTACTTTAAATATTACTTAAGACACAGCTTTATAGTTCCATTTAGTACCATCTGTGTTGCAATGACAATCAGTTCTATTACTCAAGATGGGAGTAGGCTGAACCACTATGGACAACAGAAAATCTCAGATAACAGAGTGTACCCTCAGAAACAGGTGACAGGTATTCCCAAACACCGAATCAACCCCATGGTGTCCATTAGTTATCTCTATATAGCCAGTCCTCACACCTGAGTTTTAGGGACCCCCATCAGCTTTGCCTCATTACCTGAACACATGCTCATCCTGCACTGCATGTGAACTAGGAGAGCAGTAGTGGAGGCCTACACCCACCTACCTGTTGCCCTTTCCTGTCCCTGGCACTGCTCTTGACTCCAACACTGCCACAAACACCAGGAACAGCATGGGCAGCACAGGCTAATGAAGCTTTGCTAGACACACAGACTGTGGGAGTCCAGCACTCAGTCTCTCGATCTGACTCTGCACGGGAGGACGTGAGGCCCCACAAAGCTTATCAGCTTCCACGACACCAAGCTGCAATTCTTCTGTTTCAGGAGCTGCAACTCAGCTAATTATCTCTGCCATAAATAACCCACGGCCTCAATGATCTCCCCAGGGATCTGCCTGCATAGTGAATAGCATTACACAAAACAAGAAGAACTAAAGCAGAATTACATGTGGTCTCTCAAAAAGTTGACAAAAATCCTTAGAAGAGAATGAGAAGCCACATATTAAGGAACAAGAAAGACTCTTAGCAAGTAGGTTGGTCCGAAACACCCTGAAAAGTCATATGAAAGGGCACATAGGTTCTGAACTGATAAGCATTACATTAATTAGGGAGCAGCATTAATGAGGTCAACAGTTCTGGGTTAATAACACTAAGATAAGAATGTGAAGGAGCAAAGTAGGTGAGGAGCAATACTGCAAACAAAACTCAGGTTTGACAAATACAGCATTAATTCTAAAATTATTTTAAAAGTTTATCACACTGATTCTTCAGTGTAGCTTTCCCATTTCGACCATCATCACTAATATTTTAAGTCAGAGCAACCCTCAGTTCTCTATTTTCAATGTAATAAGGAGTCAGCTGTTTCCTTTTTTTGCCTAAATAGCCATTCTACTCAAAAAAATGGCTAAGACATGTTGTTTGATTATTAATTCCATACCAGCTTAATTTATTGTCATCTACTACACCTGCAAACTGAGACATGAAACTAATAAAGCATGCTACAAGAGAAGCTGCAGCTAGGGCAGATATCCCATTTCAAATACTATTAGATTAACAGTACTTTAGGAGAAAAAACTACAAAAAAACCCACCCCAACCAAAAATGCCACAGGACACCAACACAAAGCAGCCTTTGCTCCTTCTGTTAAGAGGAAAAGTTCTGCAGGGAATCTATAACTTTTCTTCTATTTTGAATGCAAAGTAGAACAATAATTGCAAAAGTATTTCAAATACAAAGTATTTCCACCATGACTTGGAAAAAAATGCAAGTTTCCTAGTCAAATCAAACACTTTGAGCTCGCTGAACTCTGACATTGTTCCTTACGTCTACTAGTCAACAGACTGTCAGACTCTTACCACATCCAAATGTTTCTTGAAATTAATGAAGTTAGCTGGTTTTAGTTTTCTTTTCCTACACAACAACTGCTTGTTGTCAGTATTTCTATTTCCATCCCTTGGTACACACTGCTAATGAAAAATTCCTCACTCAAAATTCAGTTCTGCAATTCCATTTTATAACATCCCATTTCAAAGTCCACAAAGACCCAGCATTTACTTTCCCTTTTCCATCTGAGCAAAGGCAAGCTCACTTGTCTCTCTTTTTTGAACCATGATGAAGATGCCAATACCTTGAGAAAAACATTTGAACCATGAGATCCTTCAGAAGTCATTCTACAACAACCTTCTTGACAAAGGATGACAGATTAAGATCAATTTGGCTTGGCAAGATTTTAATAAAACTAGTTTTACACCTTGGTCATGCGTGTACAAGAATGTTTTCAAAGTCTGTCTGATCTATCTTGCACAGG
The DNA here is from genome assembly GCF_020740725.1 of Corvus hawaiiensis. Classification (NCBI taxonomy): domain Eukaryota; kingdom Metazoa; phylum Chordata; class Aves; order Passeriformes; family Corvidae; genus Corvus; species Corvus hawaiiensis. The sequence goes on along the minus strand of NC_063213.1, from coordinate 63,539,543 downwards.
AGCCATGGATTTGTTCCTCATTTAGGTAAGAAATTCGGAAATAGTAACCAACAGTACAGGTCAGACCGCACACCAGAAGAACCATAACTCAGAAAACACACGTGTTGCAAAACACTAAGGGCATTCAGCCCACTCAACATTGCCAAGCTGCATTTCTGGGTTTAAACTAGCCCAAAGTTGCAAGAGGACATCCTGAAAGTCCAAACAGAGGTACAATGCATTCCTTGGAGTACACACAAAACTTTTATCTGTGAGGGTAGATGGTAGCAATGACAGAAAGCTTGCACATCATTAGCATTTCTGACAAAAAGAGTGCCGCTGTCACATTCACGTCTGCAAAGCTGAAACTTCAAAAACTACTTGAGAGGATGCAGCCGGCCCCAAGGAGTAAATAGAGGAGAGATTAGACTGATGTCTATCCAGGTTCAGTACTCGTCCACCACACCCTGCTGAGAACTTGAAAATAGAACTGACAAGAGCTAACTTCTAACTTTCACCATGGGGAAGACAAACATCTCCCTCCTTCAGTACCCAGCAATTCTGACAGTGAAGAGGAATCCAATCATGGAACTGCAATGCTAAGAGACACAGAACATCTACTAGATTTAGTAAAAGATTCAAGTTACTGTTCCACTGAAAGGGACCTTAGGAGAACACTTAAATGCTCCATCTTCAAACACACTTTCATCATCCTTTTGATGGACACACAAGTTATTTCCCACTAGATTATTTCACAGTCAATTTACAAAGGTTCTCATTCATGACATTTAATGTAATAAACAGTAAAAATTCAGTGTTAAAATATGGGTTACAACCATGCTATAAAACATGCCATGAACTTAGCTACAATGTTATAAACACCTCAAACAATAAACATTCTAAGGACTTGGAAGCTCTCGAGAAGGAAGCTACAGAGCAAGCTGTCCAGTGTTCAATGGTCTGTTTACAGTAACTGATTTTCCTTTTTGTTTTCAACTTGGATCTCAACCAGAACACCCATGAAGACTAGTACCATCCCAGAGAATGCCAGTTTTTCAGGATGAAAAGAAGCTTTTTTTGGGGAGGGGGAGGGGGGGGATGTGGGAGAGGTTGATTTTCTCCAACATATACTTTAAGGAGAGTCATCATGTTGTTGGGTGAACATTTCTTCACCTCTCTTTTGCCTTTCACTGTCCTGGTTCCCAAGTATCCTTTCACTATATTCCACCACATCAGCAGCAAATCCATTAACAAGCCATCTCTTGGGTTACCTTATGTGTCAGTTTCTCTGCAGACACTGAAGCAGCATTTCTCAAGGGCACTCCTATCAAAAATGCAGGTACAAGGATTAGATTTAGAACTATTAGAGAACTAAGGAAGAATTAGAACTATTCAAAAGTTCCTTCTTTTTAAATGTAACCGGCACTATGGAAAGTATTAGCTTGCCTTCCAGAGAGCTTGTTTCAGAATAGCATATCTGCTGTGACCCAGGAAGAAGCTCCAAAACAGCAAAACATGACTGCTGGGATGCTGTTCCATTACACACTTAGAACAAAACTTCCAGAACCCCATTTTTGTCTCAATGTAATAAAACAGCAAAGTGCAGGAGGTCTGCAAATACATTCTGCTCTTACTCCCTTACATAGCTGCACAGTTCTCTTCGAAGAAAATATATTCAAACTCAACTACTTGTTGCTGAGCATTCAGAGGATACATAAGTAATGTATTAATGTGTTCAGCTACATACAGTGAAAAAATGAACATTTGTCTGTTTTACCAAATGGCCAATTTTATTTCAGTCTGGTTTCGCTAGATAAAATTCTCTGAGAGCATATCTGAAGTCTAAAAGAAATTGAGAACTATCTCAAAATAGGGAATGACAACACAGTATGACAGGAAGGAAAAAAACACCAAAACTCATCAAAATGTTTAGAACTTGCATCATTCAGGGAGGTGGCACTACTGAGCCAAAACAAGTCTGGAGCACTGCAGACTCACATCCCACTGCATATCTAAAAAACTCACACTGACAGATGCTGACAAAGAAACTTTCCAAACCAGACTAGGACACGCCACTCATTCAGGGCCATAAAGCAGCTTCACCACAAGAAGACCTCCACCAGCTCTGTGCCTCCACGGGAATGCTCTGTTGATTTACCTTTTGCTAAAGCTTATCAACTGTAAAACAAACCTGGGCTTTTGAATCAAAAAGTAAAACTGAACTTAAAGTAAATATTCAACAAGAATAAGAACTCTGAAGTGCCAGTAACCATACAAGTCAATTTGTTTGGCAGATAAATTACCCCTTCCACCTCACATGATCCTTTTTGCTTCAACTCTGAAAGAATCAAGTTTGTGAAAGGACACCTCAGCTACACTGGACATGATTTTAATCATTAAGTCAGACAGAAAGTGGAAACCACATGAGAAGAAGTATCAAATCCTCCAGTTTCTTATCTAAGATCTGCTGTTCCTTGTCATCATGTAAGAATTATTAAGCAAAACAGACAGCTCCACATACTAGCATTTAACACTAGAAAAATTATTGCAGAAGCTCGACAGATTCAGAATTTTGAAGCCTTACACTAGAAGAAAATTTATTCTTGACTAGAGGCTTTTGTACACTATTTACTTGGGATTGACACTTATGTTTAAAAAGAGACTGTGGAATAAATTAAGAAAATGTAAGCTCAATAAATAAAATATGATGTGTATTTTTTTCATTGCATTTGTAAACCTAAAATATTCTCTAATACAAAAAAATTTCAGAGGAAAATATTCAAGTGTTGACATTTTCAGCAAAGTGTTTTTAAAACAAAGCATCAAGTTACTTTATAGAAAGTTTACAGTTCACAATGCACCCTGGCACTTTTTTAAACATATGGAACAGTACTTCCTAAGTACATGCAGAGATAAGCATGCCATTCCAGCCACAGCAGCTGCTTTGATTCATGTTTATGAAATGCTTAAAATTCTTGGAATATACATACACAGTGCAAAAAGAAGATGCGGTGACACCGTGAATCTCCAAGTCAGTCAGTACTAGCCTGCTGTCTATGCTGTTACTGAACATGAAGAGGCAGCAGCACAGGCTTAGTAGAGACTAGTTTTTAAGAAACAGGTAAGTGCAGGACCTGTTGCTAGTCCACAGTGAGCCTCTCTGCACCCATTTGCAGCATCATCATTAACCATGCTAGTTACCATGCACTAACACAAGCACCCAGAAATGTTTCAGGCAACACCTTTCTTCTGCTGTGCTGACTGATGTACCTCAAAACAAGCACTGTACCATTAATAAGCACCAAAACAAATTCATGGCTTAATCTGTCAAAACAGTAGTTGCAGTATAAATTTCTGCCATGAGTTATAACACTTAAATAACAAATATGTCACTACAGGATGATAAGCCATTAGGGACTTCATGAGGGGCTTCATGAGGGGACTACACAGATTTCCCTATAGTGATCCAAGTGAAATGAGACAGAACATTCAAATTACCTCCTCTTGAAAAAGTTTCACCTTACAAGCCACTAGCTTCAGATCATCCAAAGGTGATGTAGGAATATTTGGTAAGCATGCACGTGCTTGAGAATGTCTCTATTTAGGATGTAACAGAATGCCAAATTAAGGGTATGGCTGATTACTAAAGAATATACTAGCTTAGGATATGGTTATGAGTTTATAAATGTTTTGATGGCTGGCAGGTGGGTTTTTAAACCATTATTTTTATATTAGAAGGCAACTATCAAAAATAAAGGCCAGAATTACAGACAATAACACTAACCAAGCACAACAGCATTAGAAAGCCACTTACTCACTTTTCACCCAAAATGAGAAATTACATAAAGGGACACTCTCCTCTGGCATTGAGAACAGCTTGTGTAACTCCTGCTCTTCACCAACATGGATATCTTGAGCTCAAGTCATCGATTTTCAACTCCCGTCAGCAAGGCATTTTTCTGTTTGACCTTCATATTCTAAGATAACTAACTGAGCTCCTCCATCACGCCCCAGCAAACACCCACATCAAGCTTCACACATAAGAACCACAAAGACACATACAATCACCCCAAGCTCCCTCAAACCTTGAACTCTGATGACCAATTTTGGATCAACCTACGAAGTCAGGTACTAGCTAGACGAGCCTATGGACCTTGTACTGTCTCTGGTAACACACAGCAACACTACTTCCAGGCAAGGACACAACTGTTTTAGTTAATTTGGTGCTTTGGGTCATAAGTTAACTCAAGAGTTGAGTCCTGTGTGGTGCACATCATTGCACAGCATGGGCCTTTTCGTTGTCGGCTGTACTCACTGTCTCCAGCCAACACTTTCACACTTCCTTAAAGAGCCTTCTCCACTCTACCATCAGTAACAGACATTCTCCCAAAATACCAAACAACCAGAGAAATTACTCAGTTAAGCAACAGCATCTGCACAGCACTGCTGCAGCAGTTGGCATCTCGCTACAGCGGGCAGTAATTGTTTCCATTAATAGATTCAAACCATGCCCAGGGCGGACCAAATAAGCAAAGGCACTGCACTACTTTCCCATCATTAAGGACAGTCTGTCCATGCAGGGAACACTGGCAGCGCAACCAGAGGCAGCCACCACTACTCAGTCTGCACCAGAGGAACAGAGGAGCTCAAATCTGATAAAGTCTCAAACAATAGCAACAAGTGCATTCGTCAATTTAAAGATTTAGCTGTAATCTTATTAGTAGAAGTACCACCACCATGTTGAATGCCTGAACAGCAGCTGCCTGCCTGCATATGCTGCCCTGCAGGCCTGATCAGACCAAGAATGGATTCGCTTGGTCCCTGAAATTTTGTGCCAAGATTCACACTCCAGCTCTGCTCGGCACACAGACCTGCACAGAAGGGCAGCTGGTGTGCACTGCTGCTCCCTGAGCTCAGGTTCTGCAGCACCAGGACTTCTTAAGCACTTCCTGAAGTATCTTCAATCTAACCCACACCTGGGTCACAATATGTTTACAAGCATCATTTAACTCTAAGTTTTTTAACTATTAAAGTAACAGCAAATTAGAAGTCTTACCACGTGCACATTTAATAAACCTACTAGATGCACAACAGAGCAGAGAATCTTGTTTTCAAAACAAGACAGTTGTCTCTACACTAAGGTGATAAGGAGGTGCAAATAAAACTTTTCCTTTAGTCCTGACATCCCCCAAAAAAAGGACAAAAAAAAAATCTCCATTTTAAGAGAGCTACAATTTTTTAAAATTCATAATTCATTTCAATAGACAACACATTCAAGGTGTATTGACTAGTAATCCAGAGCTCAAAACCACCCCTGGCTGCAGAAATAAACATGTGCATACGTACCTGTACCTTCTAAACACAGAAACTAAGCATATCTAACGGTCTACTGATCTTTTTACACATATTTTCATATCCCACAACTTAGGTTCTTCCAACATGGCAAAACAGAAAAATTGGACAGGTTTGAAGCTAAATCTCATTTGACTGTGTTCAACTCAGAAATATTTGAACATAACACTCAGTAGTCCAAAAGCAGAGAACGGCTACAAAGCAATGATTGCCTAAACATGGTCATTCTAAGAACAGTTTTCCTTCTCCTCAAACACTTTATCTATTTTTGTTCTGAAATTTTGCCAGCTAAGTACTACAGGCTGCTTACCCAGAATCCCAACAGCCTCCAACAGTAGTTTCCTCTAGCAATCACATTTAAAGACCGAATCACAAGGTCCTAACAGCAGTCTGGATTTTGCAAGCATGGTAAAATAATGGATGTTGCATTTACTCACAGTTCAGGTCACCTCATGAAGAACCAAGAACCATGTCACACAGTATTTTGGACTACAAGTTCGTGTCTTGTGTTCCAAATTACATGGAATTTTAGAACAACAGTTTCAAGGAACTGCATCTAGTGTCACATCTGAGGCATGAATGGATTAGAGCAATGCAAAAGTAGGTCCCAAAATTACATTTTCCAATTACACATTTCATAATTCAAATCCATCTCCTCTGCCAAGGTTCAAAGCTAACAGTTCACATCCTGAACACTGATGTCTAACAGGAAAGTTAGACAGGTCAAAGTCAGATTACTTTTACAACTTGCTGCAAAGATAAAAGTTGCCGCATTCTACTATTTTATGATCCACCTCTGACAGGTGATAATTTGAAGTTCACACATCAAAGACGTGATCTTGTCAGTCATTCCTTCAGATACTGAACCAATTAGCAGCTGTCCTGTTTCAGCTTCCAGAAGTTTCAGTTTGAAAAAATTACCATTATCACAAAGGCCTCCAACCGTGCTCTTCTCTCATCTCAGATGCTACTCAAAGCAATGTACCAAAAATGATGAAGTACCGCAACCACCAAGGGAAGGACCGTGTACTAAAGACCATCCAAAACTATGTTTTCTCCAAAGCAGAAGGAGCAACAGCTGTTTTCTGGAAACAAGAGTTTTAGGACAAGCTGCCTAGGGATGAAATCTGTGCTTCAGATATTAATCTTTGAAACTATTATGACCTACAAAAACTAGATAGGCACACACATCTGTTCCCAGCTATTTATTTTATTAAAGAGCTTAAACCTATGCAAAAAAAAAAAGCCCCAAAAAACAAACAACAAAAAAAGCCCCCATATATTCTGCAATCTTTAATAATTTAGCACTATAAGAAGAGGTTTTTTTTAAGTAGAATTGGGATTTGGTGCTACTTGTCTTATCAAAATGAGGATGGAAGAGGACAGAACAAACAAGTCATAACATGCTGGGGTTTTTTTAAAGAGTTAAGACAGGCAAGACAGACACTTTCAGAAAAAAGTGAGATTTTGAGTTCAGCTCTACAATCTGAAGACTTCTTTCTTATTTTCTGCTCTGAGATTTTTATTAAGGCAAAGTGTGCAACAGGCTACTGTGCTCTAATGGAATGAATTGCCCAATAAATGAATTTGTGTTTCAGTTAAAACTACAGATGAAACAGCATTTCAGTTCTAGTGTCTCCATGGTTCCTTGTTTATTTCTGTCAAGACAAATATTTTGCTTACTAAAGGAAAAATCATGTCATGAAGAACTGTTATCAGGGAGCCAAAATAAAACTTGTCAGATCCTATGTGTTAAAAAGGGTAGCTGAAAGGAAAGGAAGGAAGGAAAGAAGGAAAGCATATTTTAACAATCAGAAACAGAGGAGGAACCAATGCAGCAAGACCTCATTTGTCCTACTGAAAAATAACATCCATAATGTAAAGTCAGGTCTTTAGTACACATAGAGATGTGAAATCTCCATTGTAAAAAATTATTCATTTTGCAAGATTGTCTGTGACTCTATACTCTAATTATCTTATAGTTACATTTTAATATGGCACCTTGTTGCCAACAACCAAATACAAACATTTATAGCAGGACAGAAGGATTCAATTGACTTTGAAACACAATAACCATTTCTGAAAGACTGTAAGTTAGAATAGGGGGTTTTTTTTCTGTGAAGAGAGAGAGTACTTTGAGAAAGGAAATTCAGGTTGAAGACCAAAAAAAAAAAAAAAATCAGAGTTCCCACAAATTTTCTCCTTGGGAAAAAATGGAAATCTATATTGGTTTGGGAAGGAAATGGCTGAGAGACAGGAGAGGTAACTAAAAGAACACACAAGCACACTTCAACAGATATAAAGGAAACTACTGCTACCAGTATAAGCAAAACAAGGGTTAAAGGTATGAAGTCCAACAACGAACTTCCAGAAACTTTGCCAGCATCAGAGATTATACCTGATAGCAGCTAATGAAAACCGTTCCTTTTTGAACTCTGTCTCCTACTATTTCAGTTGATAAAGATTTTTCTGTGCCTTTCAGACTCAGACTGTTCAGTTTTACTATGTTCTGGTTTTCCTCCTTCATTAGTTTAGAACACTGGAAGTCATGTGCCTGTGGGCAACAGCAGGCCTGCTGCTTATAAAAAGACAGAACACTTGCATTCAATAACAATTACTATTTTGTAGCTGTGTTTGTTACGGTGTGAGTGCTGTGTGGTCTAGCAGTTAGGAGGTGCAGTCAGAATCCTGCTCTAATTTATGGTTGTAACTTTACCTCTAATACAACAATGAAAGTTGGACAAATGACAGCACTGTCTGGGATTTTAGGCCTTTTACATCACTTGTAAAACTAGCATTACTTGCCCATCTAAAATCCTTCAGAACTATACTTAATAATGCCTAGAAACTAATAATGCAACTGAATTTAAATTTAATTCAAAAACTCCTTACAGCATAGGCAAAGCTAGTAAAATCTGATTTTCCTAACCTTGGATGTTCTTCCGAGAGCAAATTTTATAATTTTATAATTAGTAAAGAGTTACCTAATTTTACTTCAGAAAATTCTGTCAGTACCTTTTAAACTATAACTGAGAGAACAAAGCAAATAAAGAGCATGGTCCTGAATTCTACTCCCTACACCCTATAGTCTCTTGGCTTCAGCTGAATTTAAAAAAGCAGCCCTGGAAACCAAATTTGCTTTAGAAGGCTACTTATTCCAAAATGCAGCACAAACTTGTACTTCCATTCAGCCAGAAAAAGGGAAATTTCCATATAAAAAGATAAAATGTATAAAGGGAAAGGTAAGATTAAACAAAATATTAAAATAATGCATAGACTAGAGAAAGACCAATTAATCACCCTAACAAATTAAATCATTTTTGCAATGACATGGTTGCTCTGAAGGAAAAATCCAGTTAAGCTATATAAAAACAAGCTACACAAAGAAAACCAAAAATCCGTTTGACATCTCTAACCCTGCCAAGGCATCAATCCAAGTACAAGCAGCAGCTACTCAGCAGTTCAGAGCCAGTTTATACAGACATTTTATGGTGGGTACACATAGAAGAACAGAATCCATTTCTCATCATGAGAAATTAAACTATTTATATTGAGTAAAATATATAAACCAGCAGTTTAGCACTGAAGGAAATGTAAGGATGTTCATGAGGCGCAAAAAGCCCATTAGGCATCTTGACAGATTACATGCAAGGTCTGCCATTAAGCCGGCACCCCAACTATCTGTTTGCACTAATGAGAGCTACTTCTGATCAGTATTTCTGACAGTTCTTTCCAATAACACATCTGGCAGTTGTTTCAAACACACAAGTTAGCAGCCAGCCAAATTCCAGCCTCACACTGTGCTGCAAGCAGGACAGCTATCCCTTGCCAACACAGCTGCCGACGGTGTGGTCGCACACAAGCGTCACAGCTCACCCATAAGGCTCTTGACGTAGAAACAGAAGCCAGTTACCACCAAGAGAATTTATATATTTTATAGATATTAAAGCCTGATAAACACAAGACACATAAGCTCTCAAAAGACAGTCACTGCACAGTCTCACTGAATACCTGTGGGCAAATGTGCACAAGCAAAATTCCCACATTACGGGCTCATCATTAAACTACCTGGCCCTTAGTCTCTCAAGTCTATTGAAATAGTGATTTTTAAATCTAAATTCTGGTTTTGCTTTATAAACTCTATGTGTATTTTATGTTTCATGCCTGTCAATTCCACTCACTCTGAAGAGTTCGTTATTCTTTTTATAGCACTGTTGTGATAGAAGCTATATATACATTTCAATAAACTCCTGTTTATTGATAAAAACCCCCATACATTCTAAAACAGAATAGTTTTTTAAAACCCCCAAAATTTCCATTTCACAGATGAGATGCTAAGACCCAGAGATACAGCACAACTTATAGAAGATCACACAAAGATCTATGAAAGAAGCAGGAAACAAGCACAGATCTTTCAAGATGCAGGCCAGCACTTTAGCCACAACAATGGTTCTGAAGACAATGCCAGCTAGATTTAAAATAAATTGGTGTGATTACACCTATATTCTAGTATGTGGCTTAACGTGAGAAGCACCTTCACACCCTAGACATGCAAAAATAGAAAAGGTCTCAACTTTTTTTGCTGGAAAGCAATAAAAGTATGACACTCTGCCTTTGCAAAAAAAAAAAAGAATATTCTCACACTGAAGTTTTTTTCATAATTATTAACGAACTGAATCAAAAATATTTTTTAAAAAGACTTAAGTACTAGAAAGGTGCTAGGCTGAAAATCTCCATACCCATTCAAATGATTTCTCAATCCTTGGCATTAAATGCATTTAATAGGTCAACTGAACTTGAGCAGTCAACAGGTAACCGAGCAGATAAGAATACAACATAACTATTCCCCTTGCACCTCCCCATCTTTCCCCACACTCCCTCAAAGGAAAGAAATCTTTTCCTGTTCTGATCTATTTTTACAGTCTAGTGCATTGGTATTTTGGATTATTTCCAAGGGTATTCTTTACTGGGGCATCACAACTAAATGCCAGATTTCAAAATTATTTTAGCATATTCTCATAGGCTACTTCACAGAACAACACTGAATTAATAAAGGATCTAGCAATTACAGCCTTTTCAAATGCAAATAGGTTAAAAACTAGTAAACAAAGTTATATATAAAAAAACATCCATCACTAGCATAAAAATCAGATTCCGTTTCTTGTTCCCCCACAGGTTACACCAAGTTGTTAACAGCCTACACTCAAGGGAAATTTCTGAAAACAGCACACACGGTCTAAGTCATTACCTACTCCACACTTTATTTTTTGAGCAGTCAATCAAGAATCAACTTCTGAACCTGGGAGACTAACAGAGATCTTCTGTCTCCACATTGGGTACCTCCGACTCCCCCAGGAAGCCAGGTAAAGAACCGATCCTTATTTCCCATGGATGCAAGCCCAACGCAGCAGCCCTGCTCAGCTCTCGCCTCTCGCCCTCTCCCTCCCACCGCAGCCCCGAAAAGCACCGAGCGACACCCTGGGGACCCCACCGCTGCCCTGACAAAGGCAGGCGAGGCGTCTGCGAGAGCGAGGCGGAGGAACCGGGGCTGGGCTTTCACTCGGGGCACGGCGACTCGGGGTTTTACCTTTCTCCCTGCTTGGCGTTGGAAGGCGGCGGGTGAAGCACAGTCTGGTTCCCTTCCATCTCCACGATGCACTTGGTATTCAGGTCCAGCTCTGCAAGGCGACACGGCGGGGGGCTGTAGCCAAGGCGAGCGAGCGCACCCTCCTTCTCCCGGCCCGCCGGGGCAGCTCGGCCCCCCCCGGCTCCCCCAGGAGCGAGGGGACAGGGCGGCGGGGGGCAGGCGAGGGGGCTCGTCCTCCCGCCAGCCCGGGCAGAACGCGGGGGGACGCCGCGCCCCGGTGCCGCCCCCGCCCCGAGGTGCCCCCAGACCCCGGTTACCTCTCCTGCTCATGGGCCGGACCCTGACGGCAACTTTCACCTTGGTGTCCGACATCTTCCCCGCTCCCGGGAGCGGCGGGCGGGCGGCCCCGCTCAGCGCCGGCGGCGGCAGCGACACGGCGGAGCACCAGCGTCCATGCCGGGCCGGGCGCGAGGGCGGAGGGCCGGGGCAGGCGGGGAAGGCGACAGAGGGAGGGAGGGAGGGAGGGAGGGAAGGAGAGGAGGAGGAGGAGGGTCCGGCGCCGGGGAGGGCGGTGGTGGCGCAGCCCCAGCCGCCTCCTTGCTCAGCCGCGGTCCGCGCCGGCGCTGGCTGCCGATGGGCTCCTTCGCAGAACCGCTGCCGCCGCCGCCGCCTCCCTGCCAATCCCCACCGCCATCTTCCGCCGCCGCCGCCGCCGCCGCCGCCTCCTCCTCCCGCCGCGCCGCCGGGCGTGCGGGCGCCCAGGCAAGCGGCGAGAGGGCGGGGAAAGGCGGTGGCGGCGCCGCCGGAAAGCGACGGAAACATCCGAGCGCCTTCGGCACCGGGGGCGTGGGGAGGCTCCCTCTCCCCCCGCCCATCCTCGGCCAGCCGCTGCTTCCCAGGGAGCACGCGCGGAGGGATGCGCGTTGCGCGGGAAGGCGACGCTGGCGGGAGCGGGATGCTACGGGAGTGGGCTGCGTCCGGGGGCCCTGCCCGACAGCCACCTGCCTCGTGCAGGTGTACGCCGCCACCACAGAGACACCGGCTTGCCCGACTATACACCATGTTGCCTTGTGGCAAGGAAAGGGAAAGCCACAATCTGCCGCGGAAAAAAATGTCTTGGCGCCAGGGGATGTTTTTTGACAAAATATGCCCAACGTTCCATTAGAAAACAACGACCTGCCTGGCGCGGTTCTGGCACAGTATGGATTACCTGGGTGCAACGTGCGTGGAGGCCTGGAAGCGGTGCAGCACCTCGAGGTGATGGAGGAAGGAGCCCGGCCCGGGCTCCAGCCTGCACGTCACCTCCTTGACTATGAAGGGCTACCTGCAAAGAGCCGGGACCACTCGCGCTGTCCCGCTGTTCCAGACAGCGATGGGCCACCACTGACGAGTGCCAGCTCAAACGCTGCAGGACAGGGTAGTGTGCATTTACCAGTGGCCAGTTCAGTATTGGGGGAAAGTGTGACAAACAGTGGTGCTTTATGCAGCAGCCGAGAGCTCCAAGGATGGCTGAGCTTCCAGTGGGCAAGCCAAGAAAGATTTTCAGTTTAAAATGCAATTGGCCTCTTTTCGAAGTGTCCTTTAAAACCTTTTCTCCCCAGAAGTGTTTCCTTAGCTTCAGCAAAAGATCTTCCAAAGAATCAATCCTTATTATCGATGCAGCTAACTGGCAGGAATCCCAGTGCAAAACAGCGATGTCTGTAACATTTTCTTTATGGAAGACAGGCTCAAACCCAAATGGGATTATTCTGTCTACTCTGGGGCTAAACCACTGTAGGGAGAATGGGCTAAACAACCAATGATGAATAGATAGCTGCACTGAGAAAGAGCAGACCTTTCAAACAGAGGTGGAAACAATGGAGGGAGGCTTAGAAGATCAACCCCTTCCCGGCTGCCAGCACATCAACCAGAAGAGCCCTGCAAAGTGACTGAGAGGAATGTTTCTGGAGGAGGCCTGGCTGCCCCAAATGGCCACAACTTGCAGGAATGCTGAAAGGAAACGAGACACGTACTTAGCACAGCAAAAGCGAAAAGTTACCAAATAGAGCTGGGCATCTGGAGAACGTCAGCAGAAGTAGCTGATGCACATGGACTTCTTGCCTGTAGAAGCAGGCATAAGGAATGAAGTTCATTATGAAATGCAACATAAGCGTGTGGCCCAACGAGTAAAGAAAAGGAGTGATGCTGACATGAGACATCCTATTTACTGCTGTAGACTAAGAACCCAGGTCAAAGTAAGTGCTGGCTCAAGACAAGGCATGAGGTCTGAAACGGCTGTGCAAAAAGGGAGTTGTTCTGTGAAACTTGGACACTGCTGGGAAAGAGAAGACAGCCAACAGATGGAAGGGAAAATACTCCCTTCCATCTCAATTTTCCACCTCTTAGTGGAAAAACTACATCATTGCAAGATTAAATAAAAACAATTACATTAGCTGAAGTGAAACTAAAGGGAGTCTTCATGAGATTGACTATAATTTTGGCTGTGGGAAGAGTCTTGGGAAGAAATTTTTACGAATGTCTGATATAGGCATGTGAATTTTGTTCCACCACTTGCAGGTACAGAAAGCTAGCCATGCAAAACTGTTTGAAAAGGCAGATGCGACCTAGTTTGTTCTAACTCAGACTGTAACTGTTCACTTCTTGTGAAATTCTGATTTATTCTAGTGTTATATAGTTGAGAACGGGATTTTTACTCTTTCATTCACATCCATGTACCCTGAGAAACAGCTGCCAAAAATGTTGTCTTGGTTCCACCAGGTTTTTCTGCCCTCTCGAGAAAGGGCTTTTGGCAACATTTGTGCCATGACCTGACCACACCTATTGAGCAGCATGCTTACAGTAGAACATATTTCTGGTCTCACTTACACCTTTGCCATTAGGGCAGAATAGGAATAGGGTCATATTATAGAGGCCCCATGAGATCATTAGGTAGTTCAAAGAGCAATCTGTGAATTCAGGCCGACACGACATTTCTCTTCTGGCATTGTATCTCCCCATTGAATACCATATGGAACCCTTTACATCTCTGTCTTTGCTACTGGTAGCAACTGTGGATGAATGTCTCTCACCTGTCAGAATTTGTTAGCTTGATCAGTTTACATGCCCCGTGGGAACTGGCAAGGGATACTGATGGGTCACTAACCCATCAGAATTAGCTGCCAGCTATCCCAGACATGCTGATGGATGGATGGTAGATACTGGATGAGAAATGACAGCTTACTGCTTCAGCAATGAGGAAAGATGAGAGCTGGAGAAAGTGGAGACTGATGGTGGGTGAGGGGAACTCATATGGAAACATGGGAACAAAATCATCTGGAGCAATCCTTCCCTGATTTCCCTTTCCTCTCCCTGTTTTCCTCCACCCACTATTTTATTCTGGCTCTGTACTACCGCAGTCAACAGGAATTTTGGAGTTTTACTATGGCCAGGCTTGAATCTTTGTCTGTTTCTTGTTTTCCATCTGTTTCATTCTTCTTTCTTGCCTTAGAGCATTTCTGTACATTTGCCCATTGATCCACAGTTCAGCAAAGAGCATAAAGAAAACATTGCTGCTTCCTTTGGTCTGGTGGGAAGTTCCAAATGCTCCTCATCTTCCCAAGGCATAATACAGGTAATGGGATTTGATGTGAAGGCATGCCTATGTCTTCCCATATATTCTGAGCAGGAGGATCAATTGCTCTGCTTCATGGCATGGAAATGGGGGAGCGATGGTGTGAATCCAAGTTGATGCCTGAAGCCCTGTTGGTGTTCCAGTGACCTCCCTTCTCAGCAAAGGGCAAAGAGAAATGTCATGGAGCCTGCCAAGAATATCCATCTTGTCAGCAGCATCCCCAGCACATACCTTACTGTGCCTGACTGATGCATGCTGTCACTGGCACATCTGACTTCATCTTGTGTCACAGGAGCCAGAGAGGAGGAGGAGCTGGCAGTGGTGAGAGCATGGGAAAGTAGTTCTATTCTTTTGCTGTTGAAAGTGATAAAGACAAAGTGTTTAATTTTATAGCACCTGAAATCCAAGAGATGCTTACAATGAAGGTTTTACTACAAAATTTAACCCAAGGAGTGTATTTTATAAGACTGACCAAAATAAAAGTTTTATTTGTGTTTCCAAAATTTTACTGAGTATTTTTTAAAAATTGAATTAACAGAGAAAACAAACTCTATTTTGAACCCAAACATATTCCAGCGTCATCCAGTCAGAAAGAGGTAAAATGAACAAACACTGTATAATAAAACCAACAGATATTTTTAAGGTTAATAATCTCATATATTGCACTTAAGTTAGGAAAAAAACAGGAAGAAACCATAGCTCTAATCAAATAATTGATAAATCATTCACTTTTCATGTTGGTGAAAAAGAAGAATGGATAATAATTAGTGCATTTTTTAAAAATAGCATTTAGCACATAGGAAGGAGGCATGGTCATTATGGAAGGGAGAAATATTTCATATTGGAGGGGTGGGATAAAATACGACTATATTTGTGACAGGACACAAATGAGTGTCCTGTTATGCAGACAAACTTGAATTTTTCATTTAATAAGATGCATTTAGAAAGCACCTGGGGAAGCAAATGTCTGCCCATAATTGTAAACCAGGAACCAAATTTCTGTCACATCACTAGGTTTTGCAAGTAACCCTGCTGGACAGATGCACAGAATTTACAAAAGAGTGTGAGGGCAGGATTTTAGCCAGTGACCTGTCTGAAGGCACTTTTCAGGCTGCTTTTCCACTTCCTTCTTGCTCCAAATTCATGCTGGACTTTAGTCAGGCTGGATGGTTGCCACCTCTGTCTTATCAAAGATCTGTTTTGACTTTCTCCAAAGCTGTGCAGGAGGCATGAAAATTGTTCTCTATGTCCAGCATATTTATGGCAACACTCTGGGCCCAGAAAGGGGCTGCAGTGACAAATGCTCTTCTGACACTCAGAAAAAAATTAAGCAGTTTGAATTGCCAGCATTAAGAACAAATGCAGAATATATGCACCTAAACATTATCCTGCCTGACAGGTGCTGCTCAAAGCTCCACAAGGTATATAGCTTTGAACAGGCCCTGCAGTTTAAACCTACCTCAGCTCTGTACAGAGTTGGCTGTCAGTGATGAACTGACTAAATCTGTTCTTACGGGCTAATTTACAAATGGTTTGAATTACCTGTTTGGCTTTACCTGGCTGGGGTGATGACCTCTGCTAGACCCTACCTCTGCCTCCATGCCCACCCTGGCTGCTCGACAGTAGATCTCACACTGGGATCCGAGGTGAACAATTACAACAAATGAATGTCCCCAGGACAGGCGCAGTCACATCTCCATCAAGCTGAAACATTCCTTGCTGTGGGGGGAAAAATATTGCATGCAATTTCACTGATCAGATCTGGTGTTTTCTCCCTGCCTCTGACACAATATTGCAACAGGCTTTTATAAACTTCATCCCAAGATCAGCGCAGTAAAGGATACTAACCCACCTCTAAGAGGAGCTGCCCAATTTTAGCTACATTTAACTCCATGACCATTCTGCTGAGGATAATCTCTTTGCTCCACTCATTGAAGAAGGGGGGCCTGTTCCCCATCTCCTATCACTTAGACCAGGGAAATCGTTTCAAATTACTGTGGGAACTTTAATGGTCATTACTACCTAGAGATGAGAAGCCCTAGTAATAGAAATAAGTGAGCTTAGAAGCAGAGTAATGCAACTGTAGCAAAGAAACTGATAGGAAGTAAAAAAATGGGGAAAGGTAGCAAGGAAACTGATGGAAAAAAGAAAATTTCTTTATGTTGCTCAGATACATTTCCCTACACTCCAAAGGTGTAACTAAAGCTTTTACTGAACCTTACTGACATCTTCGGAGGGATTTGGTTTATGGCAGGGAATTTAACATCCCTGCAATTGTACTTGAGATATGAGCAACAGTTGTGTCTTCCTGTGACAGCTAGTCGTGTTTTATGTAGCTCACATTCCTTAGTTGTCCAGGAAAGAAATGGTGGATTTATTTATATTTTTGTTGCTATTGATGTTATTTATCTGTATGCCATCCATTTTTCACTTCAGGAAACACTCCACCCCCAAATCAAATAGCTTCCTAAATTTGTTTCTACCAGGGAGAGCTGTGGGTCTTCATCCTGGACTCAACCAAGTAATACCTGAATGAAAACCTATGTAGTTCAGTTATCACTTCAGTTATTTCCTACAGTGAAAGAAGAGGTACAGATGACATCATAAAAAGCATGGCTGAGATTCCACGTGAAAAACTCAGTACAGCATTTAGGAGGAGGAGTTCAAAACAGAACAGACCCATTAAAGGGTTACTGGGAGAACTGTGGAATGGTGAACATTATCAAAGAAGAGCAGACTAAAAATGTTCCGTTTGTTTAGTCTAGCAAAATGAAGACTGAGAAGGGATATGGCTGTTTATGCTTCCTTTCAGGCCAGTCAAAAGCACGGTGCTACTGAAGTTCCAGGAAAAACACTAGGACAAGAACAAATGGGTGTAAACTCTCTTTTATATAGCCTTTTAATGCTGGGCTACATTAGGACGAGCACTGCCAGCAGGTCAAGGGAGGTGATCCTACCCCAGCCCTCGTGAGGCCACACCTGGAATGCTGTGTCCAATTTGGGGCTCCCCAGTACAAGAGGGACATGGACATAATGGAGACAGTCTAGTGAAGGGCCACAAGGAAGGGTGTGGAGAATCTCCTAAGAAAGGCTGAGATGACTGGGGCTATTTGGCATGGAGGAGAGAAGACTCAAGGGGAGGAATCTTATCATCATATCGATTCATCTGAAGGGGGGGTGCAAAGAAGAGGGAGCCAGGCCCTCTTCAGTGGTGCCCAGTGACAGGCCAGGAGGCAATAAGCACACACTGAAACACAGGAGGTACCCTCTGGACACCAGGAAACACTTTTTCACTGTGAAGGTGTCTGACTACTGGCACAGGTTGTCCACAGAGGTTGTAGAAACTTAATCCTTAGAAATACTCAAAAGCAATCTGGACATGGTCCTGTACAACCAGGTGGCCCTGTTTGGGAAGGGGAGTTGTACCAGATGGGCTCCAAAGGTCCCTGCCAACCTCAATCCTTCTGTGTTTCTGTCTCAGGCTGGAAATGAATTGACTTCTACCCCCAGAGGAATGAATGGCTTCTTACACAGAAGACCAGAGAACTAAATTAAGCTAATTTTAAGGGTGAGCTTGATTGGGTTAGGTGATGTATAGCAGGGAACATTTCCTGCTGACCCTATCAGATATGTGCCACCATACAACCTTTAAACATCAGGGTGATGATAATAGGTTATGGTAGTGGAAAGGGAAGGGAAAGGAAACAGTTTTGTACTGTTAAAAAGTAAGATCACAAGGTCCCAAAGGAACTGACATCACCTATCTGTAGTTAACATAACTATTAAGTTATGAAAAGGGATCGATGTTAAATTAATAGAGATTTTCCCTTTTTTTTTCTTTCAATTTTCTACTATCTATTACTAGAAATCAAATGCTTTGCCTGAGAAAAAATTAACTGCACAGCTGGTTTGTAAAGTTATTTACAATTTAAATCAGTAGGCAGGCCTCAGTGAACTGAAGGAAAGGACAACCCTGCCATTATTCCCCCTACTCAGAAAGCTCTCGCCCCTCTTCATCTTTATGATTAGGAATGTCTGGTATGCAAGCATCACTCCAGCACATCCATGCAGTTCTCTTGTGACTGCAAGTCCCAAATTGAGATTAAGGGCACTTGTGAGCAGGGAGTTGGCTCACAAACATTGTCCAGAGCATCAGTAATTATTATGCATTTGCTAAGTGCAGGTGTGTGCCTTTCCACAGGTAGGAAAAGTGAGTCTGCAGCCTCTAAGTGTCTTCAGTTAGCAAACAGATACTACATGCAGTCTGTCAAACACACAGCAGTGCTCAGACTCTGTCTTCAGAAGTGAGCTTTATGCTCAGTAGGGATGAGTGGGAAAGCTGTAAATATAAACACCCCGATTAGTGGCAGCAGCCTCTTGGAACAAAAGAGCAGCATTCCTGTTAACCCTTCTGCACTTAGTCACAGTCCTGTTGTTGGTTTACTCTCTGCTTTGAGAGAGAAGCTGAACTTTGCTGGCTACCATGGGAGAGACTTGGAACTGGGGCCCTGCCCCTGGGAGGAAGAAGAGGGTGGGGAGGGAGGAGTACATGCACCAAGCTTGCTTACTGAGTAAGCTGAGCTATTAACCATGCTGGCCAAGCCAAAATTTCTCCTTGCGCAATTACTTTTTAGCGATGCCTGCAAATAAGCGCTGTAGCCAAATGTGCTATCTTTCCAAAGTGTGGAGAAGGAAAGAAGCTCTTGATTGAAAGAGATTAGAAAGGAGAATAGTACACACTGGCACGTCAGCAAGTAAGGAAGCTGAGTGAGGCAAAGCCTTGAGAGAGGAGGTGGAATTGTGTTTGTTGAAACAGATGGAAGTCAGCTCAGCACAGATCTTGGATCTGTCTGCTGTCTATTGAAGTCATTAGGAAGATTTCACATTAAATTGAGCAGGTTTCATCAGTTCCTGTAGAAGGTAGAAACAAGTGCTGAAGGTGCTAATTAAGGTGCATAATAAGACTCATGATCTTCTATTTAGAAAACAAAACACCACATCACTTCTCCTCCCAGTTCTCTCCAGTCTGAAGAAAACATACCCAATATAATAATCTCATAACCCACCACTACCAAAATTATCAACAACAGATCATACTCTCATTTTTCTATTAAAGACTGTCAAAGAGTACAACCACTGGGTATCCTTTGTTGTCATTTCACTTCAAGTTTTGTCCTCTTTAACACATGGAAAAAGGCTTGCTCTTTGCAGGTTAAAAAAAAAAATAAATTGAGGAGCAGATAGCCTAAGGAAGCTTCCAAGCTTCTCGTAGTTTGTCTACACCAGCATTTGATATGAAAACTCAGACCAGTTATAGCAGTCATACACGAAATCCTATACAGGGTCCTGGTCACTGGGACCAGCCTGGTGCTATCACAGAGAACTGAAAAAACCCCAACAAACCAGTGACTTGTAAGTTAGTGACTTCTGATTTAATTTTTCCCACAGTCACTAATACAAATGGAGCTGCACAGGAGGAGCTGGGGTAGAAGGATTCCTGAAACTGTTAGTCCACATACAGTTTAAATTGTACAGTTCTTCACCCTCTTCTCTCCTGCAATAAAGCTTGTGTTGCCTGTCTCCCAAAGGCATTCCCTGAATGACTTAAGTCCTTTCCCACCATTCATATTGTGATCTGAAGTTTCCTCTCTTTAATCTGACAGCAAAGATGAAAGGCTGTTTTAGAAAAGAAACACAGCAAAACCAAAACATGGACAGAACCTCTGATGGAATTAACCTTTCTTCTGAAATCAAAGTGGTGAGGACACACATATACACCACAGTTTGACTGAACAACAGCTAATGAGAAATACAGTTCTGAAACACACTAAACCAACTGGGAAGAACGGGTAAGGGTTGTGCAAAAGTCACAAATAGGAACAATGTGACTGAAATTCAGAAATCAAAAATTTAGCCTTATCATCAAGAACACTGACTTGAGGTTTAAGTCAAGTCAAGCAAAAGGGTGAAAGTCCATTGCTTGATAGAGATGTCTGGTAATAATTCTTGCGTGGCTTTGATTTCTCCAGTGAAAGAAATACATGAAAGACAAGATTTACTTCTGCCTTCAAGGTACACTTTTTAAAATGTTTCGTTCGGGTTTTTTTTTAATTTCAGTAACACTGACACAGTGGAAATATGTGAAATATAGTATCAGCTGCATTTTAATGATAACACCAGCCAAGTACTGAACAGCTTTATGAATATCACAAAATAAATTACAAAAAGCTCCAATGCTGGGCCTGGGGTAACTTCAATTCCACTTTGCCATACTAGGGAAGAAACGATGCACTTTTCAATTGGTCTTTAAAAGGTACCCATCCTTCTTGCGAAATTAAACTAACAGTGGCTAACTACCCTGCAGCCTTAGAACTCCTTTCACACAGTCTTCTTGGGACAAGAACCTACAGTGTCATCTCTACTGCAGTGTAAACACCATAACTTTTCTAACCTGCTGGCTAAGACTAAAAGCCTCCTCTGTAGGATCTGCAAGACATGTACAGGTATAAGGTCTCCACTGAAGCTGGTCCAGAGTGGGTCTTGCCCCAGCTCGCTGGTTACTGAGCAACTGCACATGCCAAAAGGGATCAGATCCACTCAGTCTAAAGGACTGTCGGGAACCAAGCAAGGGTTCTTCAGTTCGTTATGAAAGGATAAATAAAAAAAGCTAAACTATCACAGTAACTTTCTTTCACAAAAGATTTCTGATGTTGAAAGTCGTAATTGCTTATAATATATTCTAAACAGGCACAGGATTTTCAGCACATAAAACCCCAAAGTAGCATTCCCAGAAATTGTCATCGTAAAGTCTGCTGCAAAGACTTCTCCAGGGCAAACCTCTGCTCTAGCCTGAATCTCCCTGACTTCAAGCCCAGTCCTGCAGCATTTATTTATGTGGACAATTCCATTTGCAGTACTCATGACTGCACAGATAAACTATTCATGACAGAGCAAGCCTCAACTCAAACAAGTCAGTTCAAGTAATATTAGGAACAGAAAAAGACTAATACATGTATTTTAAATACTTCTGGCTCCATAATATCATGCTGCAAGTTGAGGGGAAGTTGGCAGAGAACTCACTCAAGAGCCCTATTTCCTACCTAATTAAGGACAATGACAGATAAGGGAGCCAGGCACATCCTTTTCATATTAAAGTGATTATATATATTTTAATACTTAATCTGACTCTTTTTCATAGATTTCTTATAAAGCATATTTTAATGACATTATATTTCTTCTCATGGTAGTGGCTTAGTCTGTCATAGTAGAAGATACAATTGTTCTTTGTTTCTTACTTTTAGTACAGATCAGCAATTACTAAATACTGGTTAATACTGGTTAAATTCCATAGCCATATTATTCATGAAATCATGCTAGGTGAGCATCAAATGGGTTTTACCTTTCATCTATTTATATTTGGAAAAATCCCCAGTAAGAGTTACCTCCTGTGATTATGTTAGGTGTACAGTTCTTTCAAGATCTTTTTTTTTGTACTAGCAAGCTTTGATAATTTTATCGGGTTTTTTTGGTTGGTTGGTTTTCTTAGTATCTGCAGAGTTTTCTCAAAGTAAATTCTTTCTTTTTCCCAGCAATAATTTTATATCTTTAATGCTATGTCTTGCTTAAAATTGTCTAGCTTTTATTCATTACAAGGCACATAACCATATTTAAAGTATTTAAAATTTTTATGGAATCTTGTGACAAGCAATAGTTTCCTGATTTAAAAAACAATATATTCCATGAAAGCAGGATTTGTTCTCTCACCTCAACTCTCTGCCTATATAATAATGCTCACCTGCAAACAAAGAATAAAAATTGCCTACATTAAGAGGGATATTTAGAAAAATGCTACGTATGTATTTATTAAATTACTTGGAGCATACTTATCTAAAATGACTAGTTTGCTCCAAATCTTTATTTCCCCACAGAATTTTGCTACAAACTAAGAGATAATAAATGCTAAAAGTAACAGATAGCTCTCCTCAGGGTAGCCATCTGAAAAGTGTCTAATTGTAGCTGGAAAATCTGTTCTAATGCAGGTTATTCCTCTGCCAGAGGTAAATACTAATTTAAATTTAAATACTAATTTCAGCCCTTATCATCTTGTCCATTTTCCAGGCTGAAATGCTTCACCTCTTAAGAATGCATTCCCTTTACTGGAATGATGGGTGTGCTCTGTGCTCTGACTTGGTGGAGTTCACCCTCTGCTTAAGCCACAGACACCTTTCATTAATTTTTTTCTCCTTTTCAGAGTTGATCTCGTCTCCTCCTTTCTATCCTCAATGTGAAATTTGAGCATTTCAAAACTGAAACCACGCACTTTTGTGGAGCACACTGGAAGCAATTATCTAGGAATACACTGCGGTTTGGAAAAGTATTAATTTCCATGATTTGTAGGAAACACCAAAGGAATTAGTAACAAGAAGATCATCAGTATAGTGTCAAAACTTCTTCCGAACTTCCTCAGGAAGGCACCTCCCAGACAAGAGGTGATTAAACACAGACTCTCGCTGCTTTATTAAGGTAACCTTGTAATGGGAACTCTCAGATCTAGCCTGAAGTCTGCCAAAGGCTTCCCTTGATTCTCAGCTCTCGTCTGCAGCTGCAGGGCCAAGACATTTGTACTGTGTTTGCCTCACAGAGAGGCTGGAATGCCAAATTCAGGAATATCTGTAAATCTCTTGGAAAACAGTAGTGAGAAAAAGGTATAAGTGCAGTGCATCTTCTGCTCCCTGAGAACCTCTCCAGTATTAGAGAGCTTTGAAGCTGCCCAGGAGAGTCCGACATGTTACACGAAGGAGGCACTTTAGGGAAAGCCTGGATGTTTATGTAACAGTATCAAATAGGCGCTTGCTGTTCTCCGAACGATCTGTCAGTTTTCCTGAGATGCCTGAATGAAGAGCGAGGTTTAGAACTCACTTGAAAAATGTGTATTTTTGCTTTACTCCTGTGGAGGCACGCTGTGACTCACAGGTGACATGTAAACTGTAAAACGAGCCTCTCAGAAGAATCAGGGAAAAAAACCCCAGACATTGAAGAGAAAGAAAAGAAAACTAATTCCTCCTGTGCAACAGCACTGTGACCCGTGGTCCCAGGGAAGAAAGCTGCTTTTTGACCTCCATCAACCCCTCCAGAATTGAAAGGTCTCCTATATTCAAGGCCA
This sequence comes from Corvus hawaiiensis, assembly GCF_020740725.1. Classification (NCBI taxonomy): domain Eukaryota; kingdom Metazoa; phylum Chordata; class Aves; order Passeriformes; family Corvidae; genus Corvus; species Corvus hawaiiensis. The sequence goes on along the minus strand of NC_063213.1, from coordinate 63,515,852 downwards.
TCATCTTGAAGGACCTGCTCTATAAAATTCTTAGTTGTTTGGGGGCTGGACATTACAGGACATCCCCTCTTCCCCTGAAATCAGTCCATGTTAAAAAATGCTACGGTGATGTTACATCCATGCTTTGGAAAAATATAAAGATCAAACTGATGTGCACAGCAATGTGACTGGAGGGAATGGACAGGTGCTCAAATGGACAACGGCCAAAATGAAGCAAATTTTACATGTTTTCACCCTTTCTCCCTTATTCATCAATCTGAAAAAAAGGTTATATTCTTTATTTAAGGTTATTTTCTTCACAAGCAAAACAAAAATTATGTATGTTACAGAACATCATCTCAATATGCATTTCTGAAACTCCTCTGACTCCTTTAATTCTGTAACACTGTAAACATAACCTGATGTATTTATATGCAACCTGAGACCAGTGCTCAAAAATAAACCAAATAGGAATTGCAGTGTGTGTGTGTGTGTGTGTGCACAACAGACATAGCAATCTCTACTAGGGGCTGAAGACATGACACTAAAGGAATACTATCCATTATATGTATTTGGTTTTAATCCAATGGCTAGAGCACGAGGTATAAAGAATTATGCAAAGGTGGTGAATTTTAAAATAATAAATAATTAAATGCAATTAAAATAAATGCAAAAGTAATTATCACTGAAGCAGCTAGACACAGTCTTATGTTGCTTTCTAAATGGAATGGCCACCACTCTTTTCCAAAGGTAAGCATACATCTAGCTATCCCCATTCCAAGCACAACCAGTCAGACTCCAAACCTAAGGTTATCAGTTCAAGTATGGGCCCTTCAATATTTGCCATCCCTCTCTCAGAACACAAGATTTTGTGTCAAAAGAAAGATTTCAGCTTTACTGCTGCATACTCCCTTACACACCGAAGAACTCAGAATTTTTAATACTTGGTTTTATACAGTTCATTATGGCTTCTCAATTTAGGCACCTGCATCAAATGAATTAAGGCAAAATGTAATGGTTCCTTTGATGCAGTGTTGTACAACACTAAGCACCAAGCTGCAGAGTAAAAGGAAAACAGTTGCATTCTTCACAGAAAAAGTCTGCATCTTCTTTCAGTAGCTAGGTAAAGCAGAAACTGCAGGAGATGGCACACAGAAAAAAAAATAAAATTCTATTAGGTAGAATAAAGTCCCAAAGTTTATTTTGCTTACAAACCCAAAAATCAAGTGATTTCTAGTTACCCAAGGAGACAGGAGCAGAATGGACAGCAATGGGAGTTTTTGTAGATTTTAAAACAGCGTGAGTAAAATGTTTAAAAATCAGCATTTCAACTGCTGGAAAGTTGCCTACATGGCCGTAGGTCTTAGGAAATTGTCCTGGGTTGCAGTGTATTCTATTACCATCCCCATCAGCTGTTGAAATCAGGTGGGGCAGTGTTTCCTTGCCTCCTCCCCCCAGACTATCTTTCTGTTAATTGCCCATCATTGTCCTGCCACATGACTCAGAGATAACTCCCTCCAGACTATCTTCTGTTAATGAGCCTAATCAACACTTTGCCTCATGACTTGTTACCCCATTGTGAGATGCTCCACCCAGAGGGAGGAACCAAGCATCCCATCGTGGATATAAGCTGAGGCTGAACACCAGAGACACTGGCTTCCCACTGGATTTCCAGAGGGCAGGAGCTACACAGCCACCATTGGACTTCCTGAGGAAGAGCAGACTGTTTTACTACAGGATCACTGCTTCAGAGGACTGCAGCCACCATTCTACCAGACTGCTACCACCACCCTGCCTAACAGGGTGTCAGGTTGTACCTTGACTCTGTCAGTTTGACAGTGTTTTCTTTTACCTTTTTTTTTTCTTTTCCCCTTTTCTTTAATTTCCATTAAATTGTTATTCTGACTTGGTGCCTCCCACTGGTTTGTTTTCAAACTAGCACATAATTTGGCGCCCAACGTGGGGCAGCTCTGAGAGAAAGTCAGAATTACAATTTTGTGTTAACGGAAACCTATTCACCATGGTGCTCAGCTTGTCTACATGGGTACTGTATCTTGCTCTCTATATTTTTCCTCACATGGGGAACTACCTGCCTGTAGTATTACTCCTGTTAAAACCAGGGAATGGTATGAGAATTGCTTTAATGGTTTATTATGTCTACAGCATAATAACCTGTGAGGCGATGAATACCATTCGGAGTATATACTCAGTTTTGTTTGGCTGTCCTAGTCTGGGCTCTTATGTCTGGGATCTCCTCAACAATCGCACCCAGCCCCTGGTGGGAGGAGTAGAGAGTGGTTTCTTCCAGCCTTTCAGGCCAGGCACAGCAGTTTTTGAAAATATTGAATTCCCTCTGGATGTCAAAGACGGCATAAACTTGCTGTCAGTTCTGCTTTGTCTTCTCTGTACAGCCTGCACCACGTTCACCATGCTTAGAATCAGAGCTATGGCACAGCATCCTCAGGATGAGGGAGGGAAAAAGAGCAGAACAACAAACACCATGCCTATGCAGACTGACACAGAGGAGAAAGGAACCAAATGCAAAGCAACAGCGTCCATGTCTACGCAGACTGTCACCGAGGAGAAAGAACCCAGATGCAAGACAACAGCGTCCATGTCTACGCAGACTGACACAGAGGAGAAAGAAACCAAATGCAAAACAACAGCGTCCATGTCCACGCAGACTGACACAGAGGAGAAAGAACCCAGACGCAAGACAACAGCGTCCATGTCCACGCAGACTGACACAGAGGAGAAGGGAACCAAAAGCACTGTCAGCGTCCCCATGCAAACCATCACTGAACCAGAACAGCCTAAACCAATTGCAGTTGCCCCCGTGCAGAAGAAGAAATCAAAAAGCAAATCAGTCCGCATAGTGACTGACGAGGATGCAGCAGGACCTTCGCACCCAGCAGAAGAGGCAGAGCCAGAGATCATCACTCGGTCGCTATCCCTGGGTGAGCTGCGTGACCTGCGGAGGGAATTCACCCGCCAGACAAACGAGTCTATCCTGACCTGGCTGCTCCGCATCTGGGACGCTGCAGCCAATGACACCATTCTGGACGGAAGTGAGGCCAGGCAACTGGGATCTCTGTCCCGGGATGTGGTCATTGACCAGGGGATCGGGAGAACCCAAGAAACCCTCAGCCTCTGGCGGCGACTGCTTACAAGTGTAAGGGACAGGTACCTTTGTAAAGAAGACCTCCAGGTGCACCAAGGAAAATGGAGCACAATGGAACAAGGTATCCGGTGCCTGAGGGAATTGGCTGTGCTGGAGATCATTTTCTCAGAAGATGAGAGATTTCCTAAGAGCCCAGATGGTGTCCAGTGCACGTCACAGATGTGGTTGAGGTTCGCACGCCTTGGACCAGAGATATACTCCCGTTATCTGGCAACGCCGCAATGGAGGGAAGGCGAGGACAGGGTGGGCGTCTTGGTGAACAAACTGAGGATTTACGAGGACACCGTCACAGCCCCGTTTCGCACCCATGTCTCATCCGTGGAAACAAGTCTTTTGGCTGAGCAAGTCCGGAGCTTGATTGAAGAAGGCCATCAGAAATTGAAAAAGGAACTTAAGGAAGAGATTTACCAGATCTCACCAGAACCAACAAGAGTCTCTGCCATTAGGAGCCGGCGACCCCCAACCAGGGAGAGAGGATACACTCCACGAGGTAACCTCTGGTTTTTCCTTCAGGAACATGGAGAAGACATGAGTAAGTGGGATGGAAAACCCACCTCCTCCTTAGCAGCTCGGGTACGTGAACTAAAAAGAGGGACAACTACCACAAGAAGCGCATCTAGAGTCAATATTGCTCCGGTCTCTCGCACACAGAACTCCAGACGGTACCGGAATGATAATATGACCGATCCTCTTGAAGGGACCTCAGGAACGTGTTCACCGGAAGGGAGCAACATGCAACATGACCAGGAATAGAGGGGCCCTGCCTCTAGCCAGGTAGAGGAAAGGGAGAATCGGGTCTTTTGGACTGTGTGGGTCCGATGGCCTGGCACATCTGACCCACAAAGATACACGGCTTTGGTTGACACCGGTGCTCAATGTACTCTGATGCCATCAAGGTATGTGGGAGCAGAACCCATTTCTATTTCTGGGGTGACAGGAGGATCCCAGCAGCTGACTGTACTGGAAGCTGAAGTGAGTTTAACTGGGAACGAGTGGCAGAAACACCCCATCGTGACTGGCCCGGAGGCCCCGTGCATTCTCGGCATAGACTATCTCAGAAATGGATATTTCAAGGACCCAAAAGGACATCGTTGGGCTTTTGGGATAGCTGCTGTGGAGACAGAAGATATCAGACAACTGAGTACATTGCCTGGCCTCTCAGACGACCCCTCTGCCGTGGGACTGCTAAGAGTTGCAGAACAACAGGTGCCAATTGCCACAGCAACAGTGCACCGCCGGCAATACTGCACCGACAGAGACTCTGTGGTTCCCATCCATGAGATGATTCGCAAACTGGAGAGCCAAGGGGTGGTCAGCAAGGTCCATTCACCTTTCAACAGCCCTATATGGCCAGTGCGTAAGTCCAGTGGAGAATGAGGGCTGACGGTGGACTACCGTGGCCTGAATGAGGTCACGCCACCATTGAGCGCCGCTGTGCCGGACATGTTGGAACTTCAGTACGAGCTGGAGTCCAAAGCAGCGAAGTGGTATGCCACTATTGACATTGCCAATGCCTTCTTCTCCATTCCTTTGGCAGCAGAATGCAGGCCCCAGTTTGCTTTTACCTGGAAGGGTGTGCAATACACCTGGAACCGACTGCCCCAGGGGTGGAAGCACAGTCCCACCATTTGCCATGGACTGATCCAGACTGCATTGGAAAAGGGTGAGGCTCCAGAACATCTGCAATACATCGATGACATCATCGTGTGGGGAAACACAGCAAAGGAAGTGTTTGAGAAAGGAGAGAAAATCATCCAGATTCTCCTGGAAGCTGGCTTTGCCATCAAAAGGAGCAAAGTCAAGGGACCTGCCCAAGAGATCCAGTTCCTGGGAGTAAAGTGGCAAGATGGACGACGTCAGATTCCCACCGAGGTCATCAATAAGATCACTGCGATGTCTCCACCGACCAACAAGAAGGAAACACAAGCTTTCCTAGGCGCCATAGGTTTCTGGAGGATGCACATTCCCGAGTACAGCCAGATCGTGAGCCCTCTCTACCTGGTTACCCGCAAGAAGAATGATTTCCACTGGGGCCCTGAACAGCAGCAAGCCTTTGCCCAGATCAAGCAGGAAATCGCTCATGCGGTAGCCCTTGGCCCAGTCAGGACAGGACCAGAGGTGAAGAATGTGCTCTACTCTGCAGCCGGGAACAATGGTCTGTCCTGGAGCCTCTGGCAGAAGGTGCCTGGTGAGACTCGTGGCCGACCACTGGGATTCTGGAGCCGAAGCTACCGAGGGTCTGAAGCTAACTACACTCCCACAGAGAAGGAAATCTTGGCAGCCTATGAAGGAGTCCAAGCTGCCTCTGAGGTAATCGGCACTGAAGCACAGTTGCTTCTGGCACCCCGACTACCGGTGCTGGGTTGGATGTTCAAGGGAAAGGTTCCTTCCACGCATCATGCCACCGACACCACATGGAGCAAGTGGATCGCCCTCATCACACAGCGTGCCCGTATTGGAAACCCGAATCGCCCTGGGATTCTAGAAATTATAACAAACTGGCCTGAAGGTGAGACTTTTGGATTATCTTCTGAAGAAGAGGAAGAGCAAGTGACTCGTGCTGAGGAAGCCCCACCATATAATGAGCTACCGGAGACTGAAAGACGTTATGCCCTCTTCACTGATGGTTCCTGCCGAATTGTAGGCGCTAATCGAAAGTGGAAAGCTGCAGTATGGAGCCCCACACGACGAGTTGCACAAGCTACCGAGGGACAAGGTGGATCGAGTCAGGTTGCAGAGCTTAAAGCCGTCCAGCTGGCTTTGGATATCGCTGAACGAGAGAAGTGGCCGAGGCTCTATCTCTACACCGACTCATGGATGGTAGCTAATGCTCTGTGGGGATGGCTGGATCGCTGGAGAAAGGCCAACTGGCAGCGCAGAGGGAAGCCCATCTGGGCCGCTGAGATTTAGCAGGACATCGCCGCCCGAGTAGAGAAGCTGACCGTGAAGGTTCGACACGTGGATGCGCATGTACCCAAGAGTCGGGCTAATGAAGAGCATCGCAACAACGAGCAGGTAGACCGAGCTGCCAAGGTGAAAGTATCACAGGTGGATCTGGACTGGCAGCACAAGGGAGAATTATTCCTAGCTCGTTGGGCCCATGATGCCTCTGGTCATCAGGGGAGAGATGCAACATACCGATGGGCCCGTGACCGAGGGGTGGACCTTTCCATGGACAGCATCTCACAGGTCATCCACAGTTGTGAGACCTGTGCTGCAATCAAACAGGCCAAGCGGGTGAAGCCTCTGTGGTATGGTGGACGATGGTCAAAGTACAGGTATGGTGAAGCCTGGCAAGTTGACTACATCACCCTTCCCCAAACCCGCCAAGGCAAGCACTACGTGTTGACCATGGTTGAAGCAACCACTGGATGGCTGGAGACCTACCCTGTGCCTCATGCTACAGCCCGGAACACCATCCTGGGCCTGGAAAAGCAAGTCTTGTGGAGACATGGCACCCCTGATAGGATCGAGTCAGACAACGGGACTCATTTTAAGAACAGCCTCATCAACACCTGGGCCAGAGAACACGGTATCGAATGGATATATCATATTCCTTATCATGCACCAGCTGCTGGAAAAGTTGAACGCTGCAATGGACTACTTAAAACTACCCTAAAGGCACTTGGTGGGGGGACCTTCAAAAATTGGGAAGTGAACTTAGCGAAGGCCACCTGGATAGTCAATACCCGAGGGTCCATCAATCGAGCTGGTCCTGCCGAGTCTGAACCCTTGCACACAGTGGATGGAGATAGAGTCCCTGCGGTACACCTGAGAGGTATTTTAGGAAAGACTGTTTGGATTAATCCCACCTCAGGCAAAGACAAACCCATCCGTGGGATTGTCTTTGCTCAAGGACCTGGTTGCACTTGGTGGGTAATGCAGAAAGATGGGGAAACCCGTTGTGTACCACAAGGAGACCTAATCTTAGGTGAGAACAGTGTGTAGGTTTCACTGTGTATATATATATATATATATATATGTATGTGTGTTTTAGAGTTTAAGAAGGTATTGATTTGGGATAATGTAGATGGTAATAGAATAAGGGGTGGATAACGTCCTGGGTTGCAGTGTATTCTATTACCATCCCCATCAGCTGTTGAAATCAGGTGGGGCAGTGTTTCCTTGCCTCCTCCCCCCAGACTATCTTTCTGTTAATTGCCCATCATTGTCCTGCCACATGACTCAGAGATAACTCCCTCCAGACTATCTTCTGTTAATGAGCCTAATCAACACTTTGCCTCATGACTCGTTACCCCATTGTGAGATGCTCCACCCAGAGGGAGGAACCAAGCATCCCATCGTGGATATAAGCTGAGGCTGAACACCAGAGACACTGGCTTCCCACTGGATTTCCAGAGGGCAGGAGCTACACAGCTACCATTGGACTTCCTGAGGAAGAGCAGACTGTTTTACTACAGGATCACTGCTTCAGAGGACTGCAGCCACCATTCTACCAGACTGCTACCACCACCCTGCCTAACAGGGTGTCAGGTTGTACCTTGACTCTGTCAGTTTGACAGTGTTTTCTTTTACCTTTTTTTTTTCTTTTCCCCTTTTCTTTAATTTCCATTAAATTGTTATTCTGACTTGGTGCCTCCCACTGGTTTGTTTTCAAACTAGCACAGAAATCCATGAGTCCAGTAGCAAAAACAAGCTCCTAGGGCACACAAAGGTTTGAGGAGATGAAAGCTCACAGCCCATGGTTCTGAGGAAGTGCTACTGTGACAAAGTATTAATTATGTATGAATACAGCACTGATGGCATTGCATGCATTTTTAACACACAGCAGTCCCCCAAAGGAAGTGTTATCTAATTGGTCCTATCAAAGTCAGGCATCTCCTTGGCATCTCGAAAGAAATATATAATCCAGGGGTCTGCTTCTCTGAGTAAATTTCCTTCCTGACCTCCCAACTAGGCTCCTGCTCAGGGCCATACACCTCCTACTGCAGAACAGCCAAGAAGGATTCCTGGTTCTTCCAAAGGCACTCACTGCCTTTGACCTGGCAGTGGAGAAGGCTGAAAAATACCAACTGTGCAGATCCATATAATTTTCAATAGCAACAAATGGCCCTACAACAACTTCTGCAGGATATCACCAAACAGAAGAAGAAAACATCTACAGGGCAACTGCAATACAGAAATGGTGTTGCAACAAGGAAACACGTGATGAGAAGTTGTGAGGAATTGTCACTAAATTATTAAAATATAGGAATAAGCAAATCACACTTTATTGACAGGTCACTGTTCAATTAACCTTTACAAATAGCTGCAATTAATAGATTTGTTTTGTTTATATAAATGTTGACATGAGACAGATTAACACATTGGCTGAATTAGAGGGCTGAACTGCTCCAATTTAATGCAAGTATTTGGTAAATCACTGGTGCTGTAACACATGCAGTTATTAAATGCCCTGAAGTCAGACCAAAAGCCAGATAAAAAATTTACTGACAGATTGCCTGTGAATTTCAAATTACCTTAGTTAATATTAATGATTTCAATTACTAAAACAAAGAAATTACCCAAAAAGTTTTCTGCCATTTTAATCTACTCGTCTCTACCTCAGATAGCATTTACATTTATATCTAACTTCATTTTAATGCTGAACCATCTAAGTAATCATTTTAGCAGCAGGTAAATGACTAAAAATGCAGCAGTGACTTCTAGTGGGGGTATTAAATCCTTCTCAAAATATCTCATATATACCATAATTTCCACTGTGCAATAAGGCAACAGGACTTGCGTCCACAGTAAAACTGTGAGAATATAAGTGAGAATATAATATTACTGTGAGTAAAACAAGAGAATATAAACTGATCTAAATCTCCTGTGTGTTCACAATCAACAAAACCTCATTTGGAAGCTAGGAAAAAAAATGATGCTTATGTCCCCCTTTCTCTATTACTTCTCACTAACATTTCAATTTGCAGTTGAATCCTGGAGTTTGAGGTGTAAAAGCACCATATTAATGACAAAACAGGGGCAGACAGTGCTGAAAACTTCCTACCTGTAGCATTAGCAGCACAGCCAACTCAAACTTACACATGCAGGAGTATTTGTGGTCTAAACGTGAATAGAATACTTCAAGGGGCTTTTAGGGAAAGCAGCCCACTCTGTGTAACCACACACCAGATTAACTCTGGGTAAAGACACAGACTTGAGCATTTTAGAGGAAGACAAAGTGCTCCAGTATAACCTTAATAAAGGTAGGAATAAACTAGCCAAGAGTGCTCCTCGAAGTACATTTTCCTGGTACGGAAAAAACAGGCTTTGAACATGAATTCACTTCTCATAACTCACTCATCAGTGGTAGCTCCTCCATCACAACGATTTTAGCTGGATTTAGGCAACCTTGAGCGGAGGCTTCCAATTCTCCTATCATTCTGTCAAGGCAATCTCTTTCCTTGTGCACAATTCCTGGAAACAGTTCTGTCAGGAGTGTATCTATACTTAAGAATAGTGAAAACTATGTGCTGGGCCACATAAATAAATGACACATTACTTTCACAGGTGCTGGTCTTTGATTACTCGTCAAAAAGAACAAAAAACATTTGGTTATCAAGACATGGAATAGTTTTTAAATGCCAAATGATTTGTTTGGTTGATTCATTGTTGGCTACAGGCAGCAACAGCCAGGTCCTCTCCAACAGGTAGGCAAGAGATGCGATGCAAGTTTTGCAGGAAGCACGGCGTGTTGCTCAGAGAGTAATTTCACTCAAAGCCCAAAATCTGCCTCCTCCCTTCACACCTACAAACACCAGAACTCTCCATGCTTTATGGCCAAAAGCAGCTTGCAGTAAGCATCTAACCCCATTCAGGTAGAGCTATATACTTTTACTGAATGATCACCGCTGTCTAAAACAACAAGGGAATCATTTGCCATGTAAGTCAGTCCGACAGGATAAGAAAGTCCATGGCTAATTAGAGGATTAAAGATGGGAAATTCCTCAGGTTTCCCTAAGCATATGACAGCCAGGCTACAGACATCCGTTACTAGAACACGACCTTCTTTGTCAAAGGCCACAGCAGTAGCATATATTCTGGAGGAGAAAACGAGGTTCAGACCGAAGCTGTCCATCTGGCCGATGAGATCCATCTCGGCACTGAATATCTTCACGCGGGTGCTGTCCTTGCTCGGCCCTCGAGCTTTTAGGTGCTCTATTACCACGACAGCACCCGAGGTCTGGCAGACTGCAACCGCTCTGGGGCTGACAAGCCGGGACCGGATCATCTGACACTTCTTTAATTCCCCCCTTTGGAAGTCGGCCGTCAAGCGGTAGAGCGCGCCTGCCTCCGAGTCGGTCAGGATTACTTCGCTCTTGGGGGTGGCATCTAAGCCCCAGGGCAAAGAGAAGCCTTCCCGGACAGCCAGGACTCCCCTTCCCTCAAAATCGAAGGCCTTCACGGAGCAGTCCCCGCCGTCGGTGACCACCACGTGTCCGTCCGACGTGACCGTCACATCGAGGGGATACTTGATGTCGTTGCCCGCGTCCCCCCGCTCCCCGAAACGCCGCAGGCAGAACCCGCTCGGCCCGAAGACGTGGATCCTTTTCTTGCCGTCGTGTGCCACTGCCAGGCGGCCCGACCCGGGGCAGGCCGCCACCCCAGTGGGGTTCACCAGCGACCCCCAGCCCCCCAGGCACAGCCGCAGACCGAGCCCCGCGGGAGCCGGCGCCGCCGCCCCTCCGCCGCTCCTGCTCAGGGCCGAGGCGAGGCCGCCGCCGCCGGGGCCCAGAAGCTCCAGCAGCTGCAGCAGAGGCCGGCAGTCGCTGGTCTCGGCGGGGCCGCAGAGCCGCCGGCAGAAGGGACACTCCAGCCTCCGGCGCTCGGCGCCGGCCAGGGCCCCCACGCAGCCCCGGCAGAGGACGTGCCCGCAGGGCAGGTTGAGCGGCCGCCGCTGCCCGTCGGGGCCGTACGGCTCGAAGCACACCCGGCACTCCAGCAGGCTCAGCTCCGCCTCGTCCTCCGCCGCCATGCCCGCCTGAGGAGAGCGAACGGAGCCCCCGCGCCGGCCCCGATCCCCCGGGCCCAGCGGGGCGGGCGCTGAGCGCGGCTGAGGCGGCCGCGCGCCCCCTGCGGGCCAGCGGGGGCGGAGCAGCGCTGCCGCCGGGACGGCGCTGGGGCCCTGCGGCCCGGGCCGCCCTTCCCGCTGGGACCGCGGAGCGTCCCTGTAACCCGCCACAGCACTCGCAGATCCACCAGTGTTCATATCGCCACCAGAACACTCAAATAACCACCGCAGTGTTCAAATATCCACAAGGACGTTCAAATACCCGCCGGAATATTAATATATCCGCCAGATTCTTACAGACATCCCGTTACCAAATTACCATACCACTACTAGCTGTATTTATGCCCCTACCAGAGTAAGGAATTAAGCCACAGTTTCACAGAATCGTGGGACCGCTGGATGGTTTCGGTTGGAAGGGACCTTGAAGGTTATGTAGTTCCAATCCCCCTCCCATGGGTAGGGATGATCAGGATAGACCAGGTTGCTCAAAGCCCCATCCAACCTGGCCTTGAACACTTCCAGGGACAGGGCATCCACAGCTACTCTGGGCAACCTGTTCTACTCTCATCACCCTTGCACCAAGGAATTTCTTCTTAATATATCACCTAAACCTACCCTCTGCCAGTTTTCACTTTGTCCTGCCACTACATGCCCTTGTAAAAAGTCTCTCAGTTCTCCTGCAGGCCCTTCAGGTACTGAAGGCTGGTCTAAGGTCTCCCCAGAGCCTTCTCCAGGCTGAACTATCCCAACTCTCAGCCTGTCTTCATAGGGGATGCACTCCATCCCGCTGAGCATCTTTATTTCTTTGGATTTTCCCTGCCATTCTGGCAAACTTTAGAAAATATTTACATTCATCTCTAGTAGACACATTTCTCAGACAGGTAAGTACACATATCTTGTAAGGTGCATAAACAGCATGTGCTCATTCTGCTAGGTGTATTTACAGGGCATTCTCAGAGTAATTGCAGGGTACACACAAAGAGCCATCTTACACATCCTAAAATGGCTGGTTTGGTATGTGGCATTGCTCTTGCCAGGCTGTCGCATGCCTGGGAGTCCTGTGCAGGACACCACAGAGCACGCGGCAGCTTCGTGCCAAGCGCCTGGCCTTTTGCAGCTATCACGTATCTGGAAGTCTGAGATAAACTTCAGCAGCTCTCATGTTGCATCCAGACAAAACTTTCTGTATTGAAAGGAAGGAGATGCTTTAACCTGGTAGCTGCAGTACTGGCCAGGGGTGAAAACAAACAAAAACAGCAGCTCCCAGCTTGCACTGGCCCACTGGCTACATCCCTTCTTCTCTCTGTCAACCCAACCTTGAAACACGAGTATCTACAGGCAATACTGAGTGTTCCAATGGGTTGTGGGCGTGGGGACTGCTGTGCTAAAACCAGGAGACCCATTTGCAGCTCTAGGACGATGGCACTCTAAAAAGCCCTATGACTTTTACTCGCCTTCTATTCTCAACAAATTATGATACACTACATTTCAATCATATCTTTCCTTTCAAAATAAGCTGCAAAGGGGAGAAATTCCCGTCCTCTGTCACTCTTAAAGTAGAGGAGTTTTTCCTCCTATTCAGACAGAACGTTCTGTGTTTCAGTTCGTGCCTGTGGCCCCTTGTCCTGCCCCTGGGCAACACTGAAAATATGGTCCCATCCTCTTGTCCACTCCCCTAAAAGATATTTGTAAGCATTGATGAGTCCCTGCTCAGTTGCCTCCCCTCCAGGATAAACAATCCTAGCTCTCTCAGCCTTTCCTCATAAGCAAGATGCTCCAGTCCCCCAGCCATCTTTATAGTCCTCTGCTGGACCTACTCCATGTTGAGGTCTCTCTTGTACTGACGAGTCCAGAACTGGACACAGCACTCCAGAGGTGGCCTCACCAGGGCTGCGTAGAGGAGCACGATCACCTCCCTCGATCTGCTGACCACACTCTTCCTAATGCACCCAAGGATACCACTGACCTTTTTGGCCAGAAGGGCACACTGCTGGCTAACTTGTTGACCACCAGGACTCCCAGGTCCTTCTCTGCAGAGCTGCCTTCCAGCAGGTCAGCCCCCAGCCTGTGCTGGTGCCCTGGGTTTTTCTTCCCCAGGTTCAGGACCCTGCACTTGCCTTCATTGAACTTCACTAGGTTCCTCTCTGCCTGGCTCCTGTGCCTGTCCAGGTCTTGCAGCATGGCAGCACAGCACTTTGGTGTGTCACTCCCCCTAGTTTTGTATCATCAGCAAATTTACTGCAGGTACACGCTGTCCCTTCATTCAGATCACTGATTAATAAGGTGAACAAGACTGGACCCAGTACTGACCCCTGGGAACACTGCTTGCTACAGCCTCCAACTAGACTGATCACAACGCTGAGCTCTGCCCCTCAGCCAGTTCTCAATCTACCTCGCTGCCCACTAACCCAGCCCATTTCCCTTAGTGAATCCATGTTGGCTACTTCTGATAACCTTCTTTTCCTCCACTTGCTTAGAGATGACATCCAGGAGGGGTTGTTCCAAGGATAAAGGTGATGTTGACTGGTCTATAGTTTCCTAGGTCCTCCTTCTTGCACTTTTTTGAAGACTGGAGTGACATTGGTTTTCCTCCAGTCCTCAGGCACCCGTCCCATACTCCATGGCCTTTCAGAGATGATGGAGAATGGCTTAGCAATAACATCTGCAGCTCTCTCAGCACTCTTTGAACTCTCTTACCCAAAGTAAGGCACTGTTGGTTCACCTGACAATAGCTGCACTCTCAGATGAGGGAGCAGCACACTTGTGAACAACTGCCAGGACGTTTTCTACCCATACTCTCCCCTTTACTGTCATCCAGTCTACTTCCCTCCAGCCTTTCTTGCTGGATGGTAATTTCCTCTTGGCAGCTGCTGCCTTGCCTTGCCCACTCACTGCCAGCTCTTCACTTGACATGTATTCACAGGGACAAGAGAGAACCAACTTGCAGCAGCTTCCCACCTCTCTCTGCCCAGCCTGGTGCAAGGCCAGTGCCCCAGAAAACAGTGTCTGAACTGCAGCTGACACGCTCCCATGGCTGCTAGCTGACGAGGCCAACCTGCAGAGTGCCAGGCAGACAGCATTGATCAGCAATGGCTGAAAAGGTACAAGAACATTTCTTTCTCACAGCTCTCATGATTTGAATTGACATGGATGAATAAGGTATACCTTAGTAATGGTTGTTTGTTCACGGAGTTTAAGAAAAGCTGTTCACATCTCAAGGCAGTAAAGGCAGCTGTGTAGGAGAGCTGACTTTGTAAGCAAAATGGACAAAAAGCCTGCTTCAAGAAGGCCCATTTTAAAATGTGAGACGTCAGTAAAAGCAAGATGGGAGGCAAGTTATTTTAATTCATTTTAATCAAGCTACAAACTTGAGTTTATATAGCACCTCCAGAAAATAATCTAGTCCCCATTGCCTGTGTCTCTCTGAGAAATCATCGACTTTTTCAAGACACTTAATCTCACAGCAGTTGCCTGAAAAGGAGGTAAGAATAACAAATTAGTGAATGATTAGTCAAAGAAAAATGCAAAGTGTCCAGAAAAAAAAAAAATCTTATCCACAGATTTCCTCATAGTCCCTAACACAGTGATATAAATGCACTGGGGGAAACCTAATCTCTCTCTTTTGCACTGGGATGCAACAGTCTATGCAAATGACTCACTGCACAGAAACACTGCTGGAGTCTCAGAAAGTTGTAAATTTACAAGTAAGATATTACAGCACATCATGAGGAACGCCTAAAATTAAATTCCTGACACAGCTCCAAATTTCATTACTTTGATAGATATGAGTTGTACATTTTTAGCATTTTCTTTGAGTGCCATGTTACTTTCCTTCTTTGTCACAAAAGTACAGCAGAAACGGTAGCACTGGTAGGACTTGTATTAAAGCCAGGGCAACTGGTTGAGGTGCAGGCGAAGGCAAAATGGTCAAACAGGACTCTGAGACTGCAGCTACAGGATTATTGAGTGCAGTATGAATCCTGGGAGAATAAAAAGGTACCAAAGGGAGACAAGAAACTTTGTCTCTTGGGTTTTCTTCATATCTTTTGAAGAACTGAGAACTTTCCTTGACAGCAAAATCCCTGTGGCTAAATGGTAATAATTTTTCCCAGCATTTTCCCATGACTCTAGCCTTTAGATAAGAAGCAAATGACTGTATCACTCGTCACAGGGCAAGATAGAGGCATCTAAACATCTTTATGTGCTTTGGAAAAAATTCCTAAGGGTTAGCTGAAATTTTACTCACCAAACAAACTTTGAATTTCAGATTCAGGAACATAAAATGGTGGGCCTGAAAGAAAAGGGATTAAATTAATCAGAGATGAGACATGGGAAGAAGACAAAATTTACATTGCAGTAGGAGAGCCAACCCCTTCACTCACAGCACCTGGCCTGTAATTGGGCCCCAGGGTGTAGCACCACCAGCAGGAACCATAAAACACGTCCAGGAACTCGTGGCACCTTGGTGGGCCAGACAGCTTTAGGTGTTGCTGCTGCTTCATCTCCAGCTGCAGCAGGGAATCATGAATGTGACGTGGCTATGACCACTCTCAGTGTGCTGTGTGAATCCAGTCCACAATCTCTTTATACTACAATGGCATGATTAAGGCTAAAAGCTGAACAATGTCAGAGGGAAAGCAATGAATTAAACTTGTTGCTTGTGATAGCAAGACCTATTTTTGGGGGGGTTAATTACGCTGAAGGGCCCAAAAGCAGAAAAAAAAAATCCTTCTTTTGTGAGTTAATATTAACTAAAAAAATCTCTCACTTCAGTACATAATATAAAAACTATAAAAGGAAAAAATACCTTACGACTTTACAGAATTTCATGTCTTCTAAGTAGATTCAGAGTGTGGTAGTGGCTGAGAGAGAGGCACAAGATTGGCAACACATTGGGTTGCAAATACTGGATAAACAGCATGAAGCTGATGTTCTTGGGAGTGTTACAAGCTCCCGAGGCCAGACAGGATGTTACTAAGTGCTCTGACTTCCAGCTTCATTGTAACAGCCACACTTAGAGTTTTCTTTCATTGTTAATATACCATGACTGTCCTCAACTCACCCTTAGCATTTCTGAATGCTAGAGAAAACCCAAATATAGTCTCAAGCTTGGTCAATATCTAAACATTTTAACACACAGTTATACTGGTGCCACCAGCTAACAAAGCTATGCAGATAAGAATCTTGGGGAAGATACTAATACATCTACTATATCTTTATACAATTTGTATTAAAGCAAAATCACAACATGAACAGTACAAAGTTCTCACCTTTATGTTTGTTTGGATCATATGAAACCGTAACAAGGAGATAAGAAGAATTTTTCTCCACTAGGTTGATCATCAAACTGGCATAGCTAAAAGGAAAAAATTATGCTGTATTATTTTTGTAAAGCATTTAAGCATATCATTCAAATATTCAACAAAATGCATTTCTATGCAGACAGAATTTGAACTGAACTGCACAGAGACTAAGCAAAACAGTTTAAATTTCAGGAGCACAAAATTCATGCTACACATGAAAAACATCAAATAAAGGTTATATTTATTCCTCATAAACAAGCATTTATCCTTTTTTTGCACATTCAGATCAAGATTAATAGATAAACCAAGTATTCACCTGCCACAGTCTAGAATACAGTACACATTATATTACTGATCTTTTAAAATTATTGTGAATTGAAGACTATGTATCTAATCAAACAATCCTGGGAGCAGGTTCAAACTAAATTTGGGCTGGCTATAGGAAAGAACAAAAATTTGGAATGAAGAGGAGTGAGGGGAAAAAGAACAAAGAGAGAAGAAGTAGATGGGATGAAAAGGAAATAATAGAATTCAGATGAGACTTGAAGCTCTGCTTCTTCTGGGTTGGAACAAACCACATATTTTCCCACTGAGAGGCAGGGCGGCTTCCTGAAGGAAGAGTACAGCACTGTGAGACTGCAGCAGATGCTTGTGGTAGAGAAGAACTTGGGTAGGCTGGTTCTTTAAATAAAAAAGGACTCATCAACAAGTCACAGGATCAAAAACCTGTCACTGATACATCAGAGAAAAGATAGTAACAATGCAATTTACTAACCGTTGTCTGTCACATGGATTCACAGCTACAAGAGCTCCTCTGTCCCAAACCCCATCAAACTTGCCAACTATTGAGCTGTAACGAGATAAGGAAAAGGGTTAGAAATAGTAAAAAGGCACCTTCATCTTTATTCAGATACTTTTGTAAAGTCACAAGGATTCTGCAGCTAGTGGTGCAGATCCCCCACCACCTTTTTTATGGTGCAGCACTTTCATAATCCAAACCAATGGGATCTGGAATTTAAGAAGCCCTCCTGGTTCTCAGTCCTGCTGCAATAACAAAGAGGTGCAGGAATTGGTCAGTGCTTCCCCATCAGGGGGTGCTGAGACACGGCAGGGAGGAAGAAATGTAGTTTTAACATATTCAGCTACAAGTCTGGGTGTTCAGTAACCACATCCTGCTGTCTAACATGCACTCAGCACATCAACAGTTCTTGACCACCGTCTAAAACCCATGCATTATTTCAGATGCAGGCTAAAGAAGGTGCCTTGTTGCTTACTATCATTGAGCTCAGCACATTCAGTAACTTTAGACACCTGAATTCCCAGCTACATGCCCAGGACGGTTAGCTTCAGCTTGCCATTTGTTTAATGCTAGAAAAGCTAAGTTACTGCTGCTTGCCTCAGTGTAATTGTGCTGCAGACACTAGTTTTGCTTCTGGATATGCTGGCAGATGGCTTCAATGACCACCCAAAGCCTGCAAGTGGGCAAGACTATCAAGAAATGCCTTTATTAATGGATGGTAAGAGCAGCCAGAGTGACACAAAAGACAAGAATATTCAGGGGATAAGAAAGAGCCTTGTTTTTGGTAATTATTAAAAGAGGAGGTTAGACAGTGAGGTAGTAATGAAGTAAATTGCGTAATTTTAAAGAAAGTTTGAATACGTTTACTTAGAAAAATGTGGCATGAATGGTGCAATAACCTTCTGCCTACTGGGCAGATGTCAGAGTCCAATTGCATCACCTCTGTCTTCATTTCTGTACAGGTTTTGGCTAGGGTAGGGCTACCTTTCTTCATAATAGCTTGCATAGGGCTGTGTTGGATTTGGGCTTGAAATCATGTTGATAACACGCTGATGACTGAGCTATTGCGGAGCAGCACTTACACAGCACCAACACCTTTTCTGCTCCTCACACCGTGACACCAGTGAGTAGGCTGGAGAGTACAAGAATGAACAAGAAGTTGGGCGGGGACACAGCAGGCACAGCTGACCCCAGCTGAGCAAAGGAATATTCCAGACCATCTGGCTCCATTCTCAGCAATAAAACTGGGTGGGAGGTTGGTGGATGGGGGCACTGCTTGGGGACTGGCTAGGTGTCAGTTGCTTGGTGGGCAACTGCATTCATTTGCACCACTTGTCTTTCTTGGGTTTTATTTTCCTCTCTCTTTGGTTGTTCTTTTTTGTGTGGTTTTTTTTCCTTGCAATTTTTTGAAATTTCTTTTTAATTATCAAACTGTTTTCATCTCCACGCACATGTTTCTTTCTCACTTTTACCCTTTTGATTGTCCCCCATCATCTCATGATGGGGGGAATAGGCAAGCAGCTGTGTGGTGCTTAGTTCTATCACCTTAGCCAGAGTTAAACCATGAGAACTTCTCTCTGCCCACTGCTATTTTCATTGCAATGGCATTGCTAAATCTCTGGCATCTAACCTACAAGCTGATCTTGTATTTCCCACTCTACTGCGATGAGACATGATAACACTTTCAAGTGCTGACTTCTTTTAAAGTTTGCCAAGTCTAAGCATCTAATTTAAATAACCAGCCTTCTAACTGAAAGGAGATTTTAGAAGAGACAGTTAAACAAGCCATGGACATGCAGGGCACAGAGGAAAGTTTAGTGGGGCAGGTGACAAACTTGATCTTCTGAGGCTTGGAGGCAGTTCTCTCTGCATAGCTGAGTCTGCTGAAACCTTAGGCAAGCCACTGAGGTTTTCTGCACTTGGTTTTTCTTTCCAGCTTTAATCTGGTCTAACTGGAATGGTGGCAGTGGCTCCATACAGGCATTTAATGTACTTTACTCCCCAGTGATTTCATCAGGGCCTACAGACATCCCAGGCTGCAGGCAAGCTGATGCTGTGGCCTTGTCCCAGTCCTGGTCTCCTGGCTGCCCAGATCTCAGGACCTGCTGAGTGTCTGGGTGCTCTTTTCCCCTTTGCACATCCAATTTCCTTCACAACACAATGAAGCCATGAGGAAAAGGTCAAAAAAGGCACACAGCTGTCTTTCATCCTGATGTAGAATCAGGATGAAGCTAAGGTATTAGGAAACGCTTCCCTTGGGTGTACCTTTCGTTGTATCACACTGCTGTGCATTTATACGGCATTCAGCATGGGTTAGGTACTACCACAACTAACAAAATTTAACGTGTAAATCAGAAATTCACGTATCTGCAGAAAACCCACTGGATTTATGAATAAACTTGTGAATTTCTATCTCTGCATATGTTTAATAGTTTCGGTTAAAGCAATTTTTTATTTTTTTGAAGTCTTGCAGCCATAATTAGGAGGTACAATGATTGTGTAATACAACTGTTTTACATATGTCCCAGAATTCCCAGAAAGAGCAGTAATTCCTGTTACTCTTTAACTAGCAAGAGTCTTTGAAATGTCCCATTCTGACAAAGGTCAGGAGCACACCTGAGTTTTCTTCTAATGAATGCTAGGCTAATGGAGATCAAAGGGACCTGTTAGTAGGCCAGGCTCAGCAAGAGAGAAATAAGTTTAATTTCCATAATTACTGGGTAATTAATCAAATTGTCTGTACACAGAAACTAGAAGTGTATGTGCATTTCTAGTCACAGGTATCTGCTGACTGCTGTTGGAAATACAGTTCATTCTGCATCCAGAATGTCTGTCTACCAATTTATTTTGTGGATGGAAAACTATGTACTAGATCCAGTGATATGCACTGAAATTGTCACCAATTATCTAATTTTGTTTATTTCAAAGTATTATTCCACCATGTTGTGATGGAAGTTACAGGTTTCACCACGTGACTTGCTACAAAACTTATGACTGAATTTTTTTAAAATTTCTGAGAAGCTTAAGCAATCCCTGGGCAACTTGTCAACTCCCAGCAAGAAGGATTTACAGAGATCTACAGTGTAGCAAGCAGCTACACTGGAGGGGCAAGGAGGGGAAGAAACCAGGCAGTATCTACAAAGTCACATTCATACACAGCCCATCTTTTCAACACTTTGCAAGACCAGTTACATATATACACTATTCAAACCAACTGGAGTCAGCTGCAGCAGCAGAAGTCTTAGTCATGGTCTATTGTCTGAAAGACTTTGGACTCTAGTAATGAGTAGTCTTTTTTCCAGTGTTTTGGCAGATTGAAAAAAAAAGATCATATACTAAACACCACGTTCTGGTGTCCTGAACTACCTATTGCACCTGTATACATACTAGTTCTGGAAAGCCTATTGAAGTAAATGTTAAGACTCTAGCTCCTTTTTACTGAAGAGCCATGGAACAAATTCTTGTGCCTGACAGTTATTTGTAGGAAGAGCAAACAAACACAAAAAACCAAAACCTTGTAATCTAGAGAAAATCACATCTGAGTAAGAACTGCAAGAGGAGGGAACTATAGTGCTAAGACACCCCTGGATATATTCTCTTTACTTTTACTAAGCTACTCTGAGTAAGGGATTGTACTAGAGTTTTGCTTCGTAGAATTCATCAGTAATGTTCAAGGTAATTTGGTTTTACTGTAAAAGCAAAAATGTTTTTTGATAACTTTCACAGAATGGCTTGGAATAAGAAGCCCATTTAAAGATAATTAGTTGTCATCCTTAATGATCAGCAATGGAATTAAGCTTTTGTTGGAGATTGGCTATTCATATTTCTCATACAAATTAATACAAGTTTTCTTGAGAGTAACTGACAAATCTTTGTCTGATTCAAAGAAAATAATAGTATTGGACAGTATTAATACACGTTCAATTATAGAGAATTGTAAAACATGATGAGTATTCCTACCTGGACAAATCATAAATACTGCAGCAGTAGAGGGAAATGTTGCCAGAGGTACTCTACAATAAAAAGCAAGGGAAACAATCCATCAGCTAACTATCTTTAAATACACACTCATAAGTATATAAGTATGTATCTTAAAATATACCCATATACTATTAAAAATGCAATTTTAAAAATACATTTACATGTAACGGGGAAAAACAGTGAGAAACATTTTTAGTTTTAGTTTACTGAGGTAACTCTTCTGGTCCCCTCCAGAGAGGTTCTAAACTACCAAGGCATGCAACTGCCCAGTTTTAAAACACATTCCTTCTACATTCAGGTGCTTCACTGTCATAAGGTCAAAGCAGTAAGTTTAGAAGAATAACTTCTCAGCCCAAATATACAACTCAGAGCTTCCTTTTAGACCTCCTCGGAAGAGGTGAATGATTACCAGTAAAACAGAGGCGTAAAAGCAGAATGACTTGTTTGCTCGGTTATGCCTGCATTGCATGATTAACCACACCACATCATTTGACAACACATGAGACATACCTGGAACATTTTTGCTCCTGAAATCTCAGGGACTGGCTCCTCACAGTAAGGCAGACTGTGTTCTGAAAAAAATTCCTTCACCGCTTGCTCGCTGACTTCCACACCAACAACACTGTGTCCCATGTCTGCCAGCCTGCACACAAGAGAGGGCCCAAGTTTACATGAGGCCCACAGGTTGGGCAAAATGTGTATCTCCCATGTATCATTTATTCATTAGGGAAATCCTAGTTTTAGGATGCCCTGATATGTCTAATCCTGACTTTCTGAAGCATTCAGATTATATTGAACACCTCCCTTCCATAATCTGATCTTAAATTAGCACCACTCAGCATGCAGTTGACAAGGACTTACATGCTTTATTTAGATTCAATAAATTATGCATTTATTCCTACGAACTCGATGAAAACAGGTGATCGCACTGAGAAACTGTCCATTTCTGAAAGGTGCTGTGCTCTGAACTGAGCTGACTGAGGCACACTGTCCACCCAGCTGTCTCTGTGGCTTGGCAGGAACAGGCAACGAAGGAGGTGTGGTAACCTCCGCGCTGCTGCAGCTCAGCAAAACACCAGTGTGTGTCAAAGCCCACAGTCAGCCTAGAAAGTAGTTACTGTGATAAAACCTGATAGCTGGATTACTTGAGGATGCAGTTCAGTTTTTGGTTTGTGCTCCCTCCCTCCAAGAAAGAACACTGGCTTATATAGGCCCTGATTATAAATACAACACTACCACCACCGGCCCCCCACTCCCCCCAAAAAAGGGTAAAAGTAAAATAAGAAGTATAAAAAAAGAGGAAGTTAAATTTAGTCCAAATCATTTAAATTTCCAGATTGGCATGCCATATGGTCTCTTGAAAATGTTATGTGGCACAACCGACCTCACTGTGGACAATTTAAGCTGGCATTGCTACCAAAAGCAGCAGTGGTAAGGGCATAGCTTCAGTCACTCTATCCATCTAAATTCAGCATTCCCCAAGCTGAACTTGGGACAATCAAGAGGACTTTCAGGTCAGACCTTATCCATTCAATTCATGCTACTATACAAAACACCAGCTTCCGCCTCCCTTCAGCTTCCAGTGACGCTGCTTTCCTACCAGTGGAGATGCAGCACATTTCCACTGGCCAATATAAACTTGGGAATTTCCCCTCTCCCTTCCTCCCTCCCCACATCAAATAAGGTTTTTGCTCTTATTATCTGTGTTTTACCATTTCATCTCTACTGCTTTACCACAAAGTGGGAAAAATATCCTCAGTCCACTCCTGCCATTTAAAAGAACATCCAGATACTTCTGGAGGAGCCTGCAGAAAAACAAGACATGTCTTACTTTGCAAGTATTTGTGCTGGCTCATGAAAAGCCAAGTGCTACACACTATGCCAGGTAGCATGAAAACTCCATAATGGCACATATATTATTAGCTCAACCTGCTTCATGCCATTAGAAATAAACACATAAAATAAAAACATTCACCTTCTGTTTGCACAGCAAGAAAGTCAATTTCATGACATTCAGAAATTAACACATTTCTGTTTGTTCTGTTTTCTGTTTATCTTTGCAAGTAAACAACCCAACCAACCCACCACTAACAGGGCCATAACAGAGATTTTAAACAGAACTATTATTAACCTTCTGTATCAATCAAATCACTTCTACAAGTCTTGAAAGACTATATAATCAGGTTTGCTCTCTTAGGTCCTTGTCTTTTAGCGCATGATAGTTGCTCTGATGCCCTCTGCACACTGTTTCAAGCCCCAGTTTCATAACATGAACAACAGTGCAAAGCTTCTCCATCAGAAAATTTAAGATTTTCTAGTCAAACTACCCAAGATTTAAAACTTCATTCAAGAGTAAAAGCTCTATATTAATTTCAATACTTTCTTTTCTCTGTCCTTTGACAAATGTAGGTCACAAAAATATCTATATTTATTTTTGTTTCAAGCTGTGCCCATGTAAGATAATTTCCCTTTGGCAAATGTTCCATTTTCAATTAAGAGTTTCTCGAATGAGCCAAGTAACTCATCTAATGGCATTTCTTAAAACAGCTTAGGCAGAAGACTGAAGTCACGTACGGATGCCCTTGTTCCTTGTGAAACCCGATGTTACCCATTTCCCATTTTTGTAGCCATTCCTCCTCTGTCACCACTCTCTCTTTCTGTGACCCAATATCAGAGCCTTCCAGGAGCCCGGATGCATCCGCTGAATGGTCCATGTCTCCAGGGAGTGCTTGCTGCTGTGAAAAAAAGAGAGAAAAATTACCACCACCCAATGCATAGTTTGGAACTGGCTCTTACTTCCTCGAGTCGGACAAAAATTTAGTAGATCTCAGGAGATCACAATCTGGTGACAGTTGCAATGCAGCTGTACCGAACGCGACGGAGCACTCGGCACACTCTTGCTACCGATAGCTTCGGCCAGAGCCCCTTTCCCGGGACGAAGGCGGCGGAACGCGCCCTGTCCAGCACTACGGGACCGCCGGTGGCCTCCCTGTTCGCACCCATCGGGAAGCCCCCCTACCCAGGTAATGAAGGGGGGAGATGCCGACACGTCTCTCACGTGAAACCCGCGGGCAGAAGGCGGGGGCAAGCGGCTGCTCGGGGCCGGGGGACCCGCGAGGTGACCCGTGGCGCCTCAGCACCGCCCCCCTTGCCGCCCCCCTCGGCACCCCCGCCCGGACAGCGGCAGCGGCGGTACCTGCGCGGCCGCGGGTCCCGCGAGGGCGGCGGGGCCTGGGCGGTGCCTCCCCGCCCTCCCCCTCGCTACGCACCGCGGAGAGCGGAAGCGGCGGCAGGAGGAGGCGGGCTGAGGGTGCACGGCACCGGAGAGGAGGAGGAGGATGGCGGTGGGGATGGCGGCGGCGGTGAGTGACTCCTTCCCCCAGCTGCAGCGCCCACCGCGGGGCCGCCTGCTCCTCCCCGGAACGGCGGGGCAGGTGCCAGCGCTGCCCCCGTCCTCACCTCCCCGCTTGTCTCTTACTTCCCCCTTGTTTCCCTCCCTCCCTCTCTCCCTTCCTTCCCCCTTCTCCACCCTTTTTCCCCGCTGCAGCTCTAGCAGGAGGCGGCGCGGACACGCGTGAATGTGGTCTCCGGCCCCCGAGTGACGCGGCCCCGAGGTGAGTGCCAGGCGCCAGCCTCAGTGCCTGCCCCGCCGCCGGCCGGCACCCGCGGGACCGCCTCCGCCTGGCTCCGGGGGCTGCCCTGCTCCGGGGGCTGCCCTGCTCCGGGGGCTGCCCTGCTCCGGGGGCTGCCCCTCGGGACCCCCGCCCGCCGCCAGCTGTCACAGCCGCGGCCGGCGGGGCTGGGCGGCTCCGCTTTACTCGGGCTGAGTTTTAGAGGTGTGTGCACTCCCCGTGTTAATCAGGCTGCTCTCGCTTCCTCTCCGCCTCTGACTGTGCGTCCGTGGGGTTTCTTTCCTTTTTACATTTTTTTTTCCTTCCCAAAGACAAACTTGCTGCCAACTGTGCAGGTAAACTCCACAAAGCTTTCCAGTGTAGGCCACACATTACAGACGGATGAAACATTATCGAATGTGACAGCGCATTATGCATCTCTCTCTCCTTTTAAAGGGCTTATTTTCTCAGCCAGTAAGATGCCTACAGGATAGGATGCAAAGTCATGTAAAGCTTAGTAGAGTAAGCCACATTTGCTTGTTCTCTAAAAATCTGTGGGGTTTTTGGGGGGTGGTTTTTGGTTTGGGAGGGAAGTGGGGACAAAGTATCATACAACTGATCTTTTTCTCCCTTTCACCCCACCTCCCTCTTACCCCCCCATAGTGCTTACAGCAAAAACATGTCTCTGATTCCGTACAACTGACCTCCGCCTTTCAAAATGGGAGGCCTCTCTGAATCTGAAATATTTTTACCAAACTTCCTAATGATTGGTAACTGGCACTTTTTCTATCCCTGGATATGCAATGAAAAGTTTGCATGTTCTTTTACCTTCTTGGATAAAAGGGCCCCATAGTAGCAGCAGACTGTGATCACCTGATGGTCACCAAAATGAGTCACCTGGTGCCTTGCTCAGCACTCCTTGCTCAGTTGGAAGCCTCTGACTGTAAGGACCGTGGCATCTCGGGACGATTATTTACCGTCAGAAGCCAAGGTGATCCAGAGAGATACTGTTGTGCCACTGATCCATAAAGAAGGCTATAGGGGGGAAAAAGCCACCATTTTCTGGGGCGTTATGCAGCAGTTTAGGGAAATCTTATGTAAATGAAACTGCTTGGTTTTCTTTACTCTCCAACCTTATCCACCCCCATACAGTGGTAAGTTACAGTGAAGTGATGCTAAAATTTTTTTTTTTAAGGTAATAGAGATTGACTTAATAATTTTTTTCCTACCTCTGGCTGGAGGGGATACATGCAAGAAACAAAGTTGAGTTTTGTATTGGGTCATTTGAACTAATTTTTCACTTATGTGGATATCCTCATGTGATTTCCTCTCACAAACAATTTCTTCTGTCTTGAGAGGAGAATGAACCAGTTTACTTGACGTGAATCAGCTTAATATGAATTTTGTAAAATTCCCGCTCTCTTCCTGTTACCTTTACCTTTAGCAGAATTTCTGAGCGAAGATACTGCTGCCTTGTCCATCACTGATAGCTTGAATAAGGACACTGCAGCCTGAAACAGGGAGAATTGAGAAGTCTCATATATATATAAAAAAAAAACCTCTTCCAAAAACATAATTACAAACTGATCCCTATTACAAGAAGATAACATTCATGATGCAGTGCTGTAGTACTAGGGGTTTATTTCCACTTTTTTTCTGTATGTTGTAGAGCACTCTTAGATTTACTTCTTCCTCTGGGCTTTGTGCTTTACTCCCTGTGAAAAGAATACCTTCAATAATCCCATTTTAAATATGCTTTCATATTTCTGCATTATAATTTCTCACACTCCGTGGTTTCCAGTTTACATGGTTAACTGCAGTCCATTCTGTGCTCCTACCAATGCAGTCAAAGACAGCTACAGAGCACTCTCATGCCGTAAATCTTTTTTGTCCTGTTGAATACTTAACAGCAAACTTTGTAATATTCCAATCACTTATAGCTGCACTATAACATCAGTCTAGACTTCGAATTCTGATGTATTTTCATAGGAGGGTGTGCAAGTCTTGGAAATGGTTGTTCATCTGGTATTAAATGTCTCTTCAGTACACTGTTCGGAAAAGTGCTTTACAGTGCAAATCTCTTGCTGCCAATAAATCAGTAGTTAGCAGGACGAGTGTTACTCTGAGTGGTATTTGAATGCTTGCATCAGCATTGAGCTGATGTCTGTTCACTTTGCCAACCCAAATTCCAGTCCAGGTCTTCACGTAATGCAAATCAGATTACTGAAATCCAGGATATGCTGATCTGGAACAGCCTGTCAAGATGTACTCAGGGATCTAATCTTAACCACGAATTTGGTTTAAAATAGTAGTATTGTTCCTTTCCTGAAATGCCTCACTCCCATTTTCCTCTCGAATTAACAGTGAAGCTGAACAGATTCTTACCTAGGTAACTCTGTCAAAAGTAGTAGTATGAGTGGCTGTGATTAACTCTGCAAAGACAAGCAATTTAAATTAATTAACTATTGCCTACCTTTTTTCAGATCTAACAATACAATGTCAACGGGAAGGGTACGAACGAAAAAAAAGGCATGTTCTTTGGATCAGTCTCCAGACAGCCTTCCTGTGAGGAGTTCTGGAAGACAGGTAGATATAATAATTTAAAACCACATGGACTTCTACTTCGCTATTTTTTTATTTTTTGTTGACATTTGTAAAGAAAGTGGGCTTTGTTGTGGGTAAGTTAGATCTTAAAGTACTTATTCACAGAGAGGGAGAATGAGTTAATTCTGTGAATAAGCAGGTCAAGTGTCTCATTTTTCAAACAATATTCAGAAAAGATAAATACTCAATATAACCTGTAAGTATGTAATGTGTTAAAAATACAATCATAGATTTCTGTACAGTCAAAGTTTTCTGCCCATCCAGACAGAGGCCTAAAACAACATAATACACAGTGCCTTTGAGGCCCAGAAGAGACATTTGGTATACAGTTTTGTATCCAAAAAAATGCCCTAAGCCTACTCTAGTATTTTATTTGAGGCACAGATAGGATTGCCACTAATTAATGTCTATAAGTATTATCAAAGAGGAGATTTTCCAAAGGAGAAATAAAATGAATGCATGAGGCTTGACTCATGAACACCTGATGGAGCTTAAAATACTATTTAAACTGTATGCTTTGCTTATAATTTCTTCAGTGGCATCAATTAGACTAAGGCAAGACATTTTTAGATATAAATGATATTTCCAGTCTTGCTGTAGGTTTGGGTTTTTCTTTTCGTGGCCTTTTTTTTTTTAGTAGAAGAAACTGACCTAATTTGACAGCTGTTTCATGCTGCAGCTATTTCACAATGGCTACAAAGATTTTCATTAGGATCGTTTTAACTACGGGATGGGATGCCACTCATAAGCTGCAAAACTGTCTGAATGCCACTTTGTAGAAGGTGCATTTGTGTCATTTATGGTCAGATTCCAGCTATTCTTTATTAGGTGAAGAAGAAAGCGGCTGAAGCAGCAGATGATGATGATGAAGCGTCAGAGAAGAAATACAGAAAGTGTGAAAAAGCTGGATGCACTGCAACATGTCCTGTTTGCTTTGCCAGTGCAGCTGAAAGGTTTGTTCCTTTTTATTTGCACTTTTCTTGGACTTTCTAAATCTGCAGCTGAAGTTTAGGATTCTAACTATATTCTGAAAAATTCCTTCATTTCTAAATGTAGAACGAGAATTGAAAGATACTGCTAATATGAGTCTTATGATGCCAGGAAAATGTTCCAAGTTATTCCTGTTGTGGATAACTTTCTCCTGTGCAAGCTGCTAATTTGGATACAGAATATCTTTGGGATATGCTTATTTATGTTATTAATGGTGCCCTTGCGTCTGTGAAAGTGAGAGCATATTAGTGTAATTTGAGAAAGCTAAACTTGCTTTCAAGATGGAAAATGAAACCATCATTTACTGTAGAAAGTCTTTACCACTTTCATTGGAATGCTTTGCAGTCTGAGGTGAGATTCTAGCCTTGAAATTTGAGGTTTTAGGAGAGCCAGTCATATTTATCTGAACTCTTTGTTCTTGTACGCTTTCTCTGCACTTTCACAAGTACTTTTGCATTGTGACCCTGGTGGTTTTGAATGCATGATACTGGCAAGGTATATCTATAATAGGCAACATGTTAGATCTCATTATGAAGCAGGCACACTCTAGTTAAGTAGCACTCCTCCCTCCCTGATAATTGAGACAAACTTTCCTTCTTTACAGCATTGAAAAATAAATGAAACTAATTAGGTGCTTCATTTAGTTATATCCGTGGATTGTTCTTTGGTGGCAGGAAGTCAATGTATTCTGGATGTTGTCATAGAGAAGCCAAGTGTTTTGGCAGTTGCCTGAGAGACTTGTCTGGGAAGTGAGCACCTGTGAGATCAGCATTGGTGATATTACAGTTTTTATTTAGGAAACAAAGCATACTGCTTACTCATCTTCTTGAATTGTTATTCTAATATTTTGATTTTCACCTTTCCCACTCCCCCAAGTACATACTTTCAATTTTATTTGAGATGAGCTCATTTCATGGCTATTTGAGTTAATATCTTAGGTCACTGCTTTTTACCTTGTGCATTTATCTTGAACAATTTCATTGAGTTTCATGAGAGTATTCTAAGCGAAGAACAATTGCTTTGTCTGATGAATGCAATATTTGTAATGGATATTTCTTTTTGAGAGTAGTAAAGAACAAATGCCCAGAATGCGTAACTGCTTCCTTAGGGTTTTGTTTCACTGGGTTAAAATCACAAGTTGTTCATGAGAAAAAAATAGGCAACATCTGTTTTGTGTTCAGTTTTGCCTTTATAGTTTTGTCAGTTGTTCTGGGAACAGAACATTGTAATGACTTATGAATCAATTGATCACGTGTACAAGAAAAACCGTAATTTAAATCATCCCTCCCGACTCTGCACTAATATTGGAAAAAAATGCAACAAAGTAAAGGAACTTTAAGTTTTTGTGGAGAGGAGCTTTGTCATCTTATACGTTTGCAAAACGCTTAATGTGTCACAGCACATATTCACTGTTTCATGTTCAGGAAATGCCTGCTTAAAGGGTACTAAAGACAGGCTCAGTTGACCATTGTTAGAGGGAGGCTGCTGGAAGCCAGACCAACTATAAAACTGCACATTGTGTACACTTTGCCTCCTTTGCATCTGGTGTTGCTTAGTTTGGAAACTGGAAATGTTTGAGACAATTGAAGTGACCTTATTGTTATTTGTATGGTTGTAGTGCCTTGTGTAAGTCAGCCTTCGTGAATGTAACATAAAGCCCTGGCTTGTTCTGAATATTTTGTTCACATTCTAGAATGTGCTATTGTCAATAGAATGATTTTTTTTTCCCCCCCTAAATGTACTGTAAAACTATTTCTATGTCTCCTGCATTACAGATGTGCGAAAAATGGGTATACGTCTAGATGGTATCATCTGTCCTGTGGGGAACACTTCTGCAATGAATGTTTTGACCACTATTACCGAAGGTAGATTTACCAATTAAGGTTATGTCCTTTCAGAGCTTATGAAAATTTGGCAGCTGTTACAACTGTTGAAACAGAAACAACAATAACAAACGTACATAAACGTAATACAAAGAGTTGTCCTCTGTCCTTGCTTTAGCCAGACTGAGGCTTAGACAGTGATGCTAAAACTGCAGCTGTTGCATGGACTAATCAACTTAAACAGAGCAGCGTGAACAAAACTGGTTAGTTTAGGCAGGCCGGTTTGTGTGTGCAATTATTCTGAAGCTTTCGTCTTTTTTAAAAACAACGTCAGAGAATTTTAAATTATGAGAACAATTATGAGTAAATGTGTTTTCCTTTATAAGATAAATTCTCTTTACACTGTGCATTCGGGAGACCTTGCCTCTCTAAAGCAGAGCAATAAAAAGCAGCTAGAAATCAGTAAGGAGATCTAACTCTTGCGGTTCAGTCACCATGAAGACTCTTGTCAGGTTGACAGTGCTTTCAACTCCAAGCTTCTTCCCCTTTGAGTGGGAATTACATCCAGCTCTGCCAAGAATTTTGTGTGCTTATGTGCTCAGCAGTACCCATCACTCAGTCCAGGCCTTAGATACCAGGAAGTGTGTTCTTAAGCAAGAGGCCATAATGGTCACGATGCAATTTATTGCTGTCGTAAGAACCATGACTCTCTCCTTTTAACAGCAAAAATACAGTACTCTCTACACTTATTTCTCTGTCCTTAAATAAAATGTTTAATTTTAGAGTAACTGCTATTGCTTGAGGTGAACTAGATATTCAATTTTATGACTTCTTGCTGTTTTCTTTCTTCTTAGCCATAAAGATGGTTATGATAAATATACTGCCTGGAAAAGGATTTGGACAAGTAATGGTAAAAGTGAGCCCAGTCCAAAAGCCTTTATGGCTGATCAACAGCTTCCTTACTGGGTAAGGTGAAAGGTGATTTATTTAATAGGAATGTGATGTTCTGATGTGTTTCTGATATTCTGCTGTTCAAGCAGACAGTTAGCTGAGTTTTTGTGGGTTTGTTTCTAGTATTAGGATTATGGAAAAGCTCTAGATAAAAATTCTGATCAGCTCCTCCACTGTTGGAGACTCTCTCCACACCCCACAAAGACCAATCTGTTACTTTTCAGTGAAGTAGTTGCTGTGATTTTCAGGTAGAGTAAGATTTGGCAGGGAAAGTATGAAAGACTTTGAAATCAGATTTTGTATTTCCCTGGTAAAGAGAGAAGAAGAAAGATAGGAATGGAATGATGTTTGGTGGTGGTGTTTTGTTTTTTCTTGAAGTGGTGAAGAATATATTTTTGAAGTAATGCTTGCAAAGTCCACTGAAGACCATAGTAATGGGGCATTGAATTAATTTTGGCCTTAGGTTCTGTGCAGAAATTCAGTTTTGCAGGAGATGGGTACAAGATTTCTGTAGATCAAACAGTATTTATGGCCTGATGATTGCAAAATAATGTATCTAACAATTATATTTTACAACTTTCTCACGTCTCACTTCTTTCTAATTGGCTATTTAAGTTGCATTAATCTCCTCTGTAATCATGAGCAACAAGTAAAAACATGTTTGTTTTTTGACTTGCAGGTGCAGTGTACAAAGCCAGAATGTGGTAAATGGCGTCAGCTGACAAAGGAAATCCAGCTGACACCACAAATAGCAAAAACCTACAGATGTGGTATGAAACTGAACAATTCCACCAAGGTACCACACAACAGTTTTGCTCATATTGAAACTTAACAAGTTGGTATTTCTTGTTTGTAGAAATTAATTTCTTCTTGTTTGCTGCTCAGTGTCTCTAATGTCAAAATGATGGTCGGATGGCCTGGAGAACTGCACAGTGACAGGCCTACATGCTGCTTGGACTTCTTGTTTTCTGACAGGAAATGTCAAGAAAGAAGTATCTGAAATATCTTTGTCTGCAGAGGCAATTGTAAAATCCTTCAGCTATGGAAAGGTTATCAGAATGTACAAAATAGACATACCCCAAAATGTTCATTTCAGTTTTGTTTGACCTTTCTTCGTTATTGAGGAAAGCATTTGAAAAGCTCCATGAGCTTTTCCTAATTGCTATCAAGTCTGTCACGGGGCTTTATATGAAAAGTTTCAACTTTGGTATGAAGATAACTCCTGAAATTTGAAAGAGTCCTTAAAGTGCTATAGAATATATTTGGCACTTACGAAAAAACACAACATGAAAATAGTGACCATATGAAAACCTGAAGGGTCAGCATTTAGTTTTGAAACTCAGTGATAAAGAGACTCTTAAAATAAATAAGAAACTCTCTTTTATAGTCTAGACTAGAAGAGTTGCTCTGGAAAAATGTGGGATATTTCCAGAATTTTTCTATAAAATTCTGTATTTTTTTCTTAATTTGTTTCAGTGTTCCACCCCATTTTATAGAATAGAATGTATATTTTAATGTCTGATCATTAGAAACTAACTTAACAAATGAAAAACATCTTTTAGAGTGCTTTTGCTGTATGATGTGTTGTGGTTTTAACCTACACATTTCTCTACTTTTTTTTTTTTAAACAATCATGTCTACTACAGAAGGCTAACACTAAGCACTTCTTTTTGTTTAATTTAGAGAATTATGCCATAGAATATTACTTTGCTTTATACATAATTTTTTCCACACAGCTTAAGGAAAGCTCTCATACCATTCACTTGTCTTTCAGACTGAGGGCTCAGACCAGTGTTCCATGCCTGAGGACTTGGTGAGTCGTAGCTGTTCCTCCTCATTTGTCCTAGAATATGAAAGCAATCTTAAAGCACAGCGTCTTTCTTTCCTTTTTTATTTTGGTTCTTTGGCCAATTAATGTCAGTATTTACGCATTTTGCTCAGGAAACTGTCAGACACTATTTGCAACAGAGCCTAGGGCTTTTTACGTTCTCATCTTTTTCCTCTTTTCCCTTGCCATACCAAGTAGCTTTCAAGTGGTTCGTGGTGTCCTTCAGTCATGACTCAAAGTTTACTCCCAATTCTCATTTTTTGGTCAGGCAAAATATTACTCAGTTCCCAGCTTTGAAGTAGAATTCCCCATCTTAAAATTTCCTTGTCTTTCAGGTGGTTTCTATCTTTAGTCAGACTAGTCTCCTTTTTTTGAAGGCTGCAAAAGAACACCTAAGCATGTTTTCCCTCTCCTCTCCCTCATACTACAAAATGTACATACAAGATGTATGTTGGTGTTTCAAGGGGTTTGTGATCGTGCCACCCTGCGTTTCAGATTTCATATAAACTTACGCTCAATAAGCCAATGTTCACAAGTGTACCTGAGGTACCTCTATCACAGGGAACATGTTCAAGCTTATTGTTGACTCTTGTAGAAGCTTTGTGGCTTTGTTTCTCTAATGCATGTTTGACTTCTAAATTAAGGGTGAATCATCAGCGCTTCTTAGGGTTCTACAAGGTCTTTGATGGGAACAGCAGAATCTAAATTAAACTGATAAGTTAGCGTAGACTTTTCTAACCTCAGACTTCTGGATGCGTAAGTGACTGTAAATGTTTTATAAAGGGCCTGATAAGCATAGATGTGTTATTATGGCATGTCTCATTTGTTTACTTTCCATATGGTGTGGAGTTTGTCAAGTTTCAGCTCCATATCTGAGGAAGAGATCAATACTACAGGTTTTCTGTGTCAGGCTAAGGAAGGGGAAAGAGGGAGAGAAAATGTCTTGATGACTTGCAATTCTGAGATTGATACTTCTAGTGCTTTTTGGTCTCAGTTTTGGAGGGAGGGGGGAAATTGGTTCATTTTCCAACATTTTTAAAGTACTGACATGTTCTCTTCTCCCCTCTTTCATTCACTTCTCCGCTTGGCCAGAGAGTGGCCGAAGTTTCAGACCATTGGTGGTACTCCATGCTCATACTCCCTCCTTTGCTGAAAGACAGTGTGGCAGCTCCCTTTCTAGCTGCATATTATCCAGACTGCGTGGGCATGAGTCCATCCTGTACCAGCACTAATCGGTTACCTGGTGAATCCAACCTTGTGAAGTTAGAGCACTTAAAGAGTGTGCCTAATGTGACTGGTAAGGGCCATCTGCAGGGCTCTGTTGCTTAAAAAGGTGTGATAAATTTTGCCTTATAACCGAGTTTATAAGGCACGTAATCCTCCTGATTCATAACACTGGTTCTGTTCTCAGCACTAATACACAGTCTCTGTGTGACTGCCTCTGTAGTTTGGTGCCATTCGCTTGTTTGTAAGATAAAGGTAATATATTTCTTACAGCTTTTCTTTAGGGAGTAAGCACAGACTGCAGAGGCTTTCTGTGTACCACTGTCATTTGTGTATAGAAATGGGAAATTACCATGTAGGTACTTAAAGACTGTTTGCATTCTTAAGGAAATGAAGATTTATCAAAAAACCCCAGGATTCTACTAGTTTTGATATTGTGGATCTTTGGGGCTTTGAAGAAAAGAATTTGATTTCTTAAGGCACTCAGATTCTGTTTAGGTTATATTTTTTTGCTAATGACAGCCTGGGAGTGCAGATCTGCAGAATAGGTCAGGTATAGAAAAGGTAATTCAGGATTGTCATACTGACCTCTCAGAGAGTGCTTTGATGAAATTTCAGCTTCTGTGTTGTCTTAGCAGGCTTTGTTCTCCTTAGGTGCTGAAAATAAATCTGTTCATGTGTTCAACAGATGTTATAGCTGCTTAACAGAAAACTTCATTACACAGAGCTACCAATACTGAACATGGAAGATGACTACTTTTAATTATTACCCCCTCTGGGCAGTATAGGGAGTTGAAGAAGAAAGGAGTTCAGAGTACTGCCTGAGTCTGTACAGTGATGCTAGCCCTCAAGACTTGAATTTAGATTCTACTCCTTGTTGGAATCCTGATGGCATTGAAGTGCCATGAAACATTACTGATTCTTTGACAAAAATTCAGCTCTGATAGGTCCAAGGTGTACTCATCAGGCAGCAGGACAATAATTAATGCAAGCCTAGGGGGCAGGAGAGAGGGATAGCCATATAAATGGAATAATGCTGGAGGTGCCTAGAGGCTGGAAAGCTTCCTTACTTGTTATCTGTGTGAGGTCAGTGGATCGCTTTAGAGGGAGAGGGATGTGATATGATGGAGTATGATTAATTCCTGGTGTGTCTTTATTCAGTTGCAGGCATGAACAAGTATTTTCAGCCTTTTTACCAGCCCAATGAATGTGGGAAAGCACTTTGTGTGAGGCCAGATGTCATGGAACTGGATGAGCTCTATGAGTTCCCAGAATATTCACGAGACCCTACCATGTACCTGGCGTTGAGAAACTTGATTTTGGCTTTGTGGTACACAAACTGCAAGGTAAGAGATGCTGATAGTTAATTTGCTTGTTTAAAAATAATAGCAGCTGTTCTGGGATGTGGACTCACTTCCTGGATGACTCCTTATGCACCAGAAAAATTGCTCCCATGCTTTTGGAAATCCATTCTAAGATTGACTGGGTTTTGGGGAGTTTGTTGGGGTTGAGAGTTTTTGGTTTGGTTTGGTTTTTCTTTTTTTAGATTTAATACATAGGAGCTTTTTCTGCAGTAAAAATCAAAAGTTTTTAAATTATTAAAGCTCTACACTGCCTACCCAGCTATTAACTTTTAAAAGGGATGCTTGAACACATCTAAACAGTGTTTTGTGGGTGCTTTATGATATTTTTTTTTTTACCTGATTGTTGGACAGGGAAGTGATTGTCCTTTTACTTAGGCTAACCCTATGGCACTGCCTTTGATAGAACTGCTGAAGTTTCACATACCAAAGCTTTCTGATATGGATGTCTGCATTATGTGGAGGTTTTGGATATTAATCTCTTTTTCCCTTAGAAGGCAATTTTGGAATGGATTTTACTGGAATACCATTGTGAGCATTGCCACTTTGTAGATTAATTTTGCAAACAGGAATCCATTTCAATACCATTCCTGTAGTAATGGAACACACCATGAAGTTTGTGAAAGTCTCTCGTAGACTCATTTGGTTTTATTCCATGTTAATCTTCCTTAATAAATGTTACCATACTGTGTAAAGCTAGCTAACAAGAATTTTCCACAAAAACTCTTTTAAAATGCTCTCAGAAGGCTGAGTCATGATTTTTTACCATTTGGCCTACAGTTTAAATATGATGTAAACATATGAAAAAAAGGAATATTAGAAAATCAACAGTTTCTATTCTTTCTTTGTCCTTTGCAGGAGGCTCTTACCCCTCAAAAATGTATCCATCATATCATTGTTCGGGGGCTTGTGCGGATTCGCTGTGTACAGGAAATGGAGAGGATCCTGTATTTTATGACAAGGAAAGGGTTAATTAATACAGGGATTTTGTCAGTCAGTCCTGACCAATACCTTCTTCCTAAGGAATACCACAATGTAAGTTGCTGTAGTAATCCCTACATTGTTAGTGCTATAAAACTACATGGTCCCTACAATAATTATTTTGGTTCTGGATTTTTTTTTCTCATTTACATAAATGGATGGAATGATAGGTAAAATTACATCTAAAAGCTAACATGTGGCAAGTTTTTCACATTGTTGTCATATGCCTTCAATGGGTATGGAAACAACATCAATTAGACTCCTTCCAAAAAAGATTTTTTCCCACTAGAATCTATGGAATTCATTCTCATGGATTTGTGCTTCCCATGTGCTGTTCAGATGGATGGGAACTGTGTGAAAAAAATACACGTTCTGTGGTTTACTCCTATAATACACCTCTGCTTCCATAGTGAGGAAACTGCTATTCCATGTTGGTTTGCAAGACCTGTGATTAAAAGGGAACATGTTTATGACTAGCAAGTTGTTAGGTAGCACCCAAAACTTACTAATGTGTTCTCTAAGAGAATACCTCCTAGAAATTGTAAGTCATGTTTGGAAAGTGTATTTGTAGATGTTTTTAATTTATAAAATAGTTTTTACTGATCAACCCAACCTATGATTGAAATCTTTACAAGGTATGTATGTTTCTTGTCTGATAAATTCAGTTAGATTCCGACTTTTGTTACTGATAACTTCAGCTCTTTCTGTGACAAGAAACTGAGGCATCTTCTTTTGAAGTCCTTAAAAACTTAAACTATTTTCAAAGCTACCACTGATCTTGTTTCTATATTAAATGCACTGTCATCTTTAAAAGTTATCACAGATTACTTTAGAGGGCAAGAAAACCTAGACTTCGGAAACTTACAGACATTTTTACCTTTTGCAAAAAGAAAAATGAGAGTGAAATGACAATTTCTGTTTTATTTCTAACTATTTTTATTAAATATTTTAATATTTTTTAGAAATCTGTCATTATTGTTGGGGCTGGTTCAGCAGGATTAGCAGCAGCCCGACAACTGCACAACTTTGGAATTAAGGTAAGAAGCTTTAGAGTACATTACTTAAAAAAATCAGACTTCCCCTGCTTTGAAAAGTGTTGTTCATCAAAAAGAAAAAGCCTCCATTCTTGTTACAAACGTGTACGTGTAGTACATCCTAATTAATTTGTAAAATCTGGGGTTTTACTGAGTAAATCTGCTGTTTAAAAGCAGTGTTTGTTTGTATCTAAAATTAAACAAAGCATGCAGCATATATTTTCTACAGACACTGCACCCAGATCATTGTGTTTAATAGCCTCTAGCATGCATTAAACTCCAATTTTGAGATTTCCTAAATAAATCTTCAGCTTTTTAAAAAAGAAAGCTTATTTTTGTTTCTAAAGTAACAGTTATATTTGTATATATAGATCCCAAAGTGTAACCTTTGAAAGATGATTTAAATGCATAAATAAACTACAAATGATCCAGAAATGAAAAGAAAGTGTTAAGATTGTTAACATTGCTGGATTGCTCAGGGATTTTTTTGTGTTTTGTCATCTCCTTTGCTCTGGAGATGAACAGATGTGCTTAATAGAATTTTATCTTACAATTTACTAAGCTGCATTTTGCCACAGGTCTTTGTCTTAGAAGCTAAAGACAGAATTGGTGGCCGAGTGTGGGATGATAAGACATTCACAGGTGTCACTGTTGGAAGAGGTGCACAGATCGTCAATGGATGTGTCAACAACCCAATGGCACTAATGTGTGAGCAAGTGGGTTCCTGCAGTGGTCATGATTATCACTAGTGAAAAACTGTTGTTAAAGCCAGGCTCAGATGGCTGGGTAAGGGTGGGAGTCCTTTTCTTGTGACATGATTAAAATCCTGTTCTGCATTGTAAGTAAATTCCATGTTGCTATTATATATTTGATAACAGTTGGGAACAGAGAAGAGCTGTAGAATGGTTTCAGGCACATTATGTAAAGAAAAACAAGGTGGCTCCAGCTTCAGAACCAGAAGAAACCACTGTTTTCCTCTTTTCTAGAGACAGTAACATAAAAGGTCCCCAGCAGACTTTTTTAGGGCTGAGAAAGGCTTTACTGTGGGAGGCTACTGCTTCTGTGATGGATTTGCCTTTGCTGCCTCTCAGTATTTCTAGTTAAATTTTGCACAAGCTAAGATTAACATTTCTAGTTTTTTTAGTTGTTAGATTTCTAACAACTAAATTGCTACTGATGCAAACATGCTGTGGTTCAATTTCTGTAAAAATTCTTGTTACTTGCTGGTTTAGTTTAGGTTTTTTTTGAGGTAGGGATCTGAATTTCTCCAAGTGGAACCTGAGTGTGGATTTTGCTCAGACACACATGTAAATCCAGCCCATGCCATTTAATTGTTTAGTATAGTGCCATTAAGAAATTCTAGGTTTTTTTTATCTAGGTGTTTTTAAAAGTAATGTTTTATTTATGAGAAGGGGAACAATGACTTCTGGATACACTTCAGATACTCATCCCTTTGTGGCCATTTAATGTAAATTTTCATTGAAAGTACAACTGTGTCTTAAGATCTGCAGTGGTGACCAACAGCCTAGAGAGATGTGAGGATATGTGAAAAACACTGGAGCATGCCCTAAGTAAAAAGGCCCTAGGAAGAAATTAGCACTATGTTTGTGCTATTTTCTCTGGATTAACTCTGTAGAACACAAAAACATCTTCATTTAAATTGAGCTCTGTTGTGGTTTTGATGCAGGTTGGACAAGCAAAGCAAGGTACTAGGTTTAATTTCAAATACTTTGGTTGTTAATAACATTTATGGTAACTGGGAAACAATATCCTGTCAATTCCTGAGTTCAGGGAACTGTTTGGGCCTCAGACACCAGAAAGTTGTATAAAGTAACTGATTTTAATTGTGACTTAGAAAATGAATTGAGGTGGAAATAAAGGAGACTGGTTCATCATGTTTGATTACCACACTCTCTATTTCTGTACTAGCCCTTGCCTGACAGGAAAGTTGCAGAGGAGATTTCTTTGAATCCCCAGTAAAGGAAAGGACAGAAAAGTGGGAAAAAACTAATTTGTGGACAATTAACAGATAGAAGGATTGTTGGTATTCCAGTTTGAAGAGAACAGGAGTTAACTCTGACTAAAGTTGTTGATGTTTTTAAAATGGTATCACTTAAATCTGAGGCATTTACCACCTTATGTTAAGTAACTTTGAGCAGGCTGGGTGCCGTAGATTTTTCATACTTAAAAAAGCAATAAAATGTCTTTTTCTTAAGCTTGGCATAAAAATGCACAAACTAGGGGAGAAATGTGACTTGATCCAGGAAGGTGGAAGGATAACAGATCCCACTATTGATAAACGTATGGACTTTCATTTCAATGCCATCCTAGATGTCGTCTCTGAGTGGAGAAAAGATAAAACCCAACATCAAGATGTTCCTCTTGGTGGTGAGTGAGAGATTTATTGCAAAGTGAAGATG
The DNA here is from genome assembly GCF_020740725.1 of Corvus hawaiiensis. Taxonomy (NCBI): domain Eukaryota; kingdom Metazoa; phylum Chordata; class Aves; order Passeriformes; family Corvidae; genus Corvus; species Corvus hawaiiensis. The sequence continues at coordinate 63,475,768 of NC_063213.1, read as the reverse complement.
TTGGCTATGTTCATAAAGTTCTATATTAAATTGGCTCTTACATCAGACATTTTTTAAAGTGTATGGCTGTCCATCTGACCTTAAATCCAATAGGTATTTCTGATATTCTGTCTTGTTTTCATGAGGTAGCTTTTTTCAGTATAGCTAGTGTCACTAGCAGCTCAAAAGACTTGCATCTGGCTGAAGCAGGCCATAGCTAGCCTTAGCCTTACACTTTTTGACTAACCTGCCTAAAAATGCCTGATCAAAGCCGCCTGCTGGCAAGAACAGTCCTGTCTCCATTGGTAACGCCTCCCACCACAGTTACAGCTTGTAAACTCAACAGCAAAAAATAAATTTGCTCAGAAATGTCTGCCTCCCAAATCTCTTTAGCATGGATTCTGTAAGACAGAATTAACAACTCCTACGTTCTTCAGTGAACCCTAGATAAAATTTCTCAGTTCTTTGATTTTGTAAAAATTAATCAGGATTTATTTGCAAGGATTCTCCATTATCTTAAAGTGTATTTTACCTGAAATATCTTCAACTGTATATTGATGATAGCTAAACAATTAATTTCTCTCCTGTCTCACTCAGAAACCTGTGAGTAAACAACAAAGTTGTACTCTATCACTGGAAAGATCTTGTGGTTTTTTTTTTTTCCTATGAGAAGAAAAACATCTTGGTACAAACTAGCACTAAGCTTGAATATCTTGTGATCCAGGGAACAGCATGTTGAAATGCAGTAGGACTTCTGACAAACTGTGATATATTCTAATTTTAAATGTGTTCTTTCACAGAAAAAATACAAGAGATCTATAAAGCCTTTATTCAGGAGTCTGGTATCCAGTTCAGTGAGCTGGAAGAAAAAGTACTACAGTTCCATCTCAGTAATTTGGAGTATGCCTGTGGCAGCAATCTCTCTCAGGTGAGTTTTGACAGCTGTGTTCTGAAGTGGTTGAGCTCCACAGAAGATAGGGTTAGAAGTAACCTTGAGAAATCACCTGATCCATTCTATGGCCCTAGAGGAAGAATCAGCTATCCTGACTATTCCTACACCCCTGACCTGTTCTTTGCAAGCACTGAGACACTGACTCCAACACTGCCTTATTTAATCTGATGGGAGTTCCTGATGCGTTTCCAGTGAGATGCTCTTTAAGCAGAAGTTGAGTAGATGGTTAGAAGGGAGCAGGGCATCTTGCTGAGATGCTGGGTGAGAGTTAACTCCTCCTCAGATGTTGGGTGTGACTTCTGCTTCTCAGTTCTGTTTAAGAACTGAGGTATTTCTCTACCCCGCTATGTGTCTTGAGAATAAATGCATTTAACTTCTGAAGTGTTCTAACCCCCTGATGGTGAGGCCCAGTTCACCACTCTTGGCTACCTCATACTTGGCTGCCATCAAGACTTCAGTATTAACCAAGCAGCTCCAGGAAATACCAAAGTATCATATTATTGGCAGTGCATTATTTACTCAGTCCTGTTGCTACATTTAAAGACATTTAGTGTCAACTGTACTACAGCAGTGGGACAGCTGACTGATACATGCAGATGTACAAATCTGAACTGAGAAGTGCACAAGAACGTAACAAAAATCTGCAAGACAATGCTATGCCAGAGCAGTCACTGGAAAATATTTTGATAGGTCAAGTTTTCATACTCCACGAGCACCCAGGAGAATTAAGAAAGATGCAAAATCTACCTTACCTTCAATTTTAGAATCAAAATATGATTGAATTTATGCAACTGCAGTGATAGGAATTGGCATCTGAATAGTAGTTTGAGAATTGTTTCAGATTTTTCACTGCTAAGTGGTAATTGCTTAGTGCAAATACCACTGTTTTATTAACTATAAAGTTGCAGGGGTTGGGGGACAAGGTCAGTGAAAGGTATCATGGAAAAACCTTACAAAGTGACAGAAAAATTCCATTGAGTTGGGGTTTTTTTTGTATCTCATTTTCCCCTTTATGTTGGGAAATAAGGTATTTCCATTTTTATATGAAGTCCTAAGGCTGTAAAATCTGATCATTTTGCTAGATATGGACAACTGAAATAAATACACTGCAATTCACGTGGATTTTTGTACTACTTGCCTTGTTTTCTCTCCTAAGCAGAACCATAAATTCCCTGCTAGTGACGAACCCATATTAAGACTTTTCTTAATCCAGCAATTGATATATTATATACTAGCACTAGGTAAATAAGAATTTTGATTTTGTCAGCATTGCCATAAATTCTGGTAATACACTTTTTCCAGTTGCAAAGGGGGCTAGGGTGGCTTCTTCTAAGCTGTGGAACTTTTCATAGGACCCATGTCCCATCACCAGTAGAAACAGGCAATTATGTTCTGTCCACAGGTATCTGCACGCTCATGGGACCACAATGAATTTTTTGCCCAGTTTGCTGGAGATCACACTCTTCTAACTGTGGGATATTCCACTGTGATTGATAAGTTGGCAGAAGGGCTGGACATCCGGCTGAATTTCCCAGTGAGTCTGGAAAATGTTGATGCACTGCCTGTCTTGGATTGCTTTGAAACATCCAGTCATATATTTGTATTCTTTTGGACCAGGCAAATCTGTGCCTGTGATTGTTTCAATTTTTCTTTAAAAAAACCAAAGAGGACAATTTCAGCATTTCTGAAATTCTCTTTGAGGACTATCAGTACTTAAATATTATGATATGATGATTTTATATGTTTAGAATCACGATGATTTTTCTTTTTCAGCTTCATGGAGGCTATTTTTCATCTTTCAGGATTTCTCTGAAAATCTGTGTTATCACTTTCTAGTTTGGTGACTGGTGCTGTATTAGCTGTTCTTGCTGGAATTTGCATTGCATATGTACATTTTGTAGTACAGCCTTTCAATGTCTTTCAATAGGTACAGAGTATTGACTATTCTGGTGAAGAAGTGCAGGTCACTACTGCAGATGGAACAGTGTGGACAACACAGAAGGTACCAAGTATGCTTCAAGACTAAGAATTTCAGAGAACACACAGTACTTTTTGTCTTTTCTTTCTCTCAGAAGGCAATTTAGTCCAATTTCTCCCCATTCAAAGATGAATACTCATGTATTTTAGTTGTCTGTATTTGTGTGTCCTAGAGCCTAATTTTTTGTGAGGATGCTTGAGATTTGAGTATGAGTTGATTTGAAGAACTAAGGACTATAAAGGGTAGTACTAAAAATGTGAAGCAAATAGATTTTTATCTGGTCTTTGAAATGACATTTGTTACCTGGTTCCATTCCCTGCTCAGCTTTACCCCATTTAGCATGTGTATCTGCCCTGTTAAAATTTCAGACTTTGACAATCCCTATTTCTCGGTCTCTCTTATTCCCTGTATCCTCACCTTCTTCTTGCTGAGTAATTTAGCTTTTAGTAATTTTTAAAATTATATATCAACTTGATAAAGATTGGAGTGACATCAACAGTGTTACTGAGTATTTTAAAGAGAAGGAATCTCTGATTAAAACCAAACCACTGACCGACTATCTATCTCTCCTTTCAAACAGTTTTGTTAATCTGAGAGCTATTGACTACCATTTACTGGAAGTGTTGGTAGCATGGTTAGCCACTGTGATACAAGCAGTTCAACAGACTATGACTTAAAATCAGTGAACTGTGGGATCTGTTCTCACCTGAATGTAAGGCATGTGTTTCCCATTAATGGGAACTAAAACCAGAAATCTAGAAATGTCTGGTATGTTACTATGCTGCATCCTACAAGAATAATCCAAGACAGTTAGGAGGATGCTATGAGGTTAAAGTGCTGTGTTCAGGTTTTGGTACTGTTGTGATTGTAGCTGTTTCTTTCAGGTATTAGTGACTGTACCACTGGCCCTTCTTCAGAAAAATGCCATTCAGTTTAATCCTCCACTGTCAGAAAAAAAAATTAAAGCCATTAATAGTTTGGGAGCAGGAGTCATTGAGAAAGTAAGTGATTTCATAGTATCTTTAATTTTCTTTTCATAGAAACATTGGCTCTTTTGTCCCTGCTGCTTTTGCAGTGTATTTCTCAGGATTTATGATGCATTTCATTTTACTTGTATACAGTAGCCCAGGAGAGCAAAATGCTATCGGGGATCACATGTATTTCTGCTTCTTAGATTTTACAACTTAATGGCATTTTTAAAGAAACTGTTTGCAGAAGAATTTCATAGCTTAGACATTTTGTGCCTAATTTTGATCAAGGCTTCATGATGGTCTTGAATCTTTCAGAATTCCAATAATCTGTTTATTTCAGGTCATTTTAACCTAGTAAATTCATAAACTATTTGCAAAGAATACTGAAAGTTGTGTATTTGACCAGTGTAAAATCTCCTACCCTTTCCCAATACAAAAACACAGCCTCTCCTGAAAAGCTCCCTAGTAAGATGTGTGCTTAGAAGAAAACAGTAACAAAGTAATGCCAGAAACAGGATTATAGCACTGTTGAAATTAACAGACAAGATTAAGAAACTCCAAATACAGGATGGAGATTGTTTATGTTATACATTAGGTTTGCAAAAAAAATCTGCTGAATTTCTTGAGCATTTTACACAATTGCTTCCATTGTGGATTTGATATTCTGTGCATTTGAAATTTGAGATCAGCATTTTTTTTTCTTTGCCTGTCCACCTTGGAGGACAGGTCCATATATTCTCTGTTGGGACCTACTAATAGGAACAGCTGTGTGTCTAAATGAGTGGTAGCAGGAAAATGTATTAGAAGAACATATACCATATCCTGTTATGAGTTTTGTGGTATGAAATGCTTAAATTCCATTCTTCTATATCTTTCTAGATTGCCTTGCAGTTTCCATATAGATTTTGGGACAGTAAAATTCAAGGGGCTGATTTTTTTGGTCATGTTCCACCCAATTCCAGCCAACGTGGGCTCTTTAGTGTCTTCTATGACATGGATCCAGAGGTATGATATATACCAACTGTATTTTTTCTTGGCCCTTCACAAATTCAGTTTGAAATCTAGGTGCAGTAATTACTCAACAACAAAATTTTTCTTCTTCCCTGCCCCCCGCTCTTCCCCCGTCCCCCCCATCTGCAACTATTAAAAGCAGTGGAAGCAGCGTCATTTACCAAGAAAAACTTGATCAATATTTTGTTGTAATAAATGGGAATGTTTTCCACTGTTTGGATACAGAATAATACACAAACAAGTACATTCTCTATATCTACTGAAAAAGAGGCTGTAATACCTTACTATTGAACTACTAATGTGGGAAAAAGGCTACTAGTCACTTCCAGTTTAGGGCTTCTGTTCCCTTATTAAATCCACTAAAAATCCCGTTAAAAAGACCAACTACTAACTTACTAACGCTCACTGGCTTGCAGTAGTCTGAATATCTATGTGGAATAGCAGAGGAAAAGACAAGCATCAAGTTCTGCATGAAACTGAGACCTGTAGGGTCAGTCTCATACTCATGAATTTCAAAGCAGATTCAAACCAGTGGACTCACATCATGTTTCTCTTCCCTGCCAGTTCCAGGCAGACACGTGACACATTTGTGTTATACCTCTTCGTACTTTTGCAACAACTGCTGCCTTCTATTTGGCAGCAATTAAAAAGCCATTTTGTGACCTGATGTCTTACTCCAGAAGGAAACCATCCTGTGACGTTTGTGCTCTGTTACTGCCTGATCTGTACCTGTATACAACTTTAAGTGAGTTGTGTCCAGTACTCTTAAGCTCATGCTGCAAGAGGCTCAGTGTGCTGGTGCTGTCCAGAGACCTTACACATAATTCTTAGCTTGACAGCTATTCTCTGCTAGTTTTCAAATTCAGCAACAGAAGAATTACTGCCTTACATAAACAAGAGAGGCAGAGTTCTATAAAGGCACTGAGAACCTGGTGTGCTCTTCCCTACTCACCACTTCACCTCTAAAACTTCTGCATGGTAGCAAATGTCTTGAAGTGGAAGAAAATACCAGTAGAAGTGATCTTTCATTTCTTGGTCCAAAATCTGCTGGTAAGAGCCTAGTACTGGTCTAATCAAAAACATATCTAACTAGTATTTAAATAGACTCTCTCTGTCACCACATTTTGAAAATGGAGTACAGCTGAGGTGGAAGTTTGGCACAGAACTGAAGCTTCAGAGGGTGCACAAAGAATAACACTAACAATGTAATTTTTTTTTTTTTTTTGGTACAGCCTTTAAGCAGGTAGATAGGAAGTTTTCAGTAAATTCAGCAAGTTGTAAAAGGGGCTGACTGTAACAGATCTGTGAACAAGACATCAGAAGATGTAGTAATTTGAGCATAAATACTGTAGAATATGCACCCTTTATTGCAAGGAATCAAACCCACTTTTCTATAGAACAATAGTTGCTTTGCAGCTCAAAATATCTTTGCAATACCAATTAAGAGAGACTTTTTATGAAATACTTAATAAGGTCCTGTTTTTAGGGCAAAGAAAGCATTTTAATGTCAGTGGTCACTGGAGATGCTGTGACAACCATTAAGAATTTAGATGATCAACAAGTACTGCAACAGTGTATGACTGTACTCCGAGAGCTGTTTAAGGAGCAGGTAAGAGAAGCCTCTTTTATTAAGAGATGAATTAACTTGTCACCAGAATAAAGCTTTCAAATGTAGTACTTCATGATGTATAGGCAAACCTTTGACATTTAAAACTACTTTTCTTTTCTTGTCAGTTTCAGGGAATAGGTTTTCTTTGAGACATACTAAAATCACAATTTTTGATCTCTTGTGTGAAAAATGTATATTGAAAGATGTCTCAGAAGGACAGTAGTAATTAACTGGAAGATACAAATGAACTATCATCCTTCAAAGTGCTTTTAAAAAGCAAAATTGATTAAAATCAGTACTTTAGGCACGTAACACAAAACAGACTTTTTACTTGGCTGTCATTTTTTTTCTATCATGACCACTTCTAATACGTGATAAGATCTTTCAGCTAGACGAATTTGGTTGATTTCTGCCTTCTCCCCTCCAAAGGCAACTGAAATTACAACACCCCAAAACAATCCAATCGAATCAGTTTCTCTTCTACTAACAACCCTTTCTCAGCTGTCTTGGGATGGAGGTACAGGCAAAATGATCTAGCAAAGGCCCTACATCCCAAATGTAAAAAAAACCCACTAGATAAAAATTTCTACCTGTTTTCCTTCCCCCAGATCATCATTAGGATAAAAACTGAAAATCAGAGAAATCTGGGGCAAGCAGAACACTAGCACTCAGCAATGTTACTTGCATTCCATTCTAGAGACAATAATGCCTCAATTAATTTACTTAAGAGCAGTTAGATCCCCAGGAATGACTGTGTTAATAATGTTCAGGGGTGATCTCTCAAGTTTTACTGAAGGTTCAAATGTTAGGATTAATGATCTTGGAAGAACTTCAGTATCTGAAGACTCAACTATTCCTAGAAACATACCTTTGGCAATGGCTTTATTGTTACTAGAATGACATGCAGTGGAAGTTCACATACTTGTATTTTGATCTCATGAAAATGTAGCAAATGGGTCTTTGGTTTCAGTGCCACTCTGGTCCAGAAGAGTGATTGTCATGGCTATCTCCACGGTTAACAGCAGCCGTGAACTCAGTCACCTGAGGACGATGCAGCAGGATTTTCAAAGACAAGCTGGCTTCAGGGGTGTACCAGAGCTACTTCTGGGACATTCATACAACTTGTCATACTTGGCTGGTCCTTGTCTTGATTGCTTGAGCTTGAGTCTCTCATGTGCTGCCTGAATGGGTCTATTTGTCAATAACAGACATTGTGCAAGAGGCAACCAGAGCTGCTTCTGTTTACTTGTCATGAGCTCCTCCAGAGTAAGACCACAGCTGTAGCTGACTAACCCTTCATTCAAGTGTAATTCAGGCTCTCTTTGGTAAAAATCTGTGGAATTTGCTGCAATGTGACAAAGAATACACAGTATTACTGTCATGGCTCAGCCAGACCCTGACTTCCTGGTTTTTGTTTTCTCCCTGAACCTAGTTTACAAGACAGCTCATTTTCTAATAGATAAGTAATTTTATTTCTCCATTGGAATAAAATTATCTCCAAAATGAAAACTGAATTTTGAGATTTAAGAAGCTAGATGTAGCAAGCATTATGCCTAACCAATACAAAAATTGCTTACTTATACATACAAACATGTTGAACAGTATCAGTATTGTATTTGTTTACAAGAGTATGCATATATGTATTTTGAGGGGAATTTTCTTTCTCGTGTACTTTTAGGTGTATTACAATATGCAGATTTGTTGAATTCAGAATAGTGTAGCTGTGATGTTTCAGGCATCAGGCGATCTAGCAAACGGAATTATCTTTGTAGTTAGTACTATAATAAAAAAATAGGAATTTAATTCTGGAATGCGACCTTAATCTGTATCTTAATAATACAAAATACTCTAAAGATTACAAGAAACCATTTGAGAAAAAGCTGTGCAATTCTGAACTTCTCTTTGCAGTGTTTAACTCCTATTTTGATTATGCAGGAGGTTCCTGACCCAGTGAAGTTTTTTGTTACTCGATGGAGCAATGACCCTTGGCTGCAGATGGCGTACAGTTTTGTGAAAACAGGGGGCAGCGGTGAAGCTTACGACATCATAGCTGAAGACATACAAGGAAAAGTTTTTTTTGCTGGTGAGGTAAGTATCTTTGTTACTGTTGATTAAGGTTACTGGGAGCAGTTTCTTATGGAAGATCGTCTCTTGCTAAGCAACACCATTAACCTAGAGGTAGTATATAAATATTCTGTTATGTAAAGATGCTGATGATTCTTGATGCAGAACCTTCTCTATTCATATTATTACTGGGCATGGGAAGTCTGCCAAATACTTCAGGTCAGGAGTAAAATGCATTTTTAGTCAAATTTTCTTTCTGTTACTCCACCTGTGGGTAACATAACAAATGCACCATGATGGTGTAGGTGCACTCTGTACTGGAGCAGAACTTAACCTGCCCCACTAAAGTGCAGATAGCAGAACAGACTGCTACTTCTGTAGCTGACTTGCTTGCAAATTTTGATGTTCCTAAAAATCTCAAGTATTTCCTTTGATGCTCTAAGGAGTTTTCCACAGCTTTTAAAAATGTAGGTATATGCTTAAGGAAAACAAAACTGATCTTGTAAACTAAAATTCTATGCCATTGGTTTTAGAAACAATTGACTTTTTTTTCTTTTTTTTTTTTTTTTAATGCAGGCCACAAATAGGCACTTTCCCCAGACCGTTACAGGAGCTTACTTGAGTGGGGTTCGAGAAGCAAGCAAGATAGCAGCATTTTAAGTACCTAAATTTTGTGTTTATAGATATATTTTTAATTGATTTCTGTGGGTAAAACAATCTTCAAGTTTCCTATTGCTGCCTTTTTCCTATGTGGTACTTGCATAGTATATGGTACCTGAAGATAAAATCTTCACCTTCCTTTTCCTCTTTCTCCCCCACCCTATTTTAAGCCCTGATGATACATATTGTTGGGGGCTTTTTTCCAGCTAAGGTATTACTAGCAGGAGTGACATTGGAATCACTGGCCACAGCTTAACTAAGAGAACTTTTGTCAACAGTCCTCTTCTGTATGGCTCAAGTCATGCTATTGTGAACCTTCATTTCAGAAGGTCAGATTAAAACAATACTAAGTTAACATACAGCATTAAAAATGCTGGCAGTTAGTAACGTTATGGGAATTTTCTACTAACTGTGCTTCTCAGGTTGATTATGCTCACAGGAGTTCAAACTGGCTTCCAAGAGCCTGAATAGCCTAGAAAAATTCTAGGATTAATATAGGAAGGAACTCAACTATCACTTTTCCCACTTGCAATCAATAACCTTTTCTATAATATTTTTTCATATTCTTAGCTTCCACTAAGTGGGCTTTGGAATATGAAGTTTGTTCCTTTAAATAAGAGAGCTGGAACAGTTTACAGTGCAATCATAGAAAGGTTATTGTAGCTAATCAAAACTTGAAAAATTAACTTTTACATTACTTTTAAAAACTTTGAAATATTATCTCTGCTACTTATTCAGAGAAATTCTTTTTACAATAATAGGCTAAGAGTTTAGATTTGCTCATTGCTTCTGTAGAAATAGGACAGCTTAAAAATACTACATTGCTATGATTATTTTGAAAACAAACTTCCAGATTCATTTGGGCTGAGTAGAGGAAGTATCTGCTGATATGACTGTACAGTCAGGAGTGCAGGACTGTAAGTTCTTAATAGCTCATTCAACTTTTATATTAAAAAATAAATGAAGATGAATGAGGAAAAATATTAACACTCATGAAGGGCTGAAACAAGGTGGCTTGCACTTTGACTTGAAGTTTATTTTTTTTCTTTTATTATGAAAGTATTATTAAAAACAACTTGAGAGAGTAATTCAGTAAGGGCTAGACATCTATCTAGTAGCTTTTCCATGGGACAGGGAGGAAAAATATTTTTCAACAGAAATAAGAGAGATGCAACTGGGATATCTATTGTAATACTGTTCCACTATATTGGTATTAATGAAAAAAAACTTAAATCCACTTTTAGATCTCTTTCCTCACACCTTCTCTATAACTTGGCTGCATAGATGTCAAGATTCTGAAACAAACTTAAGCACTTAACTCTATCCTGCCCCATTCTCATGTATAGGCTTTTCTCTTTTATTAATCCCTTCATTTAAGAATGACACAGCAAACATTTTTGAAAGCATTTATAGTGTTTATTTCCTTAAAGGTACATCCTTGGAAATAAACAAGAAAAATCATGGAATGTTAAGGGGTTGGAATGGACCTTAACAATTGTCTAGTCCCAACCCGCCCTGCCATGGGCAGGGACACCTCACACTAGACCAGGTCTCAAGGCCTTATCCATCCTGGCTTTGAACACCACCAGGGTCCTACTGAATAAATGCAATTCTTCTTTTCAAATATGTAATATTTTGTTTTTAGAGTAGGTATGATATTGTTAAAAACCCTTTATTTAATCTCTAATTTACAAGTTGAAGATGTTTATATGACTAGATGTTTTTCAGATATATATTCTGTTCTGCTTCTTAATGCTGAGTTATATAGACTAATAGGAAGAGTGTAACTGTTCATAATTTTCCTCTACATAAATGCTGGTATGTACAGTTTTAAAGTATTTCCAATTATTAAATTGCAATTTAAAGGCCATAAGAAGCAAGACAAAGCCTTCTCGTGATAAAAAATAATCAGGACCTCAAATTTTGCTTTTGGCAGTCATTTGCACTTTGTTAATTTCATATATTACAGGCCAACTTATGGCATAACTAGGAAAGATTGATAGCTATGTATGTTTGAGTTCCAAGTTTCTTCCCCTCTTTAACATATATGACAAATTATTAGGAGAGGAGCTTCTGGTGGTGGGAAAAAAAGCTTATTACTACACACCCAAAACAAACACACCCAATGGCGCTGCTTCAGATGACCTTGCTTAAAAACCTTCAGTTAGCTTAGTAACATATACAAACATGTCACATGTCAGGTAGGAATGATCTGGAAAGTTTAGCTCAGCATCCATTTCGCCAGTCCAAAGTTTGTATGAACATGCTTGATGTAATTCTGTTATTGGTACTTGGGATTTTCAATTTACCTACAACTTTGCAGCTAGATAAAAGCTGTATTCTAGAGAAGAGAGATGGACATGAAGAAATACTATCACATTTGGCTTTAGATGATGCACACTTACAGCATTAGAAAAACTGATAACATGATAAATTTACCGATGGCCTAGTCTTTTAATTATTTGTATATTGTTTTGGTACCAGGGCTCTTAAACTGTGTTGTGCTGCACTGACGTTTGAGGAATAAATAAAATAAGTATGTTTCATTTTAATTTACGTTCACTTGAAATATGTAAGAACATCAGGCTGGTTCTGAGACTTCATTCTTTAATGTTGCCCAAAATTTTTTTAATATCTATGTTAAAATTTATTTCAAGCATGTATGTATTTTTTCTTTTGTGTTTAATTTATTCCCTCAAATAAAGAACTGGGGAATGTTTTCTTTTAGTAGGTTTGTCTAAATGTTATTAAAAAGATTGGAATGCAGAGCATGATCTGTTGTTACACTTCAGTTCTTCTGTGTGACTATGTTATGGCAGCAGAATAAAACTGCAAAGTATTCACAGGCTCCCCCTGTTTTGGTTGGTTGGTTTTTTTCTTTAAATTTAACTAGTGGCTAAGCCTACTTTATTACATTTTATATTAAGATTTCATTTTAGTATATTCTTACAGCTAGACAGTTCCTCAGAAGTGCTGCTTTACAGCTTTCTCTGAGCTCTCAGTCCTAACTGTGGTGTTCTTTGGGCAATACTGTAGTCACTGTCTTTTGCCTCCAAGTTTTAAAAAGCAATTCATAAGCTTGTGTTAGATTATTTTCCTTAGGCCAGAGGAAATTTAAGCTAGTGATAATTGTTTAGAAGCATAACCCATAATTTTAAAATATCACCAACTAACCATTTAATGCTTTTCATGGAATAAGTGTAGTGTGAACACTATAAGCACCTGCAAGCCTGACTACTTACTCAAAACGTTTAAAATACAAACAATGACAAATTCTCATAATGCTTATCTACATTGTTCTTTGTGAAAGGGAGGTCAGGTGTTAATTTAGTCTAAGTCTGACTGCAGCTGCCTTAAGAGAAAAATACTCTTACTGCTTTGAAAGTTTATTTCACCCACATGTAGGTCTGAACCAGTTGAAAGCATTACTGTGGGCAAGGTTCACTGCTTTCCCCTGACCCTGTCATACTTGGTGAGCAGTTCAAAGTTCGTATCTTGAAGATGTGTTTTGTTCTCATTACACCTGATACTGCTTTTTAAAAATGCTAGCTTCATTCTAAGAAAAACAAGCTTTAAAACAGAAATGAAATAGTGATTAAATACTTTAAAATAGAAATGAAATACTGCTTTTTAACATAATGTACAAAGCAGATTTCATCACACTACCCATAAAAATTACAATCATTCAAGAAAACAAGTATTGTTTTCCTTTCAGCCCAGCTGTCTAACACTTAGATCAGAAATAAGTGAAATAGTGCAATCTAGAGAACAAGGTCAAGTGAAAAGGCAGGGCGAGTTACGTGACACTGCCATCCTCTTACACTCAGAAACTCTGGAGCTCATCTGGTACCAAAGCTGCTACTTGGAACAGGGCCAACATGGAGCTGGTTGCTTGGGCCCCTGCCAGGTTGATGTCTGAACATCTCCACCCATGGCGATTCCACAGCTCCTCCAGGCCAAATTTCTGTGACCACCCTTCATGGTGAAGTTTCTTCTAACAACTGCAGTTTCTCTGGAGGCAGCTTGGGCCTGTCACCTCCCATTCTCTCACTGTGCTGAGCAGAGCCTGGCCCTGCCTTCTTCATATGCTCTCATTTGGGAGTCGCAGACTGCAGGGTGATCCCCCTTCATCCATCCCTTCCTCAGGCTGAACAAGCCCAGCTCTGCTTTCCCTCCTTCACCCTGTGCTCCAGCTCCCTCACCATCTTGGCACCCCCTCCACTGCACTCGCTCCATGAAGCCCACGTTTGCCTTGCTCCAGGAAGGCCACAGCTGGACACTGCTGCCGAGGTACTGAACAGGGGTGACAATCAGTCCCCTGCGCCGCTGGCTCCACGCTTGCTGCAAGAGCCCTGAGTCTTGTCAGTGTTCCTTACCAGAAGTGCCCATTGCTGAACAGCCTCAATGAGTTGTCTGCAAGAACCAGGCCCTTTTTGGCAAATGTGCTTGGGAAGACACCACTGCCCCCCACCTACACTGTTCAGTGGAGTTACTCTGTCCCAGAAGCAGAATGCTGCTTCTGCTTTTGTTAACCTTTATGAGATTCCTGTCAGCCAGTTTCTTCTGCAAGTCAAGAATAAACCTTTAGACCTGTAATTTCCAGCATCTTGCTTTAATAAATACTTCTGAATTCAAAAGCAGGAGACACATTTCTTTGCAGAAGGAAAACAACACACTTGTGAGCATTCAAGATGTTTCTTTTCTCAGCAACTTGAATAGTGATTTTACTGAATTTCTTACTGCAAGTTTTCAGACAGTATTCTGGTATCTTAAAGATTTTTCCACTCTTTTCCCTAAATAACAACCACCAGTAGTAATTTCAGGAATGTTTTCATCTAGTTCAGTTGAAGCTACTGGATTATAGTCAACTTTCTGATTTGGAAACAAGGAAGATTAGATCTGCCCAAGTGGTCATGGGCCACCCTCTCTCTGAAACAGCAGAAGAGCCAATAAGAAACTTTACTGGAATCACCATGCTGACAGCCAGGGGTTTTATTTGTCCAGATTAAGCACTGGCCTCCAGAAGGGTTATTTTCAAGTACAGCTTGACAGTGGCTAATATAAACTCAGACACTTCTTATATCTTGCTCTGTCATGTGCCTTGTAACGGGATAACATAGAAAGAGCACAGATCCTATAAGCAGCCAGCTCAGGTCCAAGAAGGCTGTCAGTCTAGAACTTCTGGAAAAAAGTGGGATGGAATTCAGAGCTATGTCTTTGTAATTTCATATTGGTTAGACATGCCTGACCAGTATACCATGGGTTACCACATAACTCTAAAGGCAAGTAACCTCTTTTCACTCCAAATTGCTGATCTCCTTCCCCACCTAGCCCTCTCCATCTTCCTCCTCCTACAAGCCCCATACACTGTTGCCACAAGCGCTAAGATCATGCATAAGAACAGCTGTTTACATCTGCAAATCATTCAGATTAACTTGTGGTTTTGCAGGTCACCAGCCAAAATACCGAATACCAAAAGCCTAACTAAAAAGAGGAACCAATACACTGGGATTGTAGGAATTATGCTGGAAGCAATCAAATCAAGATGTTAGGACTATTTTTCTCTAGAATACAATGGTCAGGGCATTACCTTAAGCATCTGGAAAGGTATATGCCTGAACAATTTATTCAGTTACCTTTTACCCAGTTAACCCATTTCTATTTTATGGGCCTCTTTGAACAGGATTTAGATCCTTGATCAGATGTGTTTCTAATGCAATAGCATCAGGATAAGCAGGACATTTTATTTACCCTTTAGTATTGTCTTGCAGCCTTTCTCCCAGTTGCAGAAAGAACTGGAATCCTGTATCAGCTGCAGCCAGACTGGTATGGATTAGCAAAGAAAAAGCTCAGGCCGTTCTTCTCCATTGAGGACTAACACTGAGTTGTTAAGAGATTTAAACAAAATATTTGAAGGATGTCAAGTTCATTTCCATTCCATCTGTGCAATTCCAAAGTGGTAACTAATGCATATATACAATAAATAGAAGTATGCTATCCTTTTCTAAGTTTTCATTAGAGTTTAAACTATAAAAAAATGTTTATACTTTGGAGTTGTGAATCTTAAAAACACTTCCTGATCCACATAATTAAAACTGGCTAGTACATTTACATAAAAATCAAACGGCAGTTCAAGTATTTGTAAAATATCAAAACTTAATACAAGTAACTTTCTTCTCTTAAGCCTGACTTGGAAATTTTTGATGTTTTTAATTGCAAATGAAAAAGTGTTTTTTCTGCTAAGACAGTTCAGAAACAAAAAACCACAAAAAAACCAAAACAAAACCAAATCAACTTCACAGAGGATATAAAATCTTGTCCTGGTGCAAGGACGTACATTTCAGCAATAGTGTCTTTCAAAGTAGAGAAGCCAGTATTTTCTACCAGATGAGATAAAGACAAACAACCTTGTTCCTGTATAGGTTTTTTTTACTATACATGTAAGCAAATGTTAGATTAAAACTGATTTACATTTTTGTGAAAGACATTTATTGAGTACAAAAAATCCCCATTACATTCAGCCTTATTATAAATGATTACACGCAAAGAAATTCAAAAGTGTGTAAGATCAACAGTCTAACTGGCTGAAATTTTCAGAATTTACATAATTTATGAACCCTTACTTCTCAACTGTACAGTAATAAAATTCAAAAAAATACACTTTGTCTTTCCAGCAATACTAGTCAGAGGGATTCTGTGCTCATGGTGTTAATGGCAGCCCACACTTCGGCAGCTCTTAGTTTCACGATTTTAAGTGTAGGACTTCCCATATTAGCAACAAGGTGTATGGAGAAGAGAAAACCTAAACAACAAAAATTTATGCAAAGAGTTCGCTAAAAGCTGCCAGCCAAAGTTCAAGAGTGCAGGCTTAAAAGTACCATTGTCCATGTCGAGGCAATGAAGCTCAGGTTCAGAAAAGCCCTCCCACACAGAAAAGAGGTTAAAACACACATGCTCACATCAGTGCTGCCTGATGGGGATGCCCTACTGTGGATTTCCAAAGCTATCAAGCCTCCAGCTGTACATCCTGGATACCCACTTCTGAGATGCTACGCCATCAGGTCAAGACACCAAGATAAAAGATCTGCAAAGTGAACTTTAGAAATTTTCCTATTGCCTTTGGAGGGATTTTATTTACTGTATCCAAGATATTGAAACAATGTCTGTAGTCTTTGTATAAAGTTAAACTACAGGTATAAACCTACAGTTTAGTTTCTGTACAAGGAAAGATGAGAGAAACATGATGAAACCCCAGCTCATTTTCATGAAACTTCTGCACACTTTTTATCACTGCCTCACTGCTGAACACTGACATTTCATGTCATAAATTCAAAGATACCAAAATTTAAAAACTGATTTGCACAAAAGAAATTTGAAATAAACTTTATATACACAACAAAAAGCCTTTTTAAAGTACAAAAATAACATCTATATGCCAATTAGTTACCATGCTGTGATAGTTCTTTCAGTGCCTACACATGCAAGACTGTAATCTAGATTCAGAATAATTCTGCATCTGTAGAATGTATCAGAATATAAAAAAGATTAGTATGTGACTAACTCTTCTTATTTTCAGAATGAATATGTATTCAAAATATCTTTGTAACCAATACTGCAATATTCCAGTCTCTGCATGTATACATGTAGATAAGCAGCTTTCCTCTTAGTAGATTTTAAAATCTCCTGTACGCTGGTATCTACACAAAAAAGCTACAATGGTTTTAATGAATCTAGTTACACAACGCAATTCAAAATGTACAAAACTATAAAAAAAGGGGACATTTATTGCCATGCATGAAACTTAAGTATGTTCAACTAAAAATTGCATCAAATGCAATTCTGTTAAAAAAAAAAAAAAAAAAAAAAAGGACATACAAAGCCATTTACATTAACACTCTTAACATTAGATCAGCAGAATTAGCTCTGACTAAATACCACAAGGGTAAGACACATTCCTTTTGCTGGTGCCTATTAGATCTTCAAATCCATGGAAACATAAACCCAGGAATCTTCATTTCCCACAGTCAAATCAGATCATGAAATCAACTGAAAAGAGAAGTGTATTAGTTTTCTCCTTTTTCTCAATCCAATCACATATAACCTCTCATTTTGTATCAAATTATCATGAAAATACACTCTCCTTTTGCTATCACAACCCAAAACATCCCTAGAGCAGACAAATTGCTCTCTCCTGCTAATAGTGACATGTAGGCACAACATAGACACAGCAATTCTAGATAGCCATGTATCAACAAGCCACAAGAAAATGAAGTTCTTTTATTAACTCCACTAAGTGAACCTCACTTCTATGGTTCCATTTTTAGTTTCAGGGCTAGCAAAAGTCATGAAACCTGATTTTTTTTACAAATTACAAAAACCTCAGATTAGACCAAAAAACCCTCTGTCATAAGTACAGTAGATAAGGCCTGATCTTCAGCACAGCAAACTCAAAGGCAACATCATGATAACTGTAGTACCAGGAGCAGATAGAGTAAAGCTATGCATCTTTATTCCCTTTTGCCTTAGCTGACAGGTCTGCAGAGCTTGTACAACCTCATGCATTGTTATCTATGAATGTATGTGGCCAGTGCCTGAATTGAGTGCATCTTGCAGCCAAGGTTGTAATTCAAAACAAATTCATAGCTTTCAGAGTACAAGTCATTAAAAACTATCGTAACGTTAATTCTAGTTATGCTTACCAAAGAAATGCGTAAGAGTAGTAGTGGTATGCTAAGAAAAGAATCCGAAGTAAGTGGTTTTTTAAAGAGGGAAAGATAAGGGAAAAAACCCCCAAACCAAACATCAAAGCTTTAGGTAAGCACTAAACTTTCAATATTATACAGGAGGGTATTAAAACTGGTGTAACAGGATGCCATACCAGGCGGAAGAAGGAAAAAAAAAAAAACAAACCACCCCAACCCAGAACATTTTCTAGTGATAGAGTCTTTACCTCTTTGACTGTTTTTTTAATGAAGTCTTTTCTGTCAGATAAATCATAACTAGGATATTTTTCATACACCTAAAAAAAAGTAAAAACAAAACCACAAAATAAACCTCAAATTACTTTCATTCAATGCAGTGTGTAAATAGAAGAAGCTTAAATGAAATTAAGGCAAAAACTGATGTGGGTACTTCTAGTACTACAACTGCCAAAATGCCCTCTGTTATTTAGGGAAAGACACAAGCTTATTTTCCTGTCTTTCTTTTGACCACATAAATATTTACATGGATGTACTGTTTTATGTTTGGTCACTGACTAAACTGGTACTGTAATTTTGCACATCAACAAACTGAAATGCCTAGCTTGCCATGTCACACAAATAAGAATTGTGCAGTTTTTGTTTTAAATGCTCTCTTAAGCAGTCAGATAGCCCTGCACTAGTGTAGGAAGCTAAACAATTAATGAAAAATAAATAAGCCTTGGTATTTGATAAGTAAAACTGTGATCCTTTCAAGAGAGTAACAGAAGAGTCAACATGTTTGAGTGCTATTCTACAACTACTCTTTTATTAACAGAGTGGGAGAGGACCAAACAAACAGAAAATAGATGCCAACACTGACAACCAATTCAGAGTATTTTATTTCAGCATACCAAATTTCAGACTTCTAGAATGACTATAAATATGAACAACAGTTACATTCAATTTTCTGATAAGAATAACTTCTGGTTTAATTTTCTCAAGACAACATCTGTAAAGTACCAGGAAAACCAAACTTGTGTGTTAACCAGAAAGTATCAAGGTAACTGTATTGTTTGTTTGGGTCACTTTTCCCCACCTTTCCCTTTTCTGGCCACATGGTTCCCACCTGTTCTGACAATTAATGGATTTCTTGCTGAACTGATTCAACTCACTAACTCAGCTGAGAACTATTCTGATAGCTGCTGACAGGTGAATGGACTTAAAAAGGGAACATATGAAGAATGAGTGTGCAAGGTGAGCAGCAGAAATGTCCAGAGCACAGGACGCAGCCCTCCCCTATGGACAGCAGCAAAGCTGCTGCACTATCTAAACATTTCAGGTTTTCACTGTCATACATGGCACTTGGTTTGGAGGTCATAGTGCTACTTCCCAGATAGCTAATTTTAATATTTCCCTTTTAATGCTAGTATCAGTGTTGCAGATCTAAAAATTAAAGCTCTCATCGTTACAGCTATTAGCAAGAAAATAAACTAATGCAAAAACTATTTAGTTTCTGAACAACAGTGCAGAGTATAAGCCTCCATTTCTGAAATGATGATAGAAGTCCATTCCCAAACAATCCACTCACTACCTATACAGAGACTGCAAAATTGTATTTACTTACCTCTTTGCAGATTTGTTTCATTGTAACCTCCTCCAAATTTGCATTGGCCAACAAATTCTTGACAGTTTCCTTCAGTTCTTCATCTGTGGGTGGTTTCTTCAGTTTTTTAATTAGAGGTTCATCATCTGAACTATCCTCAGACTCACTTTCTAAATATGAAGAACAATTTGGATTGTAATAGAAGGTTTTCAGTTTGTCTGCTTTCCTCCTTAAAAACAGAAGCCATCAGAACTTTCCACAAGCATCCAATCCAGATGTTTTCGTTTGAAATAGACATCTTGCTAGACCATCCATTTAAAAACAAAGCTAATGCTATCAGTACTACATTTATTTATGAATTTGTGTAATTATTGATGAACTATCAGTTTACATATCAACAAGAACTCTAAAAAGTATGGGACTAATTTAATCTATCAAACTAATGCAAAAGACTTATTACAACAATTCTAATTCAGGTATTATGACCGTAAAAAAAAAAAAAAAGTAATTATTTCCTTTAAAAAGGAGTTTGGATTTCTTTTTTCCCCTAGCAGTGCCAAAAACACTAGGCTCTTGTAATTTTGCAATTTAACTTTGCAAACTTACTATCAGAAACACCATGAGAACAAGTAAGAACTTCGTAAATTAAGTGAAGGAGCACAGGACACTCCTACAGTCTTTTCCAGCAGAAAAGGAATTAGACCGAATGACTCCAACATCCACTCAGTTCCTCTACTGCCAACAAGACAAAATTCAGAGCAGATGCCAAACAAACTGGATAATGACTTTACAGAAAGACCTACTTTACATTTTGATTTTGGTACTGCAAACATATGCTGGAAACAGAAATGCAGGAAGAGTAAATAAGAAGTTATGAATATATTACGTAACTTATATGAAAAACACATAACATTTGTGTCTATACATATATGCTGATGACAAAATAAGGTGTACACACAACACAGCCACATTCAGTAGTCAAATTGAAAGTACACTGAGTTCAGCACAGGCCAGTTTATTCTGCTGAGAAATAAGGCTATGAAAGAAATTTAGCATAATTCTGTGCCTAAATGCTTACCCACACCTTTTCTCAAAGCACTGACAAGAAGGGGAACTAATCTGACCTGATGCTTGTGCTGTGGCATGCATATGCCAATGCTGGCATTAAATGAAGTACTTTTGTAGTATGGATATAAACTGCATTAGTAACTTGGACTACAGTTGAGAAAGACTTCGCTGTTATCTCAGAGTGTCAGAGAATTTAAGGTGGGAAAGGACCTCTGGACTTCCCTGAGCCGCTGGCTCCACTCTTGCTGCAAGAGCCCTGAGTGCTGTCAGTGTTCCTTATCAGAAGTGCCCACTGCTGAACGGCCTCAATGAGTTGCCTGCGAGAACCATCTGCCCCTGCTCAGGCCCTTTTTGCCAAACGTGCTTGGGAAGACACCACTGTCCCCACCCTCAGTACTGCCATCTTTACAGAGCTATTAAGAAACTCAGTGTCTGTGTACTCTTCATGCACATTGTGAGATATGAGAAAACTGACTGCAAAAGGATGCATGGAGAAACTATATCTATGTTAACAAAAAACCCATATCAAGCTGCGGAACCAAAGATAGAAACGTGGGATATACACCACTGGGTCAACTACAAGATTCGCATAAAGCCACTGTAGCAGCCCAAACAGAACTTTACCAATGTTCTTCCAGCAAAGAATGGAAAACTTGGCTGATACTTTCAGTTTATATGCAAATAAAAACAATATATGTGCACACAGCAGAAATTACATGAAATATACCCAAACGAACAGCTTTTTTCATTAAATACTGTTTCAAGGAAAGAAACATCAAGTAGCAAGTCAACAATTTACCAAATTCCATTTTCTTTCACAATTAGGTGCAAAAGCTTGCTTTCTAATAAGCACACCAGTTAAGCTACAAGACAACATATGAAAGATTTAAAACATTTACCTTTTCTAGAACTGTTCTGGTTTTTCTTAGTAGTGCTGCTGTCTGCCTTCTTGACATTTGCACCCTTCACAGCTTTCTTAGTTTTAGAAGTAATCTTTTTAGATTTTTCTCTTTTAGTTGCTTTTCTAGGGGGCTACAAAGAAGAAAATCAGAAAATTAAAATTATAGGTTTCACCAGAACAATCCATACCTCTTTTCCATAAAGGGAAATTGTTCACTCTCAGGACAATTTACTCCAGCCATTCCATACCAACAGAGCAGGTGCAGCAAAACAGATACACTGCCTACATCCTTCTACCTGTAGTATATTAAAAGCCTAACTCTTTTAAAAAATGCTGCAATCAAAATCTCTCTGCCCAGAGAGATGGGGAATGCCCATCCCTGGAACCATTCCAGGCCAGGATGAATGAGGCACTGAGCAACCTGATCCAGTTGAAGGTGTCCCTGCTCATTGCAGGAGGATTGGACTAGATGACCTTTAAAAGGTCCCTTCCAACCCAAACTAATCCATGATGTGATGTTTCTCGCCTAGCATGCGAAAAGTTACAAAGAAAGCACAAAATACGGCGAGATTCAGACACATCAGAGAGTGCAGGGATCTTTCTAAGGCTGCCAACTATGTTGCTTACTTTAATCTAAGATATAACACCTGAAGAGAAAGACTAAGATATAAAATCCAGGAGGAATATGGAAACAAGATCCCAACCCAATGCAGTCAGGTAGGTCAGGGACTCCTACTGAATTCAAAGTTAAGTCCTAGGTATCAAATCATACACTACATGATGAAATTACAATAAAGTCATCACAAGATGATACAAGAAATGCAATCACTTACATTAGAAATCCTGGCTGCCCCAAAATGACACATAGCAAACGATTTTATAAGGTGCATACATATACCCAAGAACCAGAACTTCTGCCTTTTATCTAAATGATTCTCTAAATTCAACACACAAAGAATTTATGAAAACCTCTTATAAATTGCAGGTGTGTTCCCTTTTCTTTCAGTTAAATATCCCTTACTCCCCAACTCTGTGTTCCAAGAGTTACCAACTGATAACAATGACATAATGTTGAAAAACAAACAAAACCCCTCATTACCTCATCTTCACTTTCTTTTTCTTCTGAAGACTCATCCTTTTCCTTCTTTTCATCTTCTTCACTACTGGATTCATCTGACAAGATCTCTGGGCACTTGGTGCGTTTTGCTTTTCTTGTTGTTCCAGAGCTACTGCGCTCTTTCTTGCCACCTTTGCTTTGTGGTTTTTTGGACTTCGGCAATGGCTGAGAGACAAGAGATGTGTGTAGTCCAAGTAGGAATATAAAAGTGAATTTTAAAACGATAAATTCTTTCAAATCACATGAAAGAATAGTAAAAAAAATATACAGGTGTCTTAACGCAGGACTATTTTATGTACTACACTTAAGCCATAGTATTTTGCAGTAAGCAACTATTCACTACTGAGCTAGAGCTGAGCAAAATGAAATTTCAGTTCCAAGCTAAGTGCACCCTTTCCCTAAGCAAGCAAATCTTCAAAAGCTGGGCATTAGAGAAGGGAAGCAAGAAAGGTTCCTTCTAGGTTGTTCTTTCATCTACCAATCCATAAAAGCAAGCCTTTTCTTTTGGTAATAAATCAGCTGACAACTCGGAAGACTTAAAGGCAGGAATTTTGTCATGTCTTATGCAAACCTGCATTTTGCTGTAACTCAGTGCCTGTGTCCCTAAAGCAGCATGCAGACCCCTTATTCACATCGCTTACCAGTGTTTGTTGGGAATAGATTTGATTTCCTGAGCAACAGTGCAACTATTTTAGCATTACTTTCTAGATTAAAAACTGAAAGTCCAAGAAGATTAACAACAGAGTTTAGTAGTCTTGGCAGTGGCACTCTGAATCTAGTGCACAAGCATACACTAGCTAAACCAAGCTGTTGGACCCTGCAACAAATTCTATTTGGTGATGTACAAGCGTGATAACGTACATCTGCCAAATACAGCAAACACAGGTAACATCTGACATTTGATTTTCCTGTCTTTTCATGTATCTATTCTCCTCCACCCACAAAGGAGAAGCTAATTGGTATTTGGAGATGGATATCCTAATTAGCTCCATGTGTTGAACTTGCAGTTCTGTGCGCTAACAGTGTGTAATGGGTACACCCACATTTAAACAGAATTTCTATTTAAGTCTTCACCCCATTAAGGATGCCTGCAGTAGTAGGACTACTCTCTTTCAAGCAGTCATTCCTACTTCAGTAAGCTAAAACAGTAATTGTATCATCATTGGAAACAAACAAACAATGAGCAATAGAGAACAGATGCCTTTTCCATCAGAACAGAGCTACAAAAGCAAGTGCAACAACCTGCATCTCACCTTGCCTGAAGATTTTGGGTGCATTAGGAAGTTTAATATTCTGGTTACGAGCTCACTATTAACTCCTGATCTTTCCAAGTCAAGAACTTCACAGATACTTTTCAACATTGCATTTCTAAATCTGTAGGAGAAAAAAAAAAGAAAACAGAAAAAAAGAGGTTTAGTATCACATCCTAAACAGTCAACATTTGACTGCTAGAAGCTGCTGTCTGGTTTGTGCCTGCCACCTGACAATACATCTACACAATCAACTTCCAGTCTTATCTATGGTTAAGCAAAGAATCACCACTATATTACATAAAGCAAAATAAAATAAAATTCCCAAATCTCTATGTCTGTATAGTAGAATATTAAAAAAAAGTTAAAGAATCATAGTAAAAAAAAGTATTACATTTTTT
Organism: Corvus hawaiiensis; assembly: GCF_020740725.1. Classification (NCBI taxonomy): domain Eukaryota; kingdom Metazoa; phylum Chordata; class Aves; order Passeriformes; family Corvidae; genus Corvus; species Corvus hawaiiensis. The sequence goes on along the minus strand of NC_063213.1, from coordinate 63,451,523 downwards.
ATGATCTCTAGCCTGAATAGTAAAGTTCTGCAAAACACATTGACCTTTGTTCATCTTGTTCAATGCTGTTAAAATATGACATGCAAGTGTACAGTCTGGGCAGAAATCAGCCACAGAGGCAGAATAAATTAACAAACTGCTCAACAGTTTGTGTTCCACACACAGCTGCAAACAGCAGCAGAAGCTACCACAGTAACGTAAGCACACGTGGCTCTGTACCTTCATACGCAACCCAATGCAACCAGGTTTCAGAATATTTGCTGAAGACTAAACAAGTTGTTTCATATGGAAAATACAAAAAAAAAAGTGCAAAATGACTTTTTTTTTCCTGATAAGGAGAATTCCACAATGAAACCCATGGGAAATGGTCAAAACTCCCCTCAGGAGACAGTTTGTCTTGTGGATTCCAATGTATTTGACAAACCATACTCCTGGAAAACTGCATATCTGAAGAAGAAAAATTTGGAAATTCCAAATTCTGGAAGCCTTTCCACTACCAACAAACAGGCACTAAAAACCCCCCAGTTTTAGAACATATTGTGTAGATGTTATTCTTTCATTTATTACGACTAGCTACACAAATACACAAAGTCATTTTAAACACTTTCAGTCCAGCCAAAACTAAGTTGCAGGAGCTTCTCCTGTTGACGGAAAAGCAGCTTATGAAGGGAGACAGTAAAAAAGAAAAAAAAAGTTTGTGAGACTAGTTGCTACAGCAATTCTAGTATGTTTAATATATAATAAACAGAAATGGCTTTTGATTTTGAAGGAGGAAGGTTTTGAGGCATAGAAGGATGCAGGTTTGCACCACGAATAAAGTACAATGTGTTCACAACACTATGCTTGCCCTGGGGAAATAATGCTTTCCTCTCACTTGGCAGAAGAATCTGCTAGTTAGCATGCAATAGTTAAAGCCAGGAAGGTGGGAATTGTGAATAAAATGTTCACTATTTAACTTAATACGTTTCAAGCTGTCTTAAGAGACCAGCTTGTGTGATTAAAAGGAACTCAGAAGAAAACTATACAGCTCTAGTAAACAGCCACCTGGCTTATAGCTTAAATTTCATCTCAAGTAAAATTTTGGAAGAAAAAGAAAGAAAAAACAGAGTGCATAGCATGAGTCAAGCTATGTTAAGTATCAAGAGATCATTACTTTTTTAACATTTCTTCCTTCTTTTTATATTGGTCACTTCCTTTTTCAAATGGAAACCCACTGAACTGACCCACATTCTTCTTTAGGGATGCAACCTAGAACAGAGCACACAGATTACTTTTTTCATTGTAAGCAGTTTAAAAGATTTCATCCAATTACATTTGTTAATCTTTTATACAAGAAAAATCTGTTCTAGCATATAGCTTTCTGTTGACAAAGTTACACCTTTTAAGTTATAACCTACATGGATTATACCTACTTATCTCATGACAGATAAACTACAACAATTAACTTCAGCTTCTTGTAACTGTGGTACTTTTAATAACTTACTAGTCAAAGTCACCTGCCATTTCAAGCTCATTTAGAGTGTACTGCATGATGAGTTTCAGGTTTGCAAAACAACAACATTATGAAGACTGTTGCATGCTTTGTATCATGTAATTTGTTACAAAATAGGGGTTTTCATTTTTTATTCTATAATCTGCTAGAGTAAATTTGCTTTACTAGCTTTTCGAAGTCTTACATAGGACCATGACTGTATTTTTGAACATTTTATTTAGCAGGACTGATTTTTGCATTTACATACCACCCAATTTACAACTTCTACCATTACACCTGACATCCGATCTGGGTTGAACTTCCATTGCAACAGCCCTTATAATGGGAGAAGTGCTCCCATCAAGATCACAAAAATGTATTTAAGTTCTTTGTTTTCACTTCGTCTCCTTTCACAAAAAAAAAAAAAAAAAAAAAAAAAAAAAAGAAGTTAAAAGAGAACCCCAGATCTTTCAATCTTCTGAGATCTTTATAACACTATCAAGAATAATTTGAACTCACTTTCAATACTCCTACAAATTTTGTTTCTGCTGTTTCTCCATTAGTTTATAATTTTACCAAAGCTGAGCTCCTTTTCCAAAGAGCTTTGTCCAGCACCTAAAGAAAATTTGCAGGTGGTATGTTTTATTAAAAAATGTTAATTACAAAGCACATACAAATAGGTGCATACAAGACAAGATCTGACCTTCACTATATTAAACAGCATTCTGAGTTCCCAGAAACTCTGATTAAATATAGTTTTGACTGAAACCATACTGATATGTTCTTTTTCTGAATACTTGTGGCAACAGATCATTCTTTGCCATTAAACAAACATTGCATTGGAAGCAGTGGTCTGAGATATTACAGATAGCATGCATCTGTACTAGTGCTGTTCAGTTCCTGGTTTCTACACTGGCTGCTCAAGTCTCCAATATATACAAAGATTTTTAAAAAGCTCCAATAATTATAGTAAATATGTAGAAATAGTACAATTTAATCTACCTTAATTCCACATTTTGCCTCCATTAGAAAGGAAAACGGGTCATATTTACTCTGAAATTTAATGCACAATCACTGATACATAAACCACTCCAAGAAAGATTTGCCATTATATTTTAAGTGTCATCCTTAAATACAAAATGGACAGTATCATATTTTAATTCTCTTAGGAAAATTGTTATATATAAAACCCCAATAGTGATTTTTATCACATTTATCTTTCTACTGCTTTCTGCAAACAAAGGAAGAAAAATAGGTATGCAGCAATGTATTAATACATGGAGTATTTTGATTGTCATCTGCATGTCAGCAGCTTTTAGCACGTGAATCATAAATTATTTCCAATTCATCCTTGTAAGGTAATCCACCATCGTCCCCTTAAAAAATACAAACCAATCTACATTCAAGAGACTTTCAATTTAGTACACTTTGCCACAGGATTTTTATAGGAAGAGGGTTTATAGGAGTTAAAAGAAGGAGACTTACTTAACTGGTCCTGAAAATACCCATTTTCTAAGTAGTTTGTAATAAATGGCACTTAAGAAATAGATCCATATGTGCAAATGTAAAAAACTGCACTACAAACATTTTCACTATACATGAGAACTAATGGATATACAGGACTGAAATTCTTACAGTGCCTGGCCTGTTGTAGAGGAGTTTGTGCAGGTTCCTAAGTTCGTCTGTCTTCTTTTTACTCAGAAAGAACTGTATCCTCTCAATTTCACAGAGTTTTTGTCCTTTTCCTGAAACAATTAAAATCAATTATGCTATTCATCACATTCATATATACCTATGTGTTTATAACTTAAAGTTTCTACTGTTTTTTTAAAAAGCAAAGAACTTAACTTAAAAATGGCATTAGACATTTTAATAGGTCAAACATTAAGCAGGCCTTTTCCTGTCACTTAGGCACCTTGACAGGCTCTTTACCTGCCTTACTACTTAGATCAGGGTACAAGGATTTGGCATTTCTTTCTATTCTAGTTGCTCCTCTGTTAGTAGTGGTGAGGGACTGAAGATCCTAATTCCAAGTAAGTTTAAACATCACGTAACTTTTATGATTTAAACTGATGCTACAGAATAAAAGAGGGTTTTCATATAATAGCCTTATTATTTTTAAACGGATCATGACTCATAAGTTAGGTCTCATCTACAACAAATTAGTGATTTAATCTTTTTAGAGTTTTCATTATCATTCCTGACACTCAAAATTCTTATGTGAGAAGTCAAGCTTACCTGGTGTAATTGTAAAAGGTTCCTTCTGCAGTGAGGACACTTGCATGGTCAGTCGGTCAACCTTCTTCTTCTCCCTTTTTCCTTCAACAATGAGACTCTTTTCTGCAAAAGACAGCCTCCTTAACCACAATATTCTTCATTGCAGATTTGACTGAAGTGACAGAGAAAACAAGACTGACTCTTTGAAATAGCAAACCAAAAACAGATGATGATATAACCAGGTACTATGACACTTTCAAACCTTTGGCTAATATGCCAACGTGATTCTATGGAGCTGCATGTACATAACTAGAAGTTTCTCTAGTTCATAACCACAACCCTGTATCCAACATAACCATGAAGACAAGACTGTATTTCCTAAAGGTAACTTCACCCACCATGGAGACTGCAAGACTACCCATCCTTTCAGAAACCCATCCTTGTCTCCTTTCACTGCCTTTTTCAGGTACAAAACTGACACTGTTTGCACATTCTCCTTGGATGCTGCAGTCGCTATGCACACAGCTCCACACACAGCACTCTCAAGAACAATACTATCACCAGATGGGCAAAAGCAGAGTCCAGGATGCCAGCACACAGATTCATTTCCCACTACTGGACTGGAGGAACCACACATTTCAGCAGGAGAAGAAGCACAAGAGCAGTGGGACTGTACTACACATCCCAGGGCTATGCAGAGAAGCACTCTGCAGGGCACAATACAAGTATCTCTAACACTACAGGAATATTATTCCCAGAAATTCTAGTACTGCTTACTAATGAATACATTTAGGTTGTTTCATGTATACCCTGCACATCACTGATTTAATGATACCACTCCAGAAGAAAAAGCTAAAGCTTCACCTAAACATTTCATACCAAAATCTTGATCTCAAATAATACTATCCTTAAACAGATGGGCTGTCCTGGCTTTAACATCTGAAAGCAACTTCAAAACCTGTATGAACATTATCAAAACTGGTGTGTGACTGCCAAAACCAGAGCAAAACATACACTTGTGTGTTCACAAGAAAGTTGTTTCTGAAAATTCAATTCTAATTACTCTGCTGTTTTCCAAACTGCATAATCTGTCTTCTTTCTACTACCTTTCCTAAAGCCAAACTTCATCTCTTTCAAGGATCCAAGAGCATCAGTGATTTGGTTTTCACTGTGCCATATCACAGCTCTATTTCCACAAAAATTTCCATTGTGGAGTCTCCAGGGATCTGTTTTCAAAGGGAAAGCAAGCATTTTTGCATAGTAGTTCCTTCATCCTGTTTTGTACTCCTTGACTATCCTCCTCAATTACATGCCACAACAAAAAACTTGCCTTGCTTGCTCATCCTATCATATTGCCACAATTTTTTATTGCTAAAATTAGTCAAATGGAATTTCCAGTGACCCAATATAATTACATTTGGATACCCAGAAAATTAATTCTCTGTAGTTAAGCAAAGACATCTATATTATTTCCGAAACTACTGCACACTTAAAAGCTTCTCTTTTGTAAACACAGACCACTTCAGAGTGTTACTGGCAAAAAATAATTTGATAAGGGACACTACCTCCTATAATCCTCAAAAAATTTATACAACAACAACAAAATCCCTAGTATTGAAGTCCAGGATGCTGGCATTTCCTTCAGTCTTTTCTGTGATAAACCACCACCACTGCTTTTAGCGTTGCTTGTTATAGTCTACTGGGAAGCTATTATGACCCATGAGACAGATGCACCATGGACTCTCCTCAATAATTGCAAAATTAGCCAAAAATCACAGGAGACTGCATTCAGTAGCTTGACATTCATTAAAGAAAAATTTATTCAATGGAAAAACAAGTACCCTTTTCTTCTTCCTCTTCCTCCTCTTCATCTTCATCACTTTCCTCAGCTTTGTTTTCAGTTTCAGGTTGTTTCTCATCTGTTTTTTCTGAGGACATTGTATCTTCTTTTGATGAATCAACAGAAGACATGGTGTATGCTTCTGTAAAAAGAGTCAGGGGAAACCATCAGTAGAACAACATCCATGAAAAACACAGGAATGTTACTTTCAAACATGATCTTGTGCAGTAGAAGCAATGTGCTGGTACTGTGATGGTTCACATTCTGTAATCACTGAAGTGTTCTGCGTACACACAATACATACAATTTTTCAGAAGAAGTTGCCATCCATTCTGCAACTAGTCTGGTTAAGAACACTCTAAAAGGTTATAAATTCTTTCCACACACAAGTCTTCAAGCTGCTTTTGTGAAGCATTCGGAAACACCCACTCAAAGCAGCTGATACTGTTATCTATTAAAAACTGCAGTGTTTTAAGATATCACCATTTTACTGCACCCTGCAGTAAAACTTATTTCTGATCATGGTTAACTATGCATGAAGTTTCCTAGTAACTTAAACAAGTTACTTATTTAAATGGGAAATGGGAATAGAAAAATTTTTAAAAAATGTTGCAAGCAATTCAGGAAAGAATTAACACTGCTTTCATAACTCAGACAGCTGCTGCATCTTTGGGCATGAAAATACTTCCTGGTTTTAATTTGTAAACCTACAACAAAAAGGAATAAATGCTTCATACTTAGCATATTTAAGACTCTTTTCTTAGCATGTGAATTGGCCTATATGTAAACTTTAAAACTAAAATATCTTAGTTATGTATGTACCATTTCCCTACTAATAGAAAACGTTTATGCAGTAAAGCAAGATAACCATATGCTTCATTTTTTAAAATTCTAGCTTTCAAAAATTTTCACCGTTTGGATCTGGAACAAAATTTCATGTAATTAAACATTTTCTTTTTGCAATATTAAAGCCAAAACTATCTGCAAGAGATCAGGTGCAATAAGTAACTTATTTAATTTAAATTCGCTGCCTATATGCAGTATTAGCAGGTGCCAGAGATCAATGGTGTTCCAAAAGACACAAAACGTGAGTTAATATGTATTAGTAATAGTACGAGGAAAATTAAAGTTTCCTGGCTAAGTCACCAAGAAAAAAAAGAATCTTTTAGGATATTACTACCAGTATTTAATTTGTAGCAAGTAATCTGGCATTCTCAGGGCGATTACTGACTTTTACTTGAAGTCACGAGTAAAAGCAAGGGAAGCACTACAAGCTCTTTCCTTCCCCTTTCAATGGGAATAGAAGAGCAAAAGAAAAGTTAGAAACTTCTCAGCTTTTCACCACCTGGGTTCATGACGACGCTTTGCTTGGGAGAAAAAGGGTTCTGGATCGACGTTTACCGGGAGACGATCTCCCACCCTCGCCTGGGGCTTTTCAGACGGGGACTCTCCCTCCACCTGTCCCCTCCTTCCCGACTTGTAAGGTGGATGCCGGGGCAAAGAGACGGCGATGGGCAGCGCCCGGTGGCGCCGGCGGCCAAGGCGCCATCGCCTCCTCGTTCCAGCCGGACGCAGGACCGCTCCGCCCGCTCCCGCCGCAGGACACCGCAGCACCCAGGAAACACCTCGGGCAGAGGCCGGGAGGGAGGAAGCTCCGGTGACAAGCGCCCCGCACACGGCGTGTCCCCGGTGCGGGACGGGAGCCCTGCGGCGCGGCGGCCGCGTTTTGTTTCTCCTCGTCACAGCCCGTCCCCGCTCGGCCCGGGCGCGGCGAGGCGGGACCGCTCTCGGGCGCCGTTACGGCCATGGCGGCAGGACCCACCTCAGCTCGAGCCCCGGCTCCCGGCTCCCTCCTCAGGCGCGGCGGCAGCAGCTGTAGGCGGTAGTTACTGCTGGGCGAGACGGGTCCGGGCGCAGCGACACACACACCCCCCGCCGCGGCGCAGCCCCGCAGCCACCAGCCACTCTTTCCCTTTCCCTCTCCCTCTTCCCTCCCTCCCGGAATCAACAAGGTTTTCAAAATGGCGGGTTCTCGGGCGGCGAGGAGGAAGCGGGAAGACGGCGGCCAATCAGCGCGCGCGGCCCGGCGGGCAGGGGAGGGCTGGGGAGGGTGCGCGTCACGCGCGCCCGCCCGCGGTGACGTCAGGCCGCGCGCGGCAGCGGGCGCGCGCTCCCGCCGAGAGGAAGGGGGCGGGGGATGTGAGGGGCTCGAGGTTGCGTTTTCCCTTTCAAAGCCGTCTGTAATTGCACCGTCTGTAATTGCAACGCCTTCAAAAAAAGCTTTAAAATAAGGAATCTGCATGTCTTATCCTGCCTAAATTGGGCGGTGATTAATATACACTCCCCAGACTTCCCTTTTGCACACAGTATATGAATCGTAGTGTTTCCTAATACCTCTGGAACAGTTGCGCAGTGAAGCTATGGATGCCCCATCCCTGGAAGTGTTCCGCACCAGGTTGGATGGGGGTCTCAGCAGCCTGGTCTAGCGGCAGGTGTCCCTGCCCGCATCAGGTAGGTTGGGACTAGATGATCTCTAAGGTCCCTTCCAACCCAAGCCATTCTACGTTTTTAAGTATTTCGTAGTATTTGTGTTCCACATGTATCCTACTTTTACTACCAGTTCTACATGACTATGCTTTACGCGCGCCTACGATGAACAATTCCCCGGAGCGTGGCGTTCTTCCCACTTCCTCTGTTTTACTCCAGCGCGGCTCCTCCCCGCGGGGGCTGGTCTAAAGCGCCTGTTCCTTGCCGCGATTCCTTGTGTCGGATCTGGGCGCGCATCCGTGCGGCCGCGGCGCGGACGGGATGCGGCGCCGGGCGGTCCCGCGCGGCTGCAACGGGCGCGTCTCGCTCGGGGCGCGGCTGGACGGGGGTTGCGGCCAACGGGGGGGAACGGCGGAGGAGTGAGGTCGCCTCCTTGCTCCTGCAAAATGTAGGGTCACGGGCGACCCCGGAATGAGCCGAGGGCCACTCCCAGTCCCCGCGCTGTGGCCTGAGTTTAATTTTGAAGTTTAAGACTTAGTCTTGGAGCCTGAGAGGAGGCCAGGCTGGTCTCCACGTGCCTTCAGCAGGGGTACACACACGGTGTGTTGGAGAAGGAAAGCAGCCCGAACTAGCCAGTGCCGGTGACTTGTCTCAAAGCCGTGTTGTCCCAAGAGCAGCTTCTTGGCTAGTGTGACAAGCTGTAGGTATGTGGCTCTTACTTTGGGAGGGACCAGGTAAAGGGATAGTAAAAGAGAGGAAATGAGAAGAGTGTCACACTCCTGTGAATTGTTCATCTTAGATGCATGTAAAGCATAGTCCCATAGAAGTGGTAGTAAACCCAGGAAATACATGTAACACAACTACTACAAAATATTTAGAAACATAGAACGGTTTGGGTTGGAAGGGACCTTAAAAGTCATCTGGTTCTAATCCCCCTGCTGTGGGGAGAGACACCTTCCACTAGTCCAGGTTGCTGAGACCCCCATCCAACCTGGTGTGGAACACTTCCAGGGATGGGGCATCCACAGCTGCTCTGGGCAATGTGTAGGATAAAGGTACTAGGAAAGACTACGATTTATATACTGTGTACAAAAGGAAAATCTGGGGAGTGTATATTAGTCACCGCCCAATTTAGGCAAGAGAGATGCTGATTCCTTATTTTAAAGCTTTTTTAAAGCTGGTGCAATCACAGATGGCAGTCGTTTTAAAAGGGAAAATGTAAATTATTTACCAACAATACGTAATTAGACAAGCTTATTGTTAGCACACAATAAGGAGACAAAAATATCATGGAGCCATGGGCTACACAAATGGCACAAGACAGATGTTTGAAGACAACAAACTACTTCCCATAAGATGAATAGGTTTGGATTAATTCAGAATTGTGACAGAAGACATCCAAAGGCTGTGCTGCAGGTTGTGATGATAAATTAGATCATCATTTTGTAAAGATATTTACCCAGTGGAGATGATGCGCCTAACTGAATTACGTATGTAGATATTCTCTACATACCACATTAGATGCACCTTGATCTTGAGGAGAAATAGAAGATAATGGTTTCATTGATCCTTTTAGTGAAGTCATACCACTCTAGTAGCTGACAGACCCTTAAACATAAATGGAATCCAGTATTTTAGGAATGGATATACTCAATGAAGGTAAATTTCATTTTGTCCCAGGTTGTTCCAGCAGAACTTCAACAGCTATAACTCTCTTGATTGTGTTTTTTGAAACCTTCTATGCCCTTCATAGTATCTTTTTGATTGACAAGTTTATGGAGTAGTTTCAGTATGCTGTTAACAATTTACTAATTGGTTGTTGCATCTCCCAGATAAGGCTGAGACCATACAGATTAAGAAGACTTTTCAGAAAAAATCTGCAAAGCTAGAATTTGGGAGGAGGGGACCAATTTGAAAAAAAAAAAAAAAAAAAAAAAAATCAGATATGTTTTAAAGGGAAATTGCTAAGTACAAGAAAATAGTTTGAAACTGGTTTATCTTCCCATATTGACTATGAGTAAGTATTACAGCTGGTGGTGGGGTCCGAGGCTGTGACCCAGGAAGAGATGACCGGTCCAGGGAGATGGTCCCGAAAGGAATCGCCTTCCCGAGGTCCAGTGTCTTCCTCTCAGCTGCTGGCAGAGGAGCCCTTGCAGAGGCTGTCAGCTCTTTAGTGATATCAGCTCGTGGTTTCAGCTCAGCTCTGCAAGGCAGCCTCTAGGCCAAACCAGACCAGAGAGAGAGATGAGAAGGCCCGTGTGGCTGGTTCCGCACGAAGGCAGCTTTATTGTGGGTCCCCTCCGGCGAAGGGAGGAGCTACTGAAGACCTCTCTCTCGAGGGGTTCGAGGGAGCTTGCCTTTATAGGAATACAGGGGATCAGCAAGGGGACCAATGGATTACAGAGGGTCTGGGACAGACCAATGGGTTACAGAACGATCTGCATAGTGTCTCCCAAAGGATTGTGGGTCTACCTTTCCTCGCCATGACCCAAAGTAGTTGCCTTTCCAGGGAGTCCTGCTGGCCGATTGCAAAGTTTTTTATCTCAGCAGATATCCCTCCAGGGCAGTGGCTGGGCATATCCCACAAGTAAGAATGCTCATTCTCAGTATACTGCTTTGGGATACTTTGCTGTATCAACACTTCTATATTGCTGCCTTCTCTCAGTCTGATGAAGTTCACTTAATTATATGATTTCAGCTGAGATTTGAAAGACCTGGATGGGATAGTCATATTAGCATAAAATATTAGCATTATCTAAGGTGTTCAGACAGTGTAACGAAAGGTTCTAAATGAAACCTAAAAGCCTTGGTCCTGGAAGAAGGACAAATTGGAAAGGAGTAAGTCATTGTAAGCAGTTCTTAAGAGCTGCTTCCTATAGCCTGCTCTCCTTATTCCATCACAGAGAGGCTGCTCCTCTTCTATCACAGTCCTAATGATAGGGAACACTGAGTTTTTGACAGCTAGCTCCATCTGCAGACACCAGTTCTATAAAACATAGTTATCCTGGAGCTACCTGGGGCTCACTTTTAGACATCAAAGGGTATGTTTCTTAGACATCATAGCTCAGTAGCATTAAATGGTGAAAACTGGTTTGAGGGTGCTGTAAAAAGGGGCAGCTGCATGTTTGAGCATACATTACAAGGTTGTATTTTATGCTGAAGTGCACCAGGCAGTGCAGTTTTAAACATGGTCACCAGCCGCTGTTAATTAATAAAACCAGCTCTTTTCAGTTAGTTCAGAGCAGCTTGTATTAGCAAGCAATGTTTATTGGCTTTCGGTATAGAGCACAAAGCAATGTATGAGAAGCTTTTGGGAGCAGAAATGTAGGCTTCCCAGGATATACAAAGTCCCCCAGGGTGCCTTTATTTTATTTCCAAAGTGACCTGTTACTGCAGTGTCCCGCTGTCAGCACAGAAACCAGCAACTCTGCTGTGGGCAGAACTACAGAAAAGGTCTTCTGTGAATTGCAGAGAAAGTGCCCTGCATCAGACACTAAGTACCACTCATTTGGAATTTTATCCATAGAGTAAAATACCACAGCAACAAATGATGGGATGCTACTTTTTAGTAATGTAGGCACTGTTGCTTTCTGTTCTTGTATGAGTCATATAAATATATGTGTGTGTGTGTGTGTGTGTGTCCACACTTCAGGGTTTTTTTAACAGTCATGTGACAACATGTTTCCTAGAAATGTCAAAATGCCTGGCCTGTGAAATTCTGAGAAAATTCTGTGCATATGCCAAGTACATCTTTATTAACACTAGGGGCAGTGTACAGCTTTTGAATCTAAGGGTTATTTAATCGCTGCTGAAAGCAGGACTCTAAATATGAACCAATAATTGCGTTAATTCATACAATTTAAAAGACGAGAACTTGAAAACTATTTGAGTAGTATGCAGTTAAGTTATGGTGTGATCAATAACACAAGCTGAGGATCTCCAAGTGTTAACTGCATTTTCGTGCAAGGTATTTTGCATTTGTTGACTGATAAGAACACTCAATTTGCACAGTGTTTCCTAAGGGGGTCCAGCATCCTGCATTCACTTCCTTTTTTATACACCATCTAAATGTTTCAGGATTAGCAGGCTATTGCATCATCCACGCTTGTCATGTCTGACCCTTAAGAAGCTTAAGGAGTTGTCCCTGTAAATACAAATACTCACAAACATGAAATGTGTAATTGATATTAATCAATCTAAACAGTTTCACTATACTTCAGAAATCCCTTTTTATGCCATGATTTGGGGTAAGTATGTGCAAGATTCAACAAAATTGTAAAGTACTAAGAAACATCAGAGGTAGACAATGAATCAAAGTAGTATATGAAGGCACGTTTTCCATCTGTGTCTGTGTTGTCAGACTGAGCTCCATGTGGGGATTTCTGTTTACCTTCAAGTTACCATGAAGTCAAATCTTACACTGCAGGGTTTGAAAATTACAGTTTTGTGTGTGGTTGGTAACAACTACAACTCTATGTTCAGTCAAAGGATGCACAGCTTTTATGTGTTCAATGAAGTACTTAGATCTAGTGCTAGATCAAATATTTAGATCTCTATGGGAGGAGCCTGGAAACTGCACAGATGACATGTAGCTCCCGCAGGCAACAACCCTATAAAACTCTGCTGTTGACACAAAGGAGAGGAGTGTAAAAGGGCTCTTGCCTTAGTGTCCCACACGCTTCTTACTATTGAGCTGTTTTCGCAGGATGGTTCCAGAGCAAAGCATGGCAAGGACAGAATCTGACCCGTGGTGAATGCTCACTCAGTTACCGGCCTCCTGCTACCTTGCAATGAATAGTGAGTGCGTGGATGTGCCAGCGAGCTATGCAAATATTATGTAACTCACACTTTGGAAAAAGAAACACTGTCCATTCATTTATGCCTTAAAGGTTTGAGTCTGTAAATTTCTACTTGACAGGTCTATAGGTTTTTGTACAATTCATTTACAATTACACATTTTTGAACTCCTCGTAAATGGAAAACATTGTTGGGACTAATATACTTTGCCCTAGGAACAGTTTGCACCTAGCCCATCATCAAGTTGTGCTACACAGTGGAACTGGTGGTTTTCCACACACATTGTGTACAGGTATTGGCAACCTCTGTTTAAAAAAAAAAACAAACCACCAAAGAACCAAGGATGAGAAAAATTAAAACACTGTGGCTTTCTAATTATTTAAGGTGATCTTGGTAATAACTTATCGTCCTGACATGATATAGTGCGACGTTTTCCAGAAGACGAGAAGCTTTTCTTTCCCGAGCGAGGTCCTCCCCCCAGCAGCCGCCCGGTAGCGGTGAGACCCACCCGGCACCGAGCCCTTCCGCCGCCGCGCTCGGGACGTGGAAAATGAATTTGCCCTTTGTGGGAGGCGGCGGCGGCAGCGCTGCCTGCAGCTGCACGCCCGGGAGCGCCGCCGGCAGCGGCCTCGGCGGCCGGAGCACCCCCGGTCCCTGCGCTCGCCGGCAGTCCCCGGACCGGGAGGCGGATGCGCGACGGGGCACAGGAGCTGCGAGGGCAGCAGGAGGCGAGCGCAGACAGGGGACTCGCAGCAGCTCCCCGGCCGCCCTCCCGCGGGATACCGCCCCCGGAGCGCGCCCGCCCCGCGGCCAGGAGAAGCCCACGGCCAGGCACAGGTAGGGAGCGGCGGGCGGGTGCCGGGGCCGTCCCGAGCGGCCGCCGCGCCCCGGCATCGGGAGGCGCTGCGCTCCCAGCGCCGGGGCCTCGATTTTCCCTGGAGGGCCCGCGTGGGCACCGTCCGCCACCTGCAAGGGAGCCGAGCCCTTTCCCCTCCTTCTCCCGAAGCTTCTCCACCCTCGCCTTTCAGGTGAACAGGAGGTGATTGCTGGCTCGAGGCATGAGTGTTAATTGCTTTATCTTATGCAAAAGAGGTGAACTTTTTAATTTTAACTGAAGTTTACTTTGGGACTTGCATGTGGTTCCTCTCGACTGGAAGCTACGGAATGCAAGTGTGCTCCAGGGCTAACATAACGGGATAGTGGCATTTAGTGGGGGTTTCATTTTGTATACTTTCAAGCAATATTCTGAAGCCTAACTGAGGTTTCATTTTAATTTTAGATAACATTAATGTCAGCATGTACTCTGTAAATTTGACAGTTTTAAGTTGTTTTTCTCATACCTTTTCTTTAGGTGTGCTTTGCTACATGTAAGGTACAAGTGCAACTCTACAAAAGCTTCTTAGCCTTGAAGAGACTACTGCTATGACTAATTTGCACACTTTTCAGGTTCAGTCTCTTAGTATTTATGATGAAATACATAAACTAGATGCAGAAACAAAAAGTATCCAAGTGTTCACAGTCCATAGTTGCAACAATTACATTTATTATATGGAAAAAGAAATCCCAACTGAAGTTGTTTAAGGGTTTATACATCTGGCTGTAATATTCAATCTACTTTAAAATTCCATGTGAATTCTGTATGAACCATGCCTTCTTTTTAAACTACTGTAATTTTACACAGAAAATATTCATAGCATATTAAAGCAATATCCACAGCCTGGCTTAGACTAACAAAGTCATGAAGTTCAGTATGGAAGCAAAGTGTTTATCCTCATTTCACCTCCGTATCCTGGGTTTCTAGGCATTTCTTCTCACAAATTATGTAGTTATTCATTGTTTGACCCTTGCAGGGCTTTAACTTTAGTGAAGTGAGTTAATGCCAGGTGATCAAGTTCTATTACCAGCTACTTCAGACTTTACACCATGGTAACTTTATTTGTTTCAGAGCTGTTACTGCAGTTACCTGACCGTAACTGGAGCCTGAATTTGTTCAATAGCTTGTCATATTTTTTTACTTTGCCAGCTCAAGTTGAAGTTTTTAATACAGGATTTGTATGTAAATTGGATAAAGCACAGTTTAATTGATTCCCCTCTTTACTAGGACTTGCTGAATTGGAAATATAGGTGTAACACATGCTTTTAGTAGAGACAAGAAACCACAGTGCTGTTTTGTGTAGCTAAAAGCTATAAGCTTTCAGTCCTGGTGATTTTGTAGTGGAAATTCAGATATGACAGAACTGAAGGCTTTAGGGAAACTATTTTATGTGCACACACATAAATAAACATGCAAATTTGAGATGAGAAAGACTTTTAAAGTCTTGAAAGGATTCCAGCAATGACATTCTGAAAGAGAGACAATTTAATTATAGGAAGCTCATATTTTCCTCTCTGGTGGCTGGACTTCAGAGGCTTCACTGGTTTCTGCATCTGGCTTCCTCTTAGTGTGAGGTGGGCTCCACCAAGGCCTAGGACACCAAGGAGAGTTGCAGGAAGCCTGTAGAGAGCTCCAGGGGTTTAGCAGAGGACAGATTTACTGTTTTGTAAGTCAGGTCTTGGTTTGTTCTTGTTCTATGTTAATGCATATTTAAGGAGGCATGTTGGTAAAGTTTGTTTGCAGTATAAGAACCTAGAAAGGCATATTTTAAATTACTAATGTATGTAAAGGGAAAATGCCTTATCTTTTTATTATACAGAAATTTGGTATTCAAGTATGATTGAATGGAAGTGGATTGGCAAAGTCTTACTTAAATGTTGTTGCAATACTTTTAAGTGGAAACAAATTTTGTAACACTTATCTGAAATATCACTTTTAATAGAAGTATCCTTATTTTGGAGAAAACATGGTTTAACACCTAATTTTGAATGTGTGACTCAACTCTTTGTTACATGAAGGGGAAATTAAAGAATTAAAAGAAACATTCTGAAGTTTTTGTTGAGCTGCAGCCTAATCTAAATATTATAGAAAGGTTAGAAGTTTGTAATTGTAGATTCTGTCACTACATTTCTCCACCATGTTGCTTTTTCATTTATTATTTTTCCAAGTAAACTTTGATTGATGCCTTTTATTTAAAGTTTGAAACATGATAGATTTGCACTGACATCATACGTTACATAATTCCAAGAGGTATCCATATGCAATAAGGATTATGAAAAACCATGAAAAGGGAGAGTGCATTTAGGCTGAGAGGACTGAATCACTCACCACTCTTTCCAGTGGATGTACTGGCTGAAGAGGCTCATCATTCTGAAATGTGCTATTGTATAGTGCATTCAAATGATGTGGCAAGGTCTGAAAGCTGTGAAACTAATCATTCCTGACTAGCAGCTGTGGACATAGTGATAAAAATTTCTTTCTTACTGGAGCTTAAAATAAAGACTGCACCTTGGTAATTACCAGATAAAACGATCTGGCTTGCAGGAATTATATATAATAGGTAAGAGAAAATTCCCCATGTTAAAATGTCAGGTGGATAATTTTGCTTGTTGCAAGTGGGAATGAAATTCAAGGACACGTATTAACTTTGGTATGGTATAAAGGAATGAAGATGCTGGAGCAGGAGTGATTAGAGATGCTACTATGCAAAAGGAAAGGTAGCTGGATATTTACTGGGAAGGCTGGAGCCAGTTCTGCAGAATTTGACTTCTCCCAAATTTTACTCTTAGGACTTCAGCCATTCTTTGTGGAGGAAGACACTGACTTAAGTTCACACTGATCTTGAACGGCTGCTCAACTTTTTTTTCTGTGCAGAAGAGAAGCTTGTAGTTGTAAATTTTATTGTTCCTTTAAACAGACTTTTCATATTTCAGTCCTTTTCACATGACAACAACAGATACATTCTGAAATCTTCCTAGTATAAAGTAGGGTATTTACATGTGCTCATGGATTTTAGAAAACATTTGCTCAAGATTTAAATATGTTTTACCAAATGTTGCTTAAATCTTCATCTTTGAAAAAGTGGAAAGGCTTTTTCAGTATGGAACCAGAAGTTTCAAGTCCTACATGTATGAATCTGATAGTCACATCCTGTATGATCAAAGACAAATTAATGAAGGTTTCTGTACCTGGGCTTTGTAGGTATAATATGGAGTAAATAATTACACATTCACAGAATATTCTGAGTTGGAAGGGACCCACAAGGATCATTGAGTCCAGCTGTTAAGTGAACGGCCCATACAGGGATTGAGCCCACAACCTTGGTGCTGTTAGCACCATGCTCTAACAGGGATATTCTGAAGCCTGCTCAAAAAATGAAACATTGTGTGATGTCCAGTGAATGGAAGCTATGTAAGTTCTCAAAATGGTTAATGGAATTGTATATTGTGTTTTAAGTCATGCCTGTAAAGTTGGGCTAAGCCTTTCTGGTCAAAATACTCAAACACAAGAGTATCCACTTACATGGAAATCAGTACTTTAGTATCCTATTTATTTTGCAGATTATATCAATACACTATTTTACTTGATGTAATTCTAAAAATTAGATTGCTCTGTAAAATACTTTGGTTACAGCAATCCCTGTACAAGTCCAAATTATTGCAGGGATGTCACAGAAGGCAGAATTTGAGTATTGAATTGCCTGAAGATGAGTGATACCACTTCTGAAATGTGGACGTTACAAATAGACTTTCCAGGAATAACATCGCTACCTACATGCGTCTGTGGGTAGCTGGTTAAGCTTTTTCAGAAAATTTACAGACTAGCTAAGTAAAATTCTTAAACTAGTTGGAATTTGCCAGTTATTGTCTCTAAGTGAAACCACCTCCAAAACACTAAATTTGGACTAGTTGCTCAGGTAAAGTCAGTGGTTTTTTTGGGTTTTTTCCTTTTTTTTTTTTTTTTTTTGTTTTTTTTTTTTTTTTTTTTTTTTTTTTTGTTGGTTAGGGTTTTTTCTTCTTCCTATTTTATGTCTTAGTAAAATAAGGATTAACGTAGTATGAACATTATTTAATAGCAGAACTGGAAATAGGCTGCAAGTCTGCTGATTTCCATCCATACTGTGTGGGCAGTGGAAAAAGAAAATGGAAATTTACAACATCTTTCCTAAAAGTCAGTAGAAAAGAGCAGAGTAAACCGATCAAGCTGTACAGTCCCAGGAGACCTTTAATTGCTATCTGGAAATGGTTCTGTTGCCCATTCTGTCTCCTTTGGTGGTTTTGCTGCCTATGAAGCAGCAGCCTCACCATGCTCTACAGCTCAGTGTATTAGGATGAAACACTGGGTTGCGATCCATGGAAGGCAGATGGGATTCAGGACAGAAACCTGAACATTTACTGATTATTAACTGATGACTTTTCACTTCCAAATCTTCTTTTCTGTATTTGTGAACGTGTATTTGTTTTATTATGCATATTTTGTTGGCATGAAAACTGCAACACAATTATTTTCTTCAGTTTTTGGGGGTGACTTTAGAACTTTGGCTGTTTGTGCTTTTCAGGACTTCAG
Organism: Corvus hawaiiensis; assembly: GCF_020740725.1. NCBI lineage: Eukaryota > Metazoa > Chordata > Aves > Passeriformes > Corvidae > Corvus > Corvus hawaiiensis. The sequence goes on along the minus strand of NC_063213.1, from coordinate 63,433,271 downwards.
CACAAAGCAAGCAAACATCTGTTATTGTAGGTGCCCTATTTTAGGGCAAAGAGGTATTAGTGAGAGGAAAGTATCCACAGGTTTGACGTCTCCTGTATTCTCACGCCCACATTTTTCTGTACACTGTGAGCAGATTTTAAGGTAGATCTCGATATGCAAAATTCACTTCAAAACTGGTATTTTTTCAGTCTGTTGGTTAAGATGGTGCATTATTTCAAACATTATGTAGAACAATTGTCTCACTTAAACTTATTAATGATCCAATATCCACAGATAGGTGTGTTACAATAATTTCAAAAGATTTAAGAATTGGTAAAATAGACCTTGGGTTTGTTCATTTTCTGGAATGTTTCAAATTTTATTCTACAGTTTTTATATAAATAATTTTACAAGACACTGCAGACCTTTTCTTCTTACAGAATCTTTGTTGTTGCAGGTATTTTTTTTATTTGTTCAGTTTAGAGGAAGGTGATACCTATTTCAAAATAAATATCCCAGCTTCTTCAAGTAATTATTTTATAAATAAGCTAAAAGTCTTTAATACTGGAAAAATGTAAACCATCAAACTTGTCAAAATCCTATGATTCTATGAAATTATCTACTGCTTTTTGGAACAAAACATGCATAGTTATGTGAACAAAAGTGGCTTTGTGGAGTAGAACATGTTCTCATGTTTTTTGAGCATTTGTTCCTGATGCTGGAGATCAGTGTACAAAAATCAGACAGAAGTAGAGAGCACGCAATATAATGCCTGTGCCTTGAATTCAGCTGAGTTTTTTGAAATAAATTATGTTATGTTCGTGTTATAATAGGTGGTAGTCTGTAGTAGCTGCTAAGTGGAAAGTTATGTTAGAATTTTCTCCATCATTTTATGTCTGAATGTTGTCTTTGCATATTTACAATTTAATGGAATAGTCTCCTTTCCCAATGAAAGTTTTATGTTTGGTTTTAGTCCAGAGGTTTACTTTCCTGGAAAGCTTATGGGAAAATACTTTGCCTGGTTTTGATTAAAAAAAAAATTTGTATGCTTTTCCCATTTGAAATGTAGCTGGAAAAAGAGACTGGCGTTATATAAACACAACTGTATAATTTGACAGTTTTAGCCTGGCCATTTCGCATTGAGAGTTTAATTACTTCGGAAATAAAAGATTGAAAAAATATTTTAAAATTCTGGTGTCTGTTTCTAGTTTACTTTTAGTTGTTTTATGCTATTTTGTCTTTTGAAAGACTTACAGCCTGGTTGCTACCATTTGGTGAGGCTTGTACTACTGTGCTTTTAAACTGCTGTCAATTAGTACAAATTAATACCTACTACACTTGCTGTGGTCTTCAGTAGGATGAGACTTCCTTGGATGCTTAGTTAGGCCTTAAGGGAAATACTTAATGCCCACTATGTAAAGCAGCTTTTATTATTCATGAGAATTAAACTTTTTGGTGGTGGATTGCAGCATTGATCACACACATGAGCTTTGTAACCTGAACACTCTGATATGTTGGAAGAAGTCTGTCCTCTTGCCTCTCAGAAATAGGTTCTGAAACCCCAATGCTGTAAGTACCTATGAGAGTGGTTTCCTGATTTGCTCACCAAATAAAGATGGATTATTCACATACTCAGGGTTTCTACAGTTTGTGTGCAGGATTGTAGACCTTAATAATGTAACATAGCTGACATCTCTGTAACAGATTTTAAAGCTTTATATAAGATTGTACTACCTAATATTATTTGGTCTAGTTGTTCTGTAACACTTCCCATTTTGGGCTTTAAAAGTAAACATGTCCAAAACACTAAAAATTTGCTTAATTTTCCTTAAAATTTGCTATAAGGTCTGTCAGGTCCTAAAGCCTTGTAAAATCTTTCCAGTGTTTTAATGAAGTCCTGGATGTAGCAACTGTGAGAAAAGTATTTTTGTCCATGGTAAATTGCAATCTGATGTATCCTGTTACTGAAACCAGCTGGGAGTGTACACTGACTGAGTGATTCAATTGCAGAGTTGCTGTGTGTCACTTCTGACTTATAAGGTCAGTTCAATTTGTAAGTTTAAGCCTCCATCTAATCTGCTGCTGGCTTTGATGTGAGGGAATCCAGATGCTGAAAAGTGAAGCAGAATCTAGCATTAACTATAGAACTTAAGCCTTATTAAAAATGAATGCCATGGCTGTCATCAGAGTAAGAATTTAGTTATGTTGTGGCTATTTCTTATTTAAGGTGTGTATATATGTAATTTTCTGGGTTTTTTTAAATGGTGTGTTTAAGAGGTGACTTGCCAAGGAAGATTTTGGCCTGTAGTACGCATCAGAATGGTCAATAATACAGGGGTGGTATCGTACATGTATTTTCTTAGAAGTCTTAGTGTTGTTAGATTACACCTTTTTTGTGTGTCTAATTGCTGAAGCAATTACCCTTTAGAAAATGCATTCACCTTTAGTTTTCCAAAAAAGTTTTCCTTGTCTTTTCAGAGTAGTTTCTACTTTTAAACTTCATTAAAAAAAAAAAAACAAAAACCAAACCCCAAACCCAGATATGTGACCTTACTTGGCACAGAAGGTCACATATCTTGGCTTTCCATCTGGTTAAGTAATTCATTTGAAAAATGAGCTAGGCAACAGAGCCATTTTTGTCATTTTTGCAAGTGCCTTACAAAAATACTTACTTGAAATGCTTTCACTTCACACTTCTTCACAGCTACCTTCCTGCCCAGTGCTACACACAGCCCTCTGTCTTCACTGCATTTTGTGTCTCAGAAAAAATGAATAGCAGTCTCTAAGCTTGCGTACATAGGAACATTCAGGAAAAATATTCCAGATTACTTCATGGACAATCTATGTTATGAATTTGAGCTAACTTCAAATTTTATCAGTTAAATCACATTCAAATCTGTTACGGATTCTTTTATTTGGAAGTGATTTTTGTTTGTGAATTCTAAAGTAAATTAAGTTAAATTTACTTCTTAAGTAAATTAAACGAGCATTTTACAATCACTTTTAAACTTCAGTTATGGTTTAACTAATACATTTTAAAAGCTTTTTCAAATTAATCTTCCTGAAAGTTCTGGCTAATAAACCCTTCTAAGTTGTGGTAGGGTGATAGCAGAAGTTACTATGTCTTATTCTCTGTTCTGCTCCTCTCCTCAGTCTGCTGGACAAAGAGCAGCAGAACAACATGGATACTTCTTGAGCAGCCAGGGTGGTTCACAGATGGTACATAACTCAAACTCATGTTCAGAGAAAGCAAATACAGTGGACTGTGAACTGGGGGGGAGGGCACAAGGCACGGACATATTGCTTATTGTGCTGCAGCAATGGCCATCTTTGGCAGAAAGTGGGGCAGGCAGCAAAAAGGGGTAACATATTCAGCATTCCCTAACATCTTCAGCTGCAGGTTTTGGCAGAACTTGCATCAGTAGCAAGAACATCTCTGTAAATGAGCAGTCTACAAACAATGAAGTAGGAATGTTGTCTCTCCTGGAAATCTGTGTTTAACTAAACTGTATAGGGGGGTTGGTTTTGGTGTTTTTTGTTTGTTTGTTTGTTTGTTTTTTGATTGTTTGTTTGTTTGTTTTGTGTAAGTTTGTATTTTACTGACACTGAAAACACTTCTTCCAAGAGAGGTTGCTGGGGAAAAAGGTAGAATGTACACAACACCCGTTGCGCCACACTGGCTCCTGTTTTGGGTGTTACTGAATATTCTTGTTCAATGTAAATTATACTGAATCATAATGATCATTATACTGGAGTGTTCAGCTCACTGCACATGGAAGTAGTTGTTGAGTGTTTGAATTTGTACTGTATATTCATACCCTCAATTAATACAAAGAAGAGTAACTTCTTTGTGTAGATAAATTGTAAGAGTCCTTTTCTTCATTCATGCAGTTCTTGAATGTATTCTTGAATATCTTCCCACACTTTTCAAGCAGTATGAAAGTCTGCTTCTCATGTGGACATCCCTGATTCCAAAGATCCTCACACAGTGAGGCTATCCTGGAGAAACTGCAAGAAGAAATTTTGAATGCAGTTAGTGGTGGGATAAGGCACGCTTCCTTCTCTGGAGTTATGATTACATTCTGTACAGATTCATTTGGATGAACATGTGGAATCTTTCTTGCTTATGTGGTTCTGGCTAGGAACACTGACTACTTTTCAAACTTTGTGTGTAGTAATGTACATTGAACTTCTTTATAACCTGTAAGTAGTTACACATCACTTTCTTCTTCTGTAATCTAGACCCAATAATCTGGATTTTTCTGGTAGTAACCTGCAAGAAGCCCCAAAATATGCCCCCTTAAACATTCCTGGTGCTTCCCAAACCAAATACTCCCTTTTGACTAGTGAAACAGATCATGTTCTTTGGCATGGGTTCTGCTCCTGATCTCAGAGAAACAGTCATGAAAATTAATTGAAACAGTCCAGAGCAGTTGGAAGCAGTTTCTTTGGAAATACTACTAGGTGTTGGTTTCTGCTTTCTTCTGACAATACCTGGTTTTGTGCTTGGGATTCTTCTGTAAAGGCTGGTATAAGCAGTGTTCATAGACTTGCAACCATTTCTATTCTGTCTTTTGCTCATGTAAATTTAATATTGCATTCTTACAGTATATGGGGACTTTTAAAACTTGTTTTTTTGACTGCAGGTTTTTTCCTTACTTGCATTCTGTCGTCATTGCAGAGCCCATTTTGCTTTCTGTGTTGTATTTAATTCTGGCAAATATAGTATAATATGTAAATTTGTCTATGTTTGATTGTGCCAATTGACATTTTCAGATACATTTGGAAAAGTCCAATAGAACTCCAGTGTTTTAGGATATTTTAAAAGCAAATCTGAAGGTAATTTAAGAAATGCATTAATTGAAGTTTATAGCTGATGAGGAGACAGGTGAAGGGACAAATGTTGCTTGTGCTGTTATTGTACGTTTGTGTGGCAGTAGATTTCCAGATCCTTCCAGTGTACAATGAGATGAAGATGGGAAGAAAAAAACAAAAACAGCTTAAGTGAAACAATTTGTTTTATTTATTTATTAAAATATTAGTGGCCTAGGAAGAGAACTCCTATTTCTTTATTGCAAAAGTGGTGCTGCTTTAGTGGGATCACTCTGTGTCATACATTAAACTGTCAGAAGAAAATGAACAATACTGGGGAGTGGAAGGATGTGAAAACTGTAGAACCCACTCGAACACGGGAAAGTTTCACATGTGCCTGACCCTTCATCACACAGGGACTGTGTAAGGATTACAGAGGACGAACGTGCCCGTTGGTGCCTGTTGGCCTCACGAGGTGGAGCTCCTCTCCTTCCTTACCTTACTCTGGGCCCTTGGAGGAATTGCCCTTGTCCTCGATTTTGCATGGAAATACCTTCAGTCTGTGCTTCTGCCAGAGGGGGTGTCTCTGTCCTCTTCCTCCTGGCCACCCACCAAATGTTGCTGCTCTCTTTTATGCTACTTCTAGCTCTTCTTGGCAGCATGATTAACTGGATAATAGACATGGAGCAGTTGGAAAGTGATCAGGTTTTTTTGTCATTTAAGGTTCTGCTCAGTGCCCAGACCTTGCAGATCACATGCCTGCACCAGTGCTATTCTGGCACAAATTAGAAGTCAGGACCCTCTTTCTTTTTGGGAGGTAAGATGAAGTTAGGTCAGTTTTAGCTTAAAACTATGCCCTGAGCATGGATATGATGCTGTCTAGTACAACTGCCATTCCTGTAGGAAAAAGTGGATTTCTATTACATTTCTGTACCAATTCATATACTTCCTCTGTTGCTGGGGCAAGTCCAGTAAACTGGTCTGATGACAAATGTTTATTCTTTTTTGGAGTTCGGCAGAAGACTTGACTAAATCTTCTGTCAGATGAGTCAGCTGGACTGTCTTACTTGGTGGTTGCACAGTTACCAGGTCTGGTGGAGAAGAAGCTAAGGAAGAAAGAAGTGAGGGGGAAGGAGGCAAGTAGGAGCTCATCTTTCAGGGGAAGCCCACCGTTGCACCAGATTGGAATGTGTTGGAGGCATTATATCTAAATATTTAAAATAACAATGCAAAAATTTGAGTAAAATTTCAGTTGAGGGTACATTTCTTTCTGTCCTCACAGTTCTAATGATTTGCTTTTGAATCAAAAAGTTGGTCTTTTGTCATAAAGGGAAAATTTAATAAGAATTAGAACTACTTTGTCATTAGCAAAACAAACCACTCTTTTGTTTTGAATCCTTCTGAGGTTTTTTAGCTCTTATGAGATGTTTCTCTTTTTTGTGTGTGCTAATAAAACTAGTCTTAATCATTAGATTTTGCAGTATCCCCAGAGATTAGCTGACTTGGGTCTTAAAACCAAATGTTAAGTAATATGAATAACAGTTCTACATTTTATTTATTGAATAAAACATTAGATTTTTTACATAGTATATGTAGACATATTTTTAATAGCAAAACAAATTACAATTCTAATATCTCCTAAAACCTGAAACTTGTACTTGCTGGTTTTTAACATTTGAATACATTGATTTTATGTTACAGATGACTCAGATTTCCACCAGCCTGCTAAGTGTGTTAATTCACAAAAGCTGTAAAAAGTAGGCATTAAAAAAAGTCACAGAGTATGCAGCGTGCCCTTCAGCACTGATTACATGCTCATTGCCTTTGACTCCCCTTGTGTGGTTTGTATCCTGGTCCTTTATTTTCAGAAGACAGATGCATGTGCTGCTTTGTCCTGAGTTGCTGCCTGGGAATTAAGGGAGCTTTGATGGTCCTGTTGTCCATCAGCTCAGGAGATCCAACTTGTGAATGAAGGGGTTCAGGAATGAATTAAAGCACAGGAAGAAGCCGGACTGGCACAATGTATAGAGGGATTGAGAGCGTGCATATGGTAATACCCTTGGGGTGGCAGTAGGGAACTGATGACCTCTGAGGACCTCCCTCATCCAGAATACTTGTGTGTGTGGATTTACTGAGCTCCTGCCTCTCTGTGTCCATCTCCTGGGTGATTGCCACCGAGCACTCATTTATCCTTTGCCTATTCATTATCTGTTTTCTCCCCTTAGCCCTCTGACAGAAGAGTTTGGGATATAAAGCTGTTAGTTCAAGCTCAACTCAGACAACCTGATGACATTAACAACAAGGGAAATGGGGGATGTGTTCTGAGAAAACAGTGAGTTGTTTGTTCACTAATATTATTTTAGGTTTAGGACTACTGCTTGTACTTGAGTAGTACAAGCAAAAACAACTCAGCAAGTCTGTTGATGACACCAAGCTGTGGGGTGCAGTTGACAGGCTGGAGGGAAAGGGATGCCATCCAGAGGGATCTGCACAGGCCTGAGAGGTGGGACTATGCAAACCTCATGAAGTTCAACAAGGCGAAGTGCAAGATCCTACACCTGGGTTGGGGCAATCCCAAACATGGATACAGGCTGGGAAACGAGTGGATTGAAATAAGGGGAATTGGTGGATGAAAAACTAAACATGAAAGCTTATTGCATTCTGGGCTGTATCAAAAGAAGTGTGATGCATGTTGAGGCAGGGGATTCTGCCCCTCTGCTCTGCTGTGGTGAAACCCCCCCTGGAATGCTGTGTCCAGCTTTGGGGCCTCTAGCGTAAGAAAGATGTGGATCTGTTGGAGCAAGTCCAGTGGAAGGCCTTGAAGATTGTCAGAGGCCTGGAGCACCTTCCGTATGAGGACAGGCTGAGAGAGTTGGTGTAGTTCAGCCTGGAAAAGGCTCTGGGTAGACCTTAGAGCAGTCTCCCAGTACCTAAAGAGGGCTTACCTATGCCATGTGAGCCACAGATACTAAAGTAGACAGCAAAGCATTGTGGAGCTGGACAACTTTCCAGAGAGGTTCTTTCCCCCCTCCCTCCCCCCCCCCCCCCCCCCCCCTTCTTAATTAAACTTTAAACAAGTAGTTAAAGGTATATAATGACATTTACAAAGAACACTTTTAAAAGTTCCCAAATCCTATTGCCCTCCCAATTATGTTTATTTTAAAAGAGAAAACTTGTTGGTTCTAATGTATGGAGCTGAATTCTAATACGTTCTTTTCTTTTTTATTATGTCAGTGTTGGTAAATTTGTGCTTTGAAGGCATGACCATAGAGGTTTGAGTGTGTTTTTGTAGGAAGGACAATTACAGACACAAGACTGTGATTAATAACTGATTAAAATCAGGTTTTCTAATGTTATTTAAATATTGGAGGTTTATGTGCCAAATATTGCTTATCATGTGATATGCTACCATAAGGAACAATGCTGTAAATGCAGGGAATCAAAACTGCATTTGTCTAAAGTCTGTGAACAGTTGCAGGCAGCCCCTGGACACGTGCTCAGAACAGCACTGCTGGACCAGGAGAGTAGCCACTGCTGAGAGGTGAGCACTCCAGCTGCCTCTGGAAGGTCCAAGAGTTTGGCTGCTTTTCTAGTTGTTTACTATTACTGTCTGCTCTGAAGTGCTGAATTTTAGTGTCACACCATTCTTAATTCCATATAATCCAACCAGTTTCCCATGTGAGGCCTGTGAAGTACTGGTGGCTGCTTTCTTTAAAGCTTCGTAACTAGAGGTGCACATTGAGTACAGGGCTCCAGCCTGGTTTTGCCAGGCAGGATGGTGGCTATAGCATGTACTGCTGTTGTGCAGCGGCTCCCTGCTTTGGTCTGTGTTGCACAGAATTTGAAGTAGCTTCAGTTTCAACTAGGAGCTCAGTTCATACTTGACTTTATATGAAACAGTTGTAAAATTTTTAATGTCTGACTTTTATTTTACTTGAAATGGGTTGAAAACATCTCAGGCAAATATGTAAGTCTCCTCATCTTTCACATGTAATGTTAACGTGCATTTGAAGAGATCTTTGTAAAGTCTTAAGAGATCCATAAACCTTTTTGATTGCAGAAGGAAAATGCGTTCATTTCTGAAATCTCTCTGAGAAGTGGAGAAGAAAAATAGGTCATTAATCAAACGTGGAACAGGAAGTATGAAGTTACATATTGTAAATTATTTCTGTTCAATGTGCTTTTAAAAGATGAAGACAGAAGCACTTTGTAACTACCAAATTACAGTTCTCTTTAAAACTTTTGCAGAAGATGCATATTCATGCTATGGTTTTCAGTTTTCAGATGAAGAAAATATGCATGGTTACATGAGTTGACCTCTGCAGAGTCATCTCTCAATAGGGATCTGCAGTTCATGTTTTTTTCCTTACCCTGACCTTTTTTCAAGGAGGAGAAGAAAAAATGTTGAATAAATTTGGAATATTGTGTCATTCTCAAGGGATAGATTAGTTGATAGTTTTGGCTATGTCAGGGTAAAAATGAAACCTTGTGTTTATGACAATTGACCTGAGAGCAGCTGTCAAACATGTTTTTGAGTCATGGAAGTATTTGAAAATGTTCCTGTCAAATAATGGCATGCGAAGTTCTTTCCTGACCTTGGAAATTATTGCTTGTTTTAACAAAAGAGTCTTGTGGCATCTCTAGTTTCTGTGAATTAGGACCAGTAGGGTTCTTCAAAATTAATCTGTATTATCGTTAATATAATAAAACAATCCAATCCCCCATGTCAGAGCATCATAATTAATTTGTTCTAGTGTCAGTCTGCTTTCTTTCATGCTGCATTTCATTTTCTAATGGAGGTTACATGAAGAAGGAAATCATAACAGGACACTGAGAATTGAACTCTAATTTACATGGAAAAATATAATAATAGTAAAGCATTGGTAAATTTCCTTTGGGAAAACAAGGGTTTCTTCTCTGGTACTGTTGTTCTTGGTGAAGTTATATGCGCTTTGACCTCGTCGTTAATGACCTCAATAGATTAATTCCATCGACTTAAATTCACTACAGGATTTTATCTGTTTTCCTTTTTCTTATATTCCCTAGATAATTTTACTGATTTCATAGGAAGCATCAATTTCATTTACTTTCAGATAACCAGCTTGTGCTAATGCTAGGATGTTATGAACAGTTCTAAAGCTTTTGCACAAACACTCTAACTGAGGTAAGTGATTTGACATTTTCATTCCATATTGAAAATAATTTACACTTCTTGTTCTTACAGTAATACAACACGAATGTATCCTTTCAAGTCCCTGAAGTAAGAATCCTCTAAGTAAACATACAGGAGTTAAGACTGTGTTGTATATTCTATATTCTTCCTAATGGAAGAGTGAACAAGCAGTCACGAGGTGCCTTTTCATATGTCCAGCTTGCCTAACAGAGCTCAGACAAAGGCTGATGTTACGCTTCCTAATCCCATTCATTTAGCAGTGGTTTTGATTGCACATAATATATCCTTATACTACAGCAAATCTAAATGTGGACTTTGAAATGACATCTCAAGGATGAATGTCAGTCTTGTCAGAGGGCATGCCTTTGCTGTCAAACTTTATTCTCAAAACTTTTGCACAGTCTTTCTAGAAATCAAGAAGCTATAGAAATCTAATATTTTTTTGCATAAGTATTTAATATATTAGCTTTTATCTCACTGCAGCATTACATTTCTGGCCCTTTTTCAATTGCAATCATGCAGTGGATATAAAAAGCTACTATAAATCATGAAAGAAGCAGGAATAAAACACCATAATACTTTGATATTTATTGCATTATCCCCGTAAAGAAAATGCTTCGGTTAGATGAAGAATTGCCTTTCTTGCTGACAACAAGTATCCTTCAGGTTGAGAAACTAAATTTAAATTCACTTTCAAGAGCTGTATCAAGGCTATGTAGAAGTACCAGTGTAACCACTCAGTCCATACAAGTTACACTTTTATAGCTTAAGGAACATAATAGTTTTGTCTTTGCCATCTCATTATCCTCTAGATACATATATTCTCTACTCCTGATGTAGGTAGTAGAGGTACCTTGTCCTGGACAATTTTGGGTGCACGGTGGGGTCTAGAGATTTTGAGATCTGAAGTAACCTCATAATCTCCTGTGAAAGCTTCATGTCTAAGGGTGGCAGTGTTCTATCCAGCCCTTTGCTGTTGCTAAGACCAAAGGCTCTGTCTGTGTCTCTGTAAATAGAACATAGATAGGTCTTCAGCTAAACTAGAGGGGAGGTTTGGTGCTTTGGGGGGGCTTTGCAGGGTTTTTTTGGGTTTTTTTTGAAAGCTTACTGCAAAGTCTGGGTATGGAATTCTGTATGATAATGGTTGCACAGTGAAAGAACAACACGCTGGCATGTGTTTGTAAGTATACAAGTAGTTTCTTAAATTTGAAGTGCAGAGAATACATTTTTTCTCTCACATCTGGATTGTGACTGCAGTTGACAAAATAGTGTTTCTAAGGTGTAACTGACAGTAACTTGCTGATGCTAGGATAAGAAAAGGAAATCAGTTACAATCTTGTACTAACTTCATTCTAATATTATAGCTGCTTGGATAAGAATCAGTTTCCCCTTAAAAAAGGGAATGGTGTTCATTCTGTGATACCTGGCAACTGCCCCTCGCTGGTAAATCCATTGTTGCATTGTTACTGGTGGGAGATTCAATAACAAGTGCTGTACTGCTAAACTAAACTTTTTTAGGAGCAGGGACTCAAGTCATTGGACTTTACAGAGGGGATCACATTAGTCTATCAGTAGCCTCCTTCTGGACAAAATGTAAGAATATTTTGTGCTATTTTATGGATTGCCACATCTCTGTCTTGTAGTTCTTTCCAGTGGAGTAATGGGTTAAAATCCTTCCTCGGATGGTGGATAGGGAACTTGAAGGCATATTCTCTATGTTTTTTCTACAGCCTGTGGTAGCACTGAGGAATGTCCTGATGTGGTTCACAGCCTATCTCCACAGGCAGTTTTGTTGACCCAGATGAGGGAGTTGGGGCATGTGAATGAATGAGAAATCTTAAGCTAATAGCACCTTTTCTCCAAAACATGGTCTGAAGGTTTTTGCAATTAATTGTTTAAAGGGGAATGGGGTGGTCCTTCATGAACTTACCTGAATAGAACCTTTATGGAAAAAAATACCTCTCCAGAGATAATTGCAGCGTGATCCATTAGTCACTGACTTTCATCAGTGGTGACTGAGAGAGCTAAATAATTTTGAAAACTGAAGGCTCTTTTTCTATATATAAATAAATTTCATCAATGAATGTTGTGAGTGGATGACTGAAATGTTATTTAAACCCATGAGTCCTTTAAAATTATACAGAAAGCATCATAAACATATTTTCCAAATAACAGTCTTAAGCATGGAAGTTATTTTCTTCATGCAGATGTATCACCCAGTGCTAAAATTAATTTTCTTTCTCTTAGTTGGAAGTGTTTGGTAGAGCTAATAGGCAGAGATATGCAAGGAATTTCCGTACTTATTTGAAAGAATATATTATGGCTGCTGTTGGTGAGCACTAGAGGGCTCTTTAGACTAAAGCAAAAGAATACAATGTCATGTTTATCATCACGGATATGTCTAAGGCATTTTGGTATCTCGAACTAAATAATCAGACCCACTGTTTTCATTAGAATAGTGTAAGGCTTCCCTTTTCAAGAAAAAATAAATCAGTGTCTTCAAAAATAGAGGAGTATAGCCTGTTGTTATGTAGCAAGTGTTGGAATTTTTGAGAAGTGTGGCCTTTATATGCAGTCATCCAACTAGTTTAAATTTTTATACATTTTTTTGATTAGCAGTCAAGATATTTTTCATGTTCCCTTTCCAAGTGGGTTTATTTTAAGATATCGTTTATTTTAAGATATCTTATGTGCATATTTATCTTTCTTTCTGCTTGTCTGTCCACTTTTAAATTTTTTTCCTTACATGGTGTTTAATTTATAATAGCCCCTGTATGATGAAGCCCAAGTCTGCCTTACATTCTATTAAACGTGATTACTGTATGCAGAGGTGAATGTAAAATGTAGCTATGCTTCTTTGGAAGTATTTTTCAATCACTTTGAACTTGCTTTTCAAAAAAGGGCCAAACATTGTACATTTCATTAATGTCAGAAATGATTCTTAGCTGGTATGAATTTCTCATGCAGCCTGAAAAGGCTTTGCCACCTTACCCTGGCTGAAATGTGGACAGAGTGTGTTTAGTCCAGTGTTAATGGATGCCACTTGAGGGGAGAGGAGGAGCTGTAAAACCTATTCTATGCTGATGGGAAAAAAAAGCGTAAAAGAGGACCACTCTATAAGCTGTAGGGGAACAGTGATCTCATTGCCTTGGTTTACACTGTCTTTGTAGTCAGATACATTTTTTTCCTACATCCTCTTGATTTTTCCTTGTAAAGTGCATAATTTGTTCAAGTGTTTTTCAATGACACTGTGATGTTGCAGAAGGTAATTGATACTAAAGAAAGGGAGAGACATTAATAATTGAGTTAGTTATTATGGTACCCAATTTACATCACTCTAGGTAGCATAATTTTTTATTGCCAGAGGGAAGCCTGAAATTATGAACAAAAATTAGTACAACTGTGCTTTCAAATGTAAAGCTTTTACATAGACACAAATGTACACTTGTTTCGAGAAAAGTTTCTAGAGAACAATGAGTAGGCTGCTTATTTAGAAAAATGAAGGGCATTTTTTTTGCAATAGCAAGTCAATCATCAAAGCAGCAATTGAGACTTGAAATATAGGCTGGGAGATAGTTTATTTGTGGGACCAATGTCCTGGAAACCAGTGGAGATTCTTCTGTGTTAAATAATGTTGGCAGCAGAAGGGCAATTTTACTTGACAGACTCTCTTTGTCTGTCAAGCATTCCCCATTTTCTTGGATTTTCCTGGCCTTGATGTACTGTTTCCAGTCACAGGTATATGCAACTTATTTTTAGCTCTTGTGGTGTTGTTCTGTACAAAACATTCTGCCTCCAAGTGGAATTTTTGGAAGTAAAGAAATGTGATGGTGTGGTGGGCACAAGAGCAGGAGATCTATTTGAAATGTTTCAAGGTCAGAGTGATCTATTCCCATCTAGCTTTTCTTTCAGGTTCCTGAGATGTGGTGACTCAAAATATCCATTGTCCAAAAGGGGGCTATGAATTTACAAGAAGGAATTAAACTAGTCAGGAAAGATTCTTACTGATGGTGAATGAAGTGTTAACTGACCAGAACAGCTTGCAAAGAGAGCAAGGAAAGAACATTGTGGTCCATTTTATAGTTTTCTCTCCTCCAAGTCCCATCAAGCTCACATTATTGTTCTTACATGCCAGAAACTCTCAAGGGAAGTGGGAGAAAGGGAATATGTGGAAAATGGTATCTAAGAGAGATGGAGGTGGAATTGGGGTGCTTTGCCTGCCTGGGAAAAAGATAGGGAAAGAAGACAGAGCGTCGAAAAGCTATAAGCTGAGTACAGCTGATCAGCTGTACTGAGGTCAGACTGTGAGGAGGAGCAGGAAAGGTTAGGGGGAGAGGAGGGGAAGAAAACCTGCTACAGACACAAATTGTCCCTGACTGCTCCTAAATCTTCTACCCCTCTCAGAACCCTCTAATTCCTTGCTGGTATCCACTCCCTAGGGACACTTGGGAATCCCTCCAGACGTCTTTCAGGTCTTCACTCTCTCTCCACTGCAGTCCAATAACTCCCCCACCGACCATAACCCTACTCCTATCACCTCTGCCCTACCTATATCCCTGCTCTGCTGCTATTTCCAAATGTTGCTGGCACAGGAATGAGGACAGAAGTACTTAGTTTCTTCTCATCCTTGGGGCAGTAGCATTTACTTTTACCCATCTTGCTGTGGTACCTTGAAGTGATTCCATGGAGGATAGGATAGCATAGCTCTCTTTCCCTAAACACTGCTAATATTAGACCTAACAATTACCAGAATCAAAGTAATTTCAGTTTTCTTTGAGGATGAATGTACTGTCTGTGTAGTTCAGTTTGCTGCACACAGAGTGAATTTGAGCTATGGACATTAGACTTCATTAAAATGTCTTCTGGACACTCTCTGGCCAAAGACACGTCTGGCTGCTGTATTTCTGTTTTTCATCACTGATGAAGCATGATGTGTGTGGTGACTTAGATTAGAAAATGACAGGCTTGGATCTGTCTCAGCTGCTGCTTCGAACTATCACAGGACCAAAATAGCATAAGCTACAATAAAGTTCATAGACCTTGAAAAACACACTTGCCTAGGGAAAATGCCAGCCAGGTATCAAATGCTTTGGCAACGAGAAGGTTCCTTTGATATAATCAGCAGTTTATCCCATGAGTGCAGACTAGGGTTTAAGGAGAGCCTGTGTTGGCACTAAGCTGAACAGACTGAATGCTCAGTGAAAAGAAGATAATGCATTTAAAAATTATTTCAGTCTTCTGTGTCATGGTTAGTTCTATTTGACTGGGCTTTGTTTGAATAAAAATAGAACACAAAATACTGTGATTCTGGGAAGCTCGAGCTCATTTCTTAGTTCTACTAAGTTTTTGCCGGTGTGAATTTATATGTATCTAAAATTTCTACTTGAAATAATGTATTTAAATATTTTTAGCTTTTTCAGTTCTGGGTTTTAGGGCAAGATTCAAATAATTGCCAAGAATTGTAGCATATCAGGAGGAAACTAAATTGTGACAAATAGAGTCAGGAAAGATTAATGTATTTCACATCATTAGAAGATAAAGGATTATGTTTAAAAGAATCAAGTAATTCTAAAATGCTTACTTATCTGAAGACAGGACTCTTTGAAGGAGAATAATTTTCTTCTGTATTACATAAATTCTGAAGCAAAAACTTGTAGAGAACATTTGACAACATTGCTGGTAAAAACATTTTGAAAAATTAATGAAATGTATAATTCTGACATTTTGTAAATAAGTAATTATGCCAAGCTTAATCATCAAAAAAAAAAAAAAAATCAAGAATTAAAAGCACATTTAGAGCTCTGTCTCTGTGATGAAAGAAATTCAGTTGGGAATTTTAACATACGTGGGGAATCCTCTTTCATGTATAGTATTATTTGCCTCAATGCCTCTTTTAGTTTATAACAAGTTATATTAATATCATCCTTCAAAGGCATAGCTGTTTGTAGAGGAAAAGGTAATGTCTTCTTGGATTGTAGAGAGGGAATGAAAGAAAAGGGAGTGAAGAAAGTGAAATATTAATGTTAGGCCCTGACTTCTGCCAATAGAAAATGGTGGTAATGGGCCAAAACCAATTCCCATTACCTTGTATACCAGTAGGGGTGGGAATGTTAAAGAGGTCCATGGTTCCGACGAAGTTTATAGAATCTACAGATATTTAGTAAACCATATAAGCAATATAATTAATGGTAATAGCTTTTCTTATAAATGCAGCTTATTCATAATCTCAGAAGGTGGGTGTTGGTGTCTATAATCACAATTAAATACTTTCCTGTGATAGGTATGTAGATATATTTTTCTCTACTCGTTATCTAAAATTGATGTCTCCCAGTTTTCAGCTGAGAAGTTCAGCTGGAAGTGGGAAATTTTATGTGGGTGGTGGTAAAAAATAACCCTTATTCCAATGGAAAGCATACAGACACACTCAGTGTATCCATGACTGTGTCCCTATTTTTCCACTCCTGCTTTTTATTTAGTTTTCATGGGACAGCCTGTCAAAAGATTCACAAAGACAGGCTGGGCCCTGTGGGCTTGCCCCAACTATCCATGTTGGTTTTGCCAAGAGTTCATACTTTTTCCTCCACAGAGCAAATTTTGCTTTAGGCTCCATGACACAGTTTGAAAATACAAACACAAAAACTGTTTGACTGCTATTGAGATCTCTCTTATAACACAGCAGCCAAAACCTTGTTAAATCTCTTGCTGATAAAGCTCTGATACCTCGCAGCTAGAGTAAACTGAAAAGCTTGCCACAAGTCCATCTTTTTTGAGGAATTGCATAGTGCATCCTCTTCTGTCATGCCAAGGCCTTTCTGTAGGTGGAAGGTAAGGCTGAGAACCTCAGTCTGAGGCAGCATAGCTTCTTATAGGCTGCAATAAAATGCATAAAACTTAATAACACACTTACTGAATATTTTCTCTCTTTTGAGTTAGCTGTACAAATGAACTCCCAGAAGCAGAAGTTGTGCAATGAAAATAATTATCTCAGGACATTTTTGAAGGGTGAATTTTCTGCTAAGTCTTTCATGCTGATGTGTTTCCTGAAAAGGAGCACTGAGAAGCATCTCAGCAACCTTTGGAAGAGATTAGATTTTTAGCTTTCAAGGAAAACACTGTGTGTGTAACCACCCTATGCATTCCTTTGTCTGTCCCATCTTCCTTCTAATGGTGTTGGACTCACTGCCCAGCTTGTAGTGGTTCCTGCCAGGTTGGAGCAGACAGAGTTCAGGTCTCATTCATTATGTTCAGCTGCTGCTGGTCACCCATCAGTGCAGGTGTAGCACTAGGCTGGCAGGAGCTGAGGAGAAAGAAGGATGAGGATGGTGACTCTAGGAAGGGGAAGGGGGTGGAGAGGAGGCAGTGGAGAAATGCTATTGGAGGACACTTGGGCAGAGCAGTGTGTGGGATGGAGAAGTTCAGGTATTGTGTAAGATTGCAGTGAGGGAGCATAGGGAACACTGCTGTGTTGCACTGGAGGGCTCAGGGACTGCCTTACACTGTGGGTGCTAAATGTAGGACATAATTCTGTAGGAAACCAGGCTTCATTCGTCCTGCTGTTCCCAGGGTGACTTACAGAACAGTAGGCATGCTTTGACATATAGCTGTATACCAGCAAAACTTCCTGTGAATGGCTCTACGGCTGAGTGCTTTCTTTTGTTCCAAAGACACATTTTCATTTCTACAGAAAATGGAATTATTGAGGGCCTGCTGTGGATAGAAAGTCTGTAATTTATTGGGGAGCTGCACTGGTAGGCATATCTAATCTGCCTAATCCATTGCCATTAGCATTGAACAGACAAAATGTTGAAAGCATACCTAAGACTGCTGGTGATATAAAAACGCCTACAGCTAAATAGATTTTTTTGTTTCTTGAGATTTATAGCTCACATATGTTTGCTATACAAAAAACCAAATCCAACTGAATAATAATACTGTAACTTAGTTAAAGCTTTCTATTGACAGTATAAATCATGAGGACAAAGCTAGATTCCCTTTTATGTGCCTTTAGAATATTGATATGAAAATAGATCTTTCTGCGTTCGTATTTCTTCACAATAGTTTAAAATAATGCAGAGGCAGTAGTTCTACTGCAATGGATCTTTAAAATCGAGACTGGCATGTAGCTGTATCAAAAGGGAAATTCAAGCCTGGTATGCCCCTATGACAAGCCACAGTTTCGGAGGGGATGGAATCGTCTTTGGTCCTTGTGTGCAACTCCTCTGCTGATTCCCACTGAATTATTTCAAAAGGGTACTTTTTTCTGACCTTCACAAATGTGATTGTTTAACAACATTATCCCGCACCTTGTAATACAGAGCAAAATAAAAGGAAGGCAGAAAGAGGAGTGAATAAAGCTTAGTGAGCAAGCTACTAAGTAGCTACAGTGTGGCAAAACAAACAAAAGAAAAGGAAAGTGTAGTTTGGTGCCCTGTTTGGTGCTCTGGATCTCAAAGGCATTTATCCTGCAAGTGAACCGTAGGGAACACCAGTAACTTCCTCCTCCAGCAGCATCTGATTTCAGTTAGCAAAGATCCTCATGAACCTGTTTGGTGTAGTCTGAAGAGATAGTGTGTTAAACCCTGTGATAGCTGGTCCTAATTGCACTTCTTTTCAGACATTATTCACCTTTTACACAGTAGTGTGTTTTTCTTCAGTCTGCTAATGTCAGACACTATCCAGTTATCACAACAGCTCTTAATTTGCATTCTCTCATTAATGTTTGCTGTGTTTTTTTACTGCGGTAGCTTTGACTGAGTAGTCTACGTTATTGACTATTCCCCTTTTAAACTAGGGTAAAGAATAAATATGACCTGCATTTTGAAGTGTTCAATATTTATTTTGTTCTGAAGGACTACTGAATAACTGGTCAGGGCTGGTTTTCAGGTGACCCTGTAGCATGTTCATTTAGCACTTTGCTCAGCAGCTGTTTGAAAGAGATGGGGTATAGAAGCAGAGGGCTTTTATCCCAGCAGAGGGCTTTTTTTTTTTCCCTCTTGGAAACCTTATTGGAAATTCCCACACAGTGCTAGTATGGATTGGTGATTTTGCCTTTTGCAGAAGTTGAAAAGCTCATTAGATACCATCAGGTTTGTTTTGTGCATGATATTAAGACAAATTATGCAATTGTATGATCACAGTACTTAACTAAAGGTTGTCCAACACTCCAGATGTTGGTAACATGCTGTGTGAACCTTTTGACTTTCAGGCCAGACCCCTCTATCAGCTGTTTCTTGTTTTACTGTAATTTTACCCAAAATGGAGCAGTTGTCCCAAGAGGAAGTCTATAAATGCAGCACAGCCCAGAAAAGGCTGAATAGCTGCAGGGAGCACAAATGAGCCAATACTGTTTTCTTGTAGTGCATGTCAATATGGGGGGAATGGACTGAAAAAATAATATATATATAAAAAAGAGGAGAGCTTGTTCATTTGGGTCTGGCTGGCAAAAAAGATTAATTGTTCTCATTTGGAAGTGGAGGTGGAAATGGAGGAGGAGCTCTGGAGCCCATGATATTTCTCAAAGGCAAAAATCTTTCCCAGTGTCTAAAATCATGGCAAAGCAATGCTCAAGAGTTGATCTGAGCTTCAGGGCAGCAGAGCACTGTTCTGCACACACTGGGTTTCAATTACTCTGCCAGGCAGTATTGAATAGTATTGCATTTGCCACGTGACTGGAGGCAGGCTTGATAAAGACATCATTCGTGATGATTCAATGGCTTAAACAGACTTTGAAAAGGAGAAACGTGTCTAGCTAAGGACTGGGATAGTTGATCCCTTGCTGATTTTGTTAGCAGGGCTTGGGACTTTGTATCTGAGGAAAGGCGAAGCTTTGTGTGACTTTGCAAGGAGGCTGAGTCAGGGGATCACTAACCTGTCTGCCTGGCTTCTGCCAGCCCCAGTGACAGACGGACAAACAGAAGCTTTC
This sequence comes from Corvus hawaiiensis, assembly GCF_020740725.1. Classification (NCBI taxonomy): domain Eukaryota; kingdom Metazoa; phylum Chordata; class Aves; order Passeriformes; family Corvidae; genus Corvus; species Corvus hawaiiensis. Next base: position 63,413,385 of record NC_063213.1, on the reverse strand, counting down.
TAGAGCCTGGTCTCTACATCCTTCTACATCTGTTTTTCAGAAAGCTGGTCCACACAGAACTGTTCTTCCAGAGTGGTCTGTGGAGTGGTCCTTGATTTCATGGCATTTAAACACTGCTTTGTTTCTATCTCCTAACTAAGAGCTAATCCCTCCTAGAATAGTTTCCTTGTATCATTTTTCAGGACAATCAGTTAGTGAAGCTCCAATTACAAATGCCAGGGAAAGTTCCTCTCAGTTGTGACTGTCAGCAAAATGTCTTCTGTTATTGAGGTGACTCCCATTGTGGAGGAAGGCTACATGGCAAAACACAAACTCTGCCAGAAACACCTCCGCATTAGAGGTGTTGGCAATATCTGTGTCATGATGAAGTAATTGGAGCACCCTACTGATTACTAAAACAGGTTCTTGACAGACCTGTCTGAAACAGAGAGGATTTTTGAGGGGGAGGGGGCAGGTGGGGAAAGGGTTGGTGGATGAACAAGGAAAAGCTGAAAAGGGGGGAAATCTCCCAGTAATTATTCAGTTCATGCCATGCAGGGACTGTCAGCTTTGTGTTAAAATGTTTGAGATCAACTGGTGCATGAGTGTTTCATGTGGCTCTTGAGTCTGGAAAAATGTTCTGGCCAATGCCTAAAATCTACTTGAAAATGTTTGTTGTTTTGGAGATTTTGTTGGGTTTTTTTAAAGTGACGAAATGACTGATTCTGGAAACAGTGAAAGGAAATATGTGGTTTTGTAGTGAGTGTTTTTCAGGCATTAGGTGTTACCATCAAACATCCTGTGGTGCTGGCTGTGGCTGTTCAGCTGTTGGTTCAGTCCCTATGCTGGCCTGTAGCTCATGCTGAGAGTCCTCTCTCCCACAGCCTTTCAGCAGGGAGGATTGCTGCTTCTCCTCTCTACTTTTCTGGTCCTCCACAACTCACTGCTACTCCCTTGTCTTCTGCCATCTATGTCATCCTTGCTTGTGTCGTTATGAACTTTTATGTTCATCTATTAAAAAAAGCACCTTGCCTTATTATTCATAAGGGAAACATCTCTTCTTTCAGCTTCTTTACTTCCTCTATGACTTGTACCAGTGGCCAGCCAACGGTGATGACTAGTTAGTACTGGTCAAGAATTGCACTTATTTATTTTCTTGATGAGGAGGAAAGAGGCTGAAGAAGAAATGTGAAATGTTCTGACTAATTCCATTGTGTACAAAGGTATCTTGTATCTTCTTCCTGTCACACTCACACTCTTCCTGCCTTACTTTTCGTGTTATTTCACAACTCTTCCTCTTGTTCCCTCTGACTGCAACTCAGACTGTGAACTCTTTCTGACAGTGCAGCTTCTTGTGTGTTTGGGTGATGCCTGGCAGGGGGACCACAGTCTGAAGTTGGGTACGGAAACCCTACAACATAAAAAGTATTGATACCAGGCTACTTCATAGTCTCACAAAGTACAGCCTCTTATCATTTCTTTTAAAAGTAGAAGTGTTAGCAGTTAGGAGTTGTCAAATAGGTGTTACCTGAAGAAGTTGCCTTCTGATAATCCTATGCACACATTAATGACAAACATTAAAATATCATGGTCATGCATGTTACATTTGCAGTAAAAGAGGAACTCAGATGTAAATACTAGAAGAAAAACCATTCAACACATTTCACAAGAAGGCCTTTAAGGCAAAAACAAGATCAAGTACACTGGAGCATGTTATATATTTCTACAGATACAAAAAATCTTGGGCTAGTGCCATATTCACAGTGGGATATTTGGGATTTTGCTTACTGATGGAAGCAACTATTCTAAAGAAAAGGTGAAAAGATTTTAGACTTTTAGAATAGAGTTAGACAGGTTTCAGACAGGTAGTGCAGGAAGTTTTAGTTACTGACTGCCAAAGATTTTGTGTGGCTGAGATAACAAGACAGAAAGGGCATGAGTCAAAGGGAAGATGGTGGGAAGGTGGAAGGAAGAACACAGGAAGAGATTCAGAAATGAGAGGTATCAGTGGCCCCTTGTGATCCCGTGGCACCTCTGCAGGCATTTTGTATTTATTTTGTATTAGCATCTAGTATTTAAGCAGGTTGAATGTATATGGCATTTATCTCTTCTACCTTAGTTAAGGCAGGATTGATAAAAACACATATAGATAATTTGTATTGTTTGAATGGTCATTTCTATTATCTTCCAAACAAATATACTTCATCAGATCAGTGATGTTCACTAGAAAACTTCTTTTTATAGGGACTTAACTTTACAACTTTTAATTCACTCCAGATTTCCCTGTTGGAAATTTGTGTTTCACTGCTTTGCCCTTGAATGCAAGACACTTTACAGTCTGTAACAAAGCATACAGGACAGCTGGGGCATGTGTTTTATACTTTGTATACAAGTAAGTAAGGTTGTGGGGTTTTTTTGTGGTATTACAGATGATAAAATTACTGTGCTTTTCCAAGATCAGAGGGTGCTGGTGGCAAAGCCTACAAAAAAGAAAAAAAATATAAACCTTTTATCTGTGCTGCAGGTGTTTTTTGTTAAAGAGCTGGAAAGCCTATTGCAAAACTTCTGAAGTTGGCTTCCAATGGTCAAAACCAAAATGTCAAATGAAAGTTTCCTCTTTACTTCCTACTGTGTATAATGAAACAGAAAGGTTGTACGTAGTCACACGTCTGAAGAGTACCCAGTAAAGTGCCTTGACTTTTGCTATGATTTTGTGAAATGATCAGTCTAATCCTTAAAGGTTTGAGCTGATTTAAGTCTCCTGCTTAACTGAATTTCTTAGGGAAATAGAGCTCATGTGGATTACACTATTTTTCTGCTGGTACACTTGACAACTTTCTGAGCCATCGATGTAAAAAGGCAGGCAGGGCTCCCCTGTTGTACCTTTTCTGGTACATCCTGTCAAAAACCCAGCATCACATAGAAGGCTTACTGATCAGTGTGCATGTGGGTCAGCACAAGTCATAAACTGCACTGCCCCTGCTCCAGGGGCACTTTGGAAATGATACCAGGGAAATAGGGTTATTGTTCTAGTAGTGTTAGGGCACACAAATCCTTAGAAACCAGGCTTCATCAGTTTTGCTGCTCAACCATTTCTTCCCATACAAGCTGGGAGCATAAAATCTGCCAAATTAATAAACCTTCATTCCTGAGAAAAACCATGGTTTACAATGCCTTTTGAATGAGGAAAATAATTTATTCACTGACTGTTTTTCAGCAACATGCTGGAAACACTTGTACAAGTGTGCATTATTTTAAATTCACAAGCTTTTTGTAATCTTTTTACAATAGAAAAAAATAAAATTGTTTGGCAGTGGATGGTATAGAGACAGCAGAGGTCTTGACTGTCAGCTTATGGATGCTTTTATGTGAGAGAATCTTAAACCTTCACACAGTGCCAATAACAGACTTTTTGTGGTCTAGGCAGAGTGATGGATGGGCCTCATGGCCCATAATAGTATTGAAACTGAAAACATCTTGGTATGTGGAGTGTTGCACATTTGGGTTATTACTAAAAGATAAAAATTTTATTGTGCACTTGTTGCCATTTGAAGGAGGCTGAAGCAACTTCTCTGTTTCCTGGAAGGACAATCAAAGAATGAAAGCACATTATTGGAATTTTTCCGTCACTGTCACTATCTCCATTCCCGTCATACATTGCCGTGTTTAGTGGAAATTAACTGCAGCAGAACATCAGGAGAACATCTGATTTCCTGTAAAACATTAATTTTATTTATTCTTTCTACGTGTTTTTCTGTTCTCTCCTCTCCTTCCTAATCCTATTGACAGCAAAAGAAATTACCCAAAAGATCAACTGTAGGCTTTATGTAAAATATTGCATCAAAATAATGATTCATTGGCAAAAAATTTCTCATGGTAAACACACACACAAATACCCACTCAAGTCACAAAACCAAAAATGTTATCAGTAAGGACAAAGGAAGTTGTTATTTTAGTTTTTGAACAGTCTTGATTCATGTTTCCTGTCATTTTGCTTGGGGGAAGAGAAATAATTATTCCTAAATAAACAATTAAACAGAACTGCCAGAAATTCTTCAAATCCTTAAACCTTATCAGGAATGAATCCATAGTTGAAATAAGCTACTAAATTCTCCCGCTGTCCAAATTCTGTTTCCATATACAAAGTTTCAGTGCTACATCTCACATCACGATCTGATATTTTTTTTAACCCAAAGGCAAGAAGCCATTATTGTGAACCCTGTTTCTGTGGCATAGTCTGATGATCACCATTATTTCAAGAGGGTCTCAGGTGGAGCTTCTTGGTTTTTACCAAGTTGTGCTGTATAATTACTCTGAAGTTTGCTCAGTAGGAAGCAGCCGATTTGTTCCAGTTTTATCAGCCCAGAGAGGTGCTTTGTGCTGCTTTCCCAGCTGAAGCCTGTGGCAGCTTGCTCCCTGGGACACCCAGAGACTGGTGAGATGTTTGTGATCACCAGCAGGGGTCCTGGGGATGGTACATGTCTGGATTCTGACACTGTGTTTGCTCTCTGCAAGGCTACTGGGAGGTGCTGTTTGTCATCTTGTTTATGTTGTTCAAAAAGCCATGAAGATACACAAAGCTAAAAGGTCTTAGTGTTTTTTCATGCAGTGTTAGAAATATTCTGTAAGTGCTTATGATTCTTCTATCCTTTTACCTGTTATTTTTCATTATAGCAAATGTACTCTATTCATGAACCAAAACCAGAAAGACCAGAGAGTGTTATGCTCAGTCTCTTCATGCTGTTAATTTCATATTTAGGAGAGTCAAATGGTTTTCCTGCCTTTGGCCCCTGTTAGAGTCATGGAACATTTTGGGTTAAAGGGACCCATCTAGTACAACTCCCCTGCAATGAGCAGGGGCATCTTCAGCTGGATGAGATCTCCCAGAGCCACATCCAACCTGACCTAGAATGTTTGCAGGAATGAGGCATGCACCACGTTGCTAGTCAATGTGTTCCAGGGTTTTACCACCCTCAGTTCCTAATATCGAATTTAAATCAGCTCTCAGTTTAAAGCCATTCCCCCTTGACTTGTCACTATATGCCTTTGTAAAAAGTTTCTCTCCAGCTCTTGTGTAGGCCCCTGGAAGGTTCCATAACATCTCCCTGGACCCTTCTCTTCTGCAAGCTGAACAACCCCAATTCTCTCAGCCTGTCTTCATAGGAGGTGTGCTCCAGCCCTCAGATCATCTTTGTGGTCCTCCTCTGAACTCACTCCAGCAGGTCCCTGGCCTTCTTGTGTGTGGGACCGGAGAGCTGGACGCATCACTGCAGGTGGGGTCTCATGAGAGCAGAGACGGGGAGAATCCCCTCCCTCGCCCTGCTGGCCATGGTTCCTGTTAAGCATACAGTTGGCTTTTCTGGGTCAGGTCCAGCCTCTCATCCACCAAACATTCCTTAAACTTCATGTTGTCTCATATCTCCTTGGCAGATTTCAAGATCCTGGAAGTTTCTTCCCATCTGCCTTCTGCAGGTGGGATCTGACCTAGCTTTGATCATATCGTAAGTGAGAGAGGTGTTCAGGACTTCTTTGGAAGTAGGCCAGTTGTTTCTCCTTTTGTCTAAAGCCTCCTTCTCTTCTTCCACAATGCCGCATTTCTATTCCCTATGATTTGGGATATTGTTTTTCCCAACATATGTAAATTGCAATCATGTAGAGAGTTATCCTAAGGATAATATAAGGAAAAATTTAGTTGTTTACTCACAGTCAAAGTTCACTGAGCAGAGTTTCTTCACCTTGAAAGACAGAACTCATGGAAACTAAAAATTCAGAGTTCACATTTCAAGCTTTGTTTATATTGTGTAATGCAAAGTAATTTTCTGTGGAAACAGATTTATTGATGCATTTTGCCCCGACTGTGTTTTGTCATATCCCAGGAAATAAGTGTACATGTATAAAATATAAACTTGGAGGAAGTACTTGATCTGTTTAAATTTCTTCCTGATGAGTATAGAGCAGTTAAGTGGAACCAGGGGCTTTTCACAGATGAAGTCAAGCTTAACAAAAAGATGAGTTCACTTGTCATTTCTTCAATGACCGCAGATAGTACTGAAGCAGGAAACACTATTTGCTTGGATTTTAGCAGTGTTTGGAAAAGCAAAGGTTTTGGTATGCCTCTTACCCTCTGCCCCTGTTGAGACTTGTAAAGCTCAGGTTTCTTTTCCTAGATGTTCTCTCTGCCCAGATGGGTATCCCTAATTTTATTAGAGACTTAAACAAATTTCTAGGTAAAAAAGCACATATTTTTAATGAAGTTACCTGGCAGTTGATTGTAGCAGATACAAAAATAAACAACATTAAGTAAAGCCCTCCCAAATTATTTCAGTGCAACTGAATAAATCCTTATGTCACTTGCAGCAAGCAAGCAATGTGCCTGGCTTTGAGTTCCCACTATACTAATTTTGGGATTGTTGAATTTAACAACTTCTTGCTAGGTGGTGTGTGTTAAAGATGTCCTTCCAAGGAGATTGTTGTAATTGCTGTCTGCTCTGCTTTGAGCAGAGGAGGGAAAAAAAGTTTTATCACTATCCTAACAAAAGACCGGAATGTGAAGCAATCTTGGATTTTGTTACTACAGCTGTGATGTGATAAGAATGCTGCCAGCAAACAGTTGCACGTGTTTTAACACGTTGCTGCTTCTCATCTGGAAAGTGGTATTGTGTCCTTGTTGGATGCTGCCATTACAAAGGTGGCCAGCCTAAAGCAGCAGGGAGAAGATAGGCTCACTCAAATAGCCCTGCTGAGAGACTGAAATCCTTAGAAACTTAGGATTGGTTGTGTTATGTGACCACATGATTAAATTCCATAGAGAGAAAAGTGGATCTGGGCAAACCTTTCATATCCGCTCTCACCATAAATGGGTGAGATGTAAATTCTGGTAGGGAAAGGAGACTGTAAAAGGGGAGGGGAATGGCATGGAGACCCTTCCTGGAAGTTGAGTAAGGAGAGGGATGCTGGGAGAGGGGGACAAGTTCTTGGTTTTCCTCTAGGGGTATGTTTCAGTTCCATTATTTCCCTGCATAGCCAGTCCATTGAAGTAACCCCTCTCAACTTGGAAACTCTTTCTCACCCTGAATTAATCAAAGGCTAAGTGTGTCATACTTAAATACTAAAGAAGAGTTATGAATCAAAGGTATACATTAGCTGCACACCTTGGTCCTTCCTGCCAGATGTCTGTGAAAATCCTATTGTTGGCTTTTATAGCCATAAAATTGTCTCAGCTCTCTCTCATCTCTAATCTGCCCATCCTTGACTTCAGAAGTTAGTTAAAACAACAAGGTCTGGGCTGAAATGTATTATTAGGTGACCTCTGCCAGCTTCCCCTCCAAATTCTAGCTGTCTTTTAAATCTATAGATGGAGTTCAGGCTAAGGCAAAGCCATCACCTAGGAGACTGGCTTGGGTTGGAAGCTGTCTCTTAATATTTCCAAATAAAGCAGTTAAGAGCTTGAGGCAGGACAGAAAACACAGTAGAATCAGAGACATGAAAACATTCTGCACATTTTTATCTTATGACAAGGACAGGTTGGTGACCTCCTCTGTTACAGAGGAAGCTTTCTGTCTTGGCTGCCAGGATGGTTTTCCCCTCTCAATTTTTAAACTGATGGTGATTCTGATGTCTGAAATCACTGCAATTCCAGGTACATGACCAAAACACTTTGTTAAAAGTCAACACAATGTGTCATTTTGGGCACACAATCAAAAGGAAGAAAAATATCCATGCATAATTGAAAGTCTCTGCCATTCTCTGAAATTAGCTATGAGCACAGTTAATAGAAAATAAATTAATTTACCTGAGCCTTAAGTTATCCCCATGCAATCTTTATATACTCTGGTTGAAAATGTGTGCTGACTTTAAGAGAAGGCAGGAGGACAACTTCAGTGTCTTCTCTTTCATGTGTATTTAGTATGGTTCCTCCAATGCTGCTTTATAAATTCCTCTTTTTGCAGCTAGAAAGTCTCGCCTGTTACCTGCTGCCCATAAGAGCTGAGCAACTCCACTTCTGTATGTGTAACACATGAACACGAGAGCAAAGCAAGCTGTTTGGTTTCATTTTATTTTTTATCATCAGTTCATGAGGTGGTGCTGGTCTGGGGGGAGCTACATGTGCTGTCCAGCTGGGGAACTGGACCTGCTTGCACACGGTAGCCTCTGAGCCCGAGAGGTGTCCTGTGTCCCTGGCTGCAGAAGCAGTGCTGTCACATCATTGATGATCACTGTGCAGCTGGGGAGGGACACAACTGCCTTGTGAAACGATGGCTGGCATGTCTCATGTCGCAGGAGAAGGTCAAGGGGGAGTGTGACAGTAGCCTGCCTCTTCCCTGTATTTCGAGTGCAAGGAGGTGGCTGAGGATGTGCCCTGGGCTGAGGGTGCTGCTCTGGCTGCCCCTGGGCTGGATGTCTGCTGTTCAGTGGCAGCTCATCAGTGTCTTATTTATGGCAGGCTCATGGCAACTTAGCTTGTTTTCTTTTTGCAGGCTGGTTCTTCACACACTTAGTGAGCAGGAAGGAGTTAGCCTAAGCAAAAATTTCTGTAGAGCTGTTGCAGAACTGTTTGGTTGCCAGTAGCAAAATGCTCGCTCCTGGTGGCATTGCCAGTAGAGCTCTGCCACCAGCAGGTTTTGCTGTGGGGGCAAATACACTTTGTCTCGATGCCTCGTGGTCCCAAGAAGAGGAGTTGCACTGGAATTGCAGTAATACACTGTCAAAGCCATTGCCCTTGATCTTTAAACTGAGATTTCTAAGCGCCTGAAACCTACCCACTGGGGTAGCAGGCTGACTTCTCATAGTTTTCTGCTCAGGCTCTATTTTTTTTTCCTCTAGCATGGTTCTGTATGGATCAAATACCAAAAGATAGTTCCAAGTATAAACATAGGAAAAAATATGGATAGAAAAGAAACACAGAAATACAGAACTTATGGAAGCCATATGATTTTGTTTGGTCCACTATGCCAATGAAGTTTAATGAATATTGCATTTTGCTTTGTTCATAGGAGCAGGATGAGTGTAAGTCACCTACCACTTTTCTTTGTATCCGAGACAAATCCACACATTTTGAGATCATAATCATTATAAATGTTCAGTAGACAGTGTGCCATCCCACTCCCTTTCTTACTGTAAAATAAAAAGCTCTTTAGATTGCACCTACTATTCTTTTGAAATAGTTTAACTTGATTTATTTCACTCCAATAGAAAACTCCTTGTAATAAAGTTTTATGTTTTAGCTAAAGGGATTAATGAAGATTTCAAGCCTGGTTTGTCAGTGAGTGACTTGCATACCAAGTCAGAATTGTAGAACAATAGGGTTATTTAAACAGGAAAAGATGTGATCCTGATTTTCTTGTAGCTATACTGACTAAATCTTGCCTGCATGCAAAATATTACATAGCTCTGTATTTTTTTGCACTGACATATTATTTCTAGCATTGTGTGATTATATAAACACATATATTGAATAGAGATTCTTTTTTAAAACATTTGGTTTATGAAGGTACCACAAATGACTTTTGATGGTGTAATCCCTCTTTAAAATAGTACCCACTGAAGACAAGTATTAATAGTCCATGACATCAGGGGCGTCACACTTGCCGCTTCAGTTGATATATGTATACTCCCTGTGCAAAACCCCTTCCTGTTTAGTTTTCAGCATTAGTTATGTTACTCATTAGTATCTATTTTTGTTGTGAAACTGTCTCTCTTACATCTACAAATACTTTCTTTTTCCACAGGGAGATGGGTTATTTGCCTGTACAAAAGTCAGATGGATAAAGACTAATTTTTTTTTAGTTAGGCTCTGGTTTTAGAAAGCTTGTTACAGAACCTGTTTTTATGTTACACCTATGGATAGCAATTGTTTTTCAGGATATTTGGGGTTTTTTAGTTGAAAATTGTGAAACAGGGTAGTGAAAATTTCTTTTTTTTCCTCAGAGCTAGTCCTATTTCTTTATGTAGAATTACAATGAAACTGTTAGTTATACACTAACTCAGTGTTTTCACTTGCTGTTAATGGTATTTTGTTCGTGGGATGTGAGCAATCTTTTCAGTGGTCATGCTATTACTTTTTTACTCATCTATGTCAAAAATTAATTAGTAATTTCAGTGAATGCAGAGTGGCTTAGTCATTTCTGAAGTATTTCAAGTCGCTGCAAGGATGACACAGCAATGTTAGTAATTAAATATGCCAGCCTTTATTTTTATTCTGGCTAGTAACTCAACTAAAAGTTTCCAGTGATACTGCATTTTGACATCTCAAAGGCTCAGCCATTCCCCCAGCCCAGAGGTATAAAAGCATCATTTAAGAGTGTCCAAAAGATTAATTGGACTGTCTCAGTTCTGTGCTTTACATCACTGCTACCCAAGAAGAAAGCAAATGGGGAGAATTTAGCTTGTGCCTTGTCTGGTATTGTGTGGCAGTCTGAACTTTTTTTTTATTTGTTGGCTCAAAAAGGAAACCAATCAATCTGGGTTAAGAGATTCAGGGATTTGAGCTGGGTAGCAGTTTTAGCATGACTCATAACACTTCACAAAATTAGCTTGCCAAGAAGATGTGCTTCTGTGAAACTGTGAAGTACCTGGGCTCGAGGTATAGCTGGAAGACAAATCATTTTGGCAGAAGAGCTCCTAACAGTCCAGCTCACGTCTTTTGGTGATGGCAATTGAAAGAATCATCGGTATTGATCATGTCAAGTCCTTATAGCCTGAGCTCCTGCACAGTGCCACGTCACCTTCAGCTCCTCTTTGCTGCGGAGATCCTGGATAAGCACAGAAGTAGGGGCAAATACCGAAGAGAAGATGGAAGCAGGGGCATAGCCAGCTGTCCACACAGCATCAGTAAGTGATTGTCCAGTGTGTTAATCTGGGCTCCACAGTTTAGGATTTGATACTCATGAAGTGGAGTACTTGGAACAAGCGTATCTCAACACTTCTAGTTAATTGTCTTGAGAAACATCCCTAATTTTTCTCACTGATTTTGTGATGTCTAAGGGAAAATAATTTTGTTGTAAGCAGTTTTGCACATTTGTGCAATCACATTATAACTTGCATGGAGACATATAGTAGGAAATGGGATAAAAATATGATGGGATGTTTGTAGCTGAAGTTTCCAGAATTTGTGTGCATTTTAATGTACTAAATCTAGTTTTCATAGTTCAAAAGAACAGCTCCCCCCCCCCCCCCCCCCTCGGATACAAGTGGGCCTCATCATTCATCTGAAGGGAAGATGACTAGTCTTTGTTGCAGTTCAGTCTCTTCACTGGTGGAGGCTGCTTCAGTGAAGCTTGTTTTTGTTTTGTTGTGCCAGCAAGGAGTAAGTACCAAACCAGATGCTACTTTTTCTACTCTGCTACTGGCAGCTGCTCTGCTCTGCTCTGCTTCTGAACTTACTGCCCTGCCATTTTCCCTACACCTGCATGAATGACTTGATTTCCTTCGTCCTCCCTCTCTCACCACTCTCCTGAGATAATTGCCTTTTGCTGTTTGAGTGCTGTGGTGCTGAGCACAGGGGCTGAGAACTGGAAGAGTTTTCTTGCTGAGCTTCATCTGTGGTCTAGCAAGTACTTGTGTGATGGAGGCAGAGTAGCAAAGGGAGCAGCTGCAGGAAGAAAATAGAGGAGCTGGAACAGAGAGGAGGTAGTGAAGAGAGTAGTGACAGGGGCTCAAGCTATTTCATACTAAAACAGAACATGGAGGATAAAAATGTAACCACTGAAGGAGAATCCTTTTCTACTCATAAAGCTTTACAAAGAATTTCACATTTTCACTACTGCTCTAGAGCCTAAAAAAATAGCTCTGAGCCCTAAGTGTTTCTTGAGTCCTGTCTAGGATTGGCCACTGCTGAGATTATATATGTCTGCTTCTGCTGGGAAATGCTCTGCTAGCTCAAGTGGCAGTATATGTGACATGGCTCTAGTTTGCCAAATCCTGTTGTAACCCTGTTGATGAACACCATAGAGATCAACAAGATTCCACATGTTGGAACAGCTATATTTTTTCTGGTGATTATTCCCTCCCTCCCTCGCTAAATATATACAAATAATATATAAATATAAAAAAAGTATATATAAATTATATAAATTATATTATATAAATATATTTTAAATTATATATAACACCCAGTGTTAAATAGATAAATTCTAAGTTTGTACTTATTCTGAGAGGAAAAGAGTATGTGATGGTAATTCAAGCAAAGCTGTAATATAAAGGAGTAATTCAGCAAGGAGGCTGAATGAAAGTTGCACAAGCTTACTGCCTTTTCCCTAAATTAATCTATGCAGTATAATTGTCTGAAAATAACTAAAAGCTCAGCTGTGAGCTTTTATACACCCCGGAAGAAATGCCTATATATAATTTTTCACAGGAAAGTACTGAAGGCAAAACGCCAGCAATGATTGCATGAAGTACAAAGTAAACTTATTTCATCATAAGGAGAAAATTATAGATTAACATCTATACTTCCTTCTGTTTTTCTGCACCCCCTGCACTCTGATATATCTATATTTCTTATCTGTGGGTGTGGTGCATTTCCTACAGCAGGAAAAGTTCTTGAGGGTTTGGTGTCATGTGGCACAATTAAATATCCTCCTGCTACTTGGCTGCTGTAAATCACACCCTTGCTGGAATACGGAAATGCAGGATTCCCAACCCCTCTTGCACACAGGGACAGCTTAAAGAGTGAAATTTTAGTATTGACAGAATAAGATGAGCACCATCATCATTAAACACTCAGATCTGAAATTACACTCGTACTTTATTTGTGAGTTTAGATTTTTTGCCCTATTCCCCTCCAACGTGAAGAAATCACTTTTTTTTTTTTTTAGGTGACATTTTCCACAAGCAGAAGCCAGCAAGGTTTCAGACATCAGCTGCTATGCAAACTGCTCTCCCAAAACACGTTAATTTGGGAGGGCTTTTATGAGTGTAGCATCTAATGCCTTGCTGCTTTCAGTTTTACCTTCTCAGGGCTCAGATGGGAGTTGTGGTTAAAAGCTGCACCGATACCCAAATCAGAACGTAAGGGTGTGCATTGGCTGGGAGCTGACAGGGTTTAAGGAATCACCTGCAGCTGAATTGAGTCTCGGATGGGAAGTAGGAAGTGCTGTACTCACGCTTCCTGTATAAATAAATGCGGCTTTCCCACAGCTACTGCATACAAGCTGCGACGTGCTTTTAGGATCTAATGGCAGCGTGCACTTAATAGCAGGGAGGGGATGATTTCTCGGAGTGGCACAGGGGCTGGGAGACGAGTCCTGCTGCAGTCCTTAAAAGTGTACAGCTGTCAGATACCCAGAGAAGAGGAAGGGCGTGTGGGAGCAATCTGCTGCGCTCCTCACTGCGAGCTTCAGGGGTCTGTGACATCGTGGTGCTTGGGAACGCCGGAGTCTGAGCGCAGCTACTGAAAAGTCACACAGCTGGCAGTGAGTGTGAGTGCTGCTCTCCTTTCAAGGTATGTTGGAATACAGCTTTCTGTCGGTTTTTTTCTTGAGAGCAAAGGATAGCCTAAAAGAACAGAAAGCCAGCCTTTGCTTCTAATGGAAGAAAGTAGAAGAGGGTTGGTTGGTTGTTTTTGGGGTTTTTTTTCTCCAGAGGTAAGGACTAGAATTATTAAATAGCTAAAATAAATGTTATTTGTGGTTCAGGTAAAATCAAACTATGTGGTGCTTAGAGCTGAAGCAAAAGGAAACCTTGGTGTCCTGACTGTTAAAGGCTGAAAATAAATCAACATCAAGTACTTCCCAAAAGGGTGAAATTACTTTTGTCAGTGTAACTTTCAAAGAAATATCTGTGTGAAAAGATCTGTGTTTAAAAATGCTGCAGTATTAGGATGTATCTGTGTGGAAGGCAGTTGCTGAAATGGCATACTATCAGTATGTTTTAATTTAAATAGAAGAACTTTCATACTGAAAAAATGCCTGATTAAGCTGGAAGAAGGCTGAGTTTAAAATGCTGAGGTTTCCTCCTGGTTTAAAGGCATTTCTTCTGCCACAGTCTCATGCAGCTGGTATCAGGAAGGAAAAAATATGTTCATCGGTATTGTAAGTGTTAACTTCTAATCCGTGTTAATGTACACTTCTAATCTGCTCAGGGTTTAGGGTTATGTGGTTTATGTAAGCACATACAAAATATACACCATACTTTTGTTTTCTAGTTTGCATTTAAATTTTTTTTGACACGAAGAATAGACAACTGCATTTACTGGAATGTTTGCACTGCTTTCTCATCATAAGGCTTTCTCAGTGCAAAGCAGCTTTAGTAATGAAGATATTTCAGTCTAGTTTGTTTTAGAGCTCTGAATTTCTGTAATACAAAAGCATTCTGCTTCCTAACTGTATGCAGCAATATCAAATGTCTTCCTTCAGAGAGCACTGTAAGTTGTAAAATATTTAGATTTACTATAGTAAAGAATGCCTTGCAGAGTGACTTCCAATCCTCTTGGTAAATAGACACTGAATGCTTTTAAGAAGTAAATTTTAGCAGAGATGTAGGCCATGACTGAAATACCCCTGTGCAGCTTTCCAACTGTGTGTGAGCAGGCAGAGCAGTCTGATATGTTTGGCTGCCCTCAGCCTGAAGGGCAAGTGGACTTGTTAAGGGCAGGCACTGGGTTTGGGATTCCAATATTTACGGAAACAGAAGTTTCAAAATCCTGTCCTGAAATATTTTTCAAAATGTTGTGATTCTTGTCCTGTATAGGACTTGTCTATGCCTGAATGTGGATGGGGGTCTGGGTTGTTGCTATAACGTGAAAGTGGCTGAAACCCTTCCGTCAATAAACACAAGCTATTTTGGAGAAAGTACCACATTGATAAGGGCATGGCTGCAGTTACACTGCTGAAAGTAATGCTTTAGATTATGGATTGACAAGTGTGTGTTTGCAAAGTGTCTAAAGCTGTAGTAAAGTGGGAGGTATTCTTTCAAAATAAACCAGAGCTACTCCAGAGCCAAGCCAGTATGATGAGAATCAGACTCATTTTCTCCCATGCATCTTGCTGTCTGATGGGGGTATTTCACACAAAGTCCTGTCTGCTCACACAAGGACACAGAAACCTCCCCAGGCTTCATGTAGAACTAACATTTGGCAACCTGGTAAAGTTTCTGTTCCCCATGCTGAAGTGTATTCTGCGTGCACCTTGCTGGTGGTCATGATCTTTCCTGCAGATGTGACATTTTGGTGATTTTGTTTGTGTGATAGTATGCTTTGGGGCAGAAGTTATCAATATAAATAGCAAACAATATGGAGTTTTTCTCTCTAGGTAGGTTCTTGGATTGCACTCTGTTCTCTAAATGCTTCATAAGCTTTGTAGAAACAAATAGTGTAGAAGTGGTTGTCTGCCCTTTCCCTTCTGGTGGAGGAAAGAATGTACTTGTCCATATTATTATTGTTACTTTAAAATGCAGCAAGTGAGAAGCAGCAAGTCACTCCATAGGGAAACAAGCAGTGCTAATGCTTAACCTGGTTTGCAGCTCATTAGTATGCCTCTGATAATATCGGTGGTGTGAGCCTGAGCCCTGTGCCTGCAGTTCACCCTGTCCAGACCTTTCAGTGACTTTTAGTGGTGAGACCCAGTGGAGTGTGTTGCTTTGATGTAGCTCGAAAGAACTGCTATAGACTTGCTGTCCCTCTTGTTGAGTGGGGAGTTTTCTTGAATGTGTCTGAAACTTCACAGTGCCTGTAGGTTGTACATATCAGATCCATAAATATCTCCTGGGCTAGTAGTACTGTGATATCTGAGACCATAATTACAGCTCTGGGCCCATGGATATCTCAGGCACACGTGAACAAAATACTGTGGCAGGCTGCCAGCGTTGCTGTGAACTGAGTCCATCAGACCTCCTTGCACATCCTAAAGCAGATATTGCCTTCAGCTTCGTGAGCCTGATTCTGGAGCTGTGCTTTTCCTCTGGGTGCTTGCCCAGAGGTGGGTACAGTTCCCTCCTCTTCCTTGCGTTTCTCTGTGCCAAAGCAGAGCCCGATATAATGCACTTCACAAATTCTCTTCTTTGCCCTTAACATTCATTCCATTTGAAAATTAATCTTCTTTTGGTTTGCAAAGGGAAACATTGAACAAAACAAGAAAGAACAGATCCGAAGGGAAAGACAGCAATGATATTAAGCTCAGCCTCCAGCATTCTGTATTTCTGCTGAAGCACAGCTGGGCTCCAGTGCTAGACTATGAGCCTTCTCACTTGACAGAAGCACAGGTCTGAGGGCCATCGAACACTGCAAATTTACCTAGTCTTGGACAAACATTTACAGAGATGCTTGTGCCAAATAACTTTTTGCTGATCAGTAAGAAAATAGTGTTCAGTAATCGTTCTGTGTCTTCTAAATGGTTTCGGCTCAGTGGGAACTGAATGGGCTTTACATTCATAAAGTAGGTCACTGCAAGGAGATACTAAAACACAAAAAAAAAAAAGACAAAGAAAAAAAAAAGATAGTATCTCAAATTACAAAGGTCCTCATCCTTCCCTTCCTGCTGAAGTAGGACTTTTCCAGCTTGTAGTCTTCCGGGAGGAACAGCGGTGCCAAGTAGAAATTTCTAGGCATGAGAGCATAACTAGGTTAACTGCATTGCAACCACACTGTCAAATAAAAAAAGTAGCTATGTAAAAAACCACTCTGTTTTTGGAGTTTCCTAGATCTCTTCATATGTGTTGAAACTTGTGCATAATGACGTATGTGTTCCCCATTTCTGGTTTCTTTCATTCTATTATAATAATGAAAAAATGTCATGAGTTGCCCAAGATCTGGGGGTTTTTTTTCTGTACTTTTAGGGGAATCTGCTCAGCTCGCAAGAGAGAATCCATAATACATAGTTAGAAAGGTCACCAGTTTACCTTCTTCTTTGAGTGTCCTTGGTTCCTGCAAGTACAGCTCCAGCTTTGGTGGAGTTTGGACTAACTCAGATATGGGACCTACAAGCTCCCTTGCTCGTTGGGTTTCTGAGCAAATCAGTATCTCTGGAGTCCCAAAGCCAGCCAGCCCCAGGCACAGTGATTCGGGATGTGGGAATCTGGCTTCTGGGTTTATGCACACTAGAACAAATCTTCTGTTTCTTCCTGTGTACTTCCTGAGCTTGTTGTAGACACAGCCGTCATGGGTACTTCTTATACATGCTTTTTGTTGCAAGGAGAGGTCATAGAATCATGGAACAGCTTGGGTTGGAAGGGAGCTTAAAGACCACCTAGTTCCAACCTACCTGCCATGGCCAGGGACACCTTCCACTGGACCAGGTTGTTCATAGTCCTATCCAACCTGGCCTTCCACAGCTTCTCTAGGCGATCTGTTCCAGTGCCTCACTACCCCTCTGAGAAAACAATTTGTTATTCCTAGCTCCTAATGTAAATCTCCCTTCTTCTAGTTTAAAACCATTCCCCTTGTTCTATCACTATCTGCCTGTGTAAAAATTACTTTCCCTTTTTTTATAGACTCTCTTTAGGTACTGGAATGCCACACTGATGTTGTTCCTGGAGTCTTCCCCTCTCCAGGTGGAAAAATCCCAGCTCTCTTAGCCTGTCTTTGGAGGAGAGTTGTTTCAGCCCTCTGATCATCTTTGTGGCCCTTTTCTAGACCTGCTCAAACAGGTCTGTATACTTCCTGTGCTGAGGACCCCAGGGCTGGATTCAGAACTCCAGGTGGGGTCTCATAAGAGCAGAGTAGAGGGGCAGAACCACCTCCTTTGATCTGCTGCCCACTTTGCTTTAGGTGCAGCCCAGGGTGCGGTTGGCATTCTGGACTGCAAGCACTGATGCTGTTGGCTCATGTCCAGGTTTTCATCCACAAGAACCCTCAAGTCCTTCTTGGCAGGGCTGCTGTCGATGAATTCTTCTCGTATTCTGTACACATGTCTGGGACTGCCCTGACCCAGGTGCAGCACTTTGCACTTGGACTTGAACCATTTAGTTCTTATGGACCTCGTTCTCTAGTTTGTCCAGATGCTGGTTAGGAGACAGAATACAGAATCACTTTTTATTAGAAGGAAAAAACTACGGTTTTACTGTCATGCTCATGCCTCTGCCCTTTAATTGAGACTGTATTTGTCTCAGTATTTGTGTCTGTTGCAAGCTTTTCTGCCTTTTGCTTTGTTGTAAAAATGAGGAGAGGACGGAAAGTATAAGACACAAGTCATTACTCAACCCATTGTCTGGGTATCCAACAGAAGCTTTGATGATATTCATGTTTGGTTATACAAACGGTTGTATTTTCAGATAGACAGACAGGAATTAAACTTGCAGATCTGAAAACATTTATTTGCTCTATATATTTGCAAAAAGGAAAAATCATTGGAACAAAAAAGCTGTGTCTGTTTTCAGGGACTGGCAGGATTCCTTTGAGGAAGGAAGCAACCTCTGCTTGCACTTTTATGTACTGAATGTTGCTGTGGCATAGGGGAGAATTCTTTGCACATGTATATATAGCTGCAAATAATTCAAAATTGCACGCTCTTAAACTCCTGTGTACATAGAAGGAAAAACACATTTCATGACAGCTAGTATCCAGGCTAATCATTTGCATGCAAAGAAAATTCCAGAATTAAGTAGAATCAGTGACACGCAGGCTGGCACTGGTTTTGTCTGAGCAGTAGATGGGAGAGTTCATGTGTTCTGCCTGTGATTAATTTTTGAAGCATTCTGATGGAGGTGGGGAGATGATGAAGGAAAAAAAGCCAGTTTTACCACCCCCCCCTCGCCCCTTTCAAAAAAAAAGAAGGTTACGAAGCTGTAGTCGTGGGGAAATCGAGCTGATCCTGTGGGCTGTTTACCATTGCACTCCCTGGAACATTTCTTACAGCAGCGGGCGCTCTGCCAACCACTGATCCTGGAACTCCTCCCCATGGGGTTTACCCATTTTAGGGCTAACATAACATCCACAGGGCCAGCAATAACTTGCTTGCTGAAGTTTTGCACAATGGAGAAGATGCAATCTTGCACCCTCTTGACCTCTCCACGGTTGCACTGATGGTTTCAGTGCTGGGGATTCTTCATCACTGTCTCCACAGAGGATTTGTGGGAAAGGCAGTCATGCCCTTTGCCTGGAGTGAAGTGGAAGCCACATACATGTGCTTAATTTAGACAATACTGCTATAAGGACATGTATTTTTTGGATTGGTCAATGTTTTTGTTGCAAAATACCCAAGCAGTGTGCATGGCTTGAGCAATTTCAATCCCCTTGTTAACTTTGCTTACCACATTTTGGGAGGATGGACCAACAAATTAAGGAAACATACACTTGTGAAGAGTAGAGAAAAAGTCAAGAATTCTTGTCTTTTCCCAAATTCTGCCACAATGAGGACAAAATGCCTATTTTGCCTATGGGCATTTATTGTCATGGTCATAATTAAAAGACTAGCTGGCAGAAAGGTGTCTAGAAAGGTTTCTGTAAAACTGTCATCCTGTAATATAATGAGTGTATGAGTTCTTTCAGTGCTCTGTTCTACATACTCATTCTTCTGAGAGTTTGGGAGGTGGGGCAGCTTCTTTCCAAGATAAGCTCCCAATTGCTTATCTTTGCACACATAATGCACAGGTCCGTTGAAAAATGCTCCAGTGGAAACACTCCCATTGGCAGTACTTTGACTTTGTGGATAAGATCATGTAGAGACTAGCCAGTTGTTACCAGATGCTGAGGCGCTTGAGGCTGAAACCTCATATGTTTACAGGTTGCTGTTCTCGCTTGGAATTATTTCTGTAATGAAGGTTGAAATTTGGAATTGAAGTGAGGGAATGATGAATGCAAGCCTCTGACTGCATTTGATGGACACCTCTGGTTTATTACATGTCTTATACTAACATCTGGATTTCTAAGTAGTTGCATCGAGCCCCTGAGAAACTAACTCTGTTCCCTGTGCTCAGCCCAGTACAGGCAGAAATCTTCTTGTGAATGCTTGGAGCTTGAAACACAGAGACAGAAGGGAGATGTGGAAAATCGGGTGGGAGGGGGCAGGGCAGCAGTGAGACAATACTGTGTTGTGTGATAGACAGTGTCATCAGTCAAACAGCTTTTTAACTCAAGTTTAAGAAAATGTTATATTTGTCTTACACTGCTAATAAAGTGCAGAGCAAAATAGATCACATCTGTTACAAGTGTTTATTTATAGAAGTGGGAATATACAATTGTTTTAAAAATACATGGCTGTTAGTCAAGAGTGTAAGACTAATAGTAGTTGAAGGTATCTTTGCTGTTCCAGCATAGTTTGCAGCTTCTGTTCAGTAGCATGTACATGATGGCTATCAGAGGTTAGAGGTGCCCCAAATTGAAAGCCTGGGCACGTGTCCTCCTCCACACTGGAGCAGTAGGCAATATGGAAGGAATTGCCTGCAGCAGAATTCCTCCCAGGATCTCTCTCCCAGCATGCTGGGCTCTTACCTTTTTCCATGCATGGGCTGGGAAAGAGGGAGATGAAACGTGAACATTGAGAGTACAAACAGAGAGATGCTCTGTCAGGGGATTGCTACTGGAGTTTACTTCTCTTTTTTACCTCTGCAGATCTGGCCAGAGCTAGAACTTGTCCTTTCCTCATCTCCAGTTGTCTTTGGAAGGGCTCATTGAGGAGCTGGCAGAAAAATGGTTTACGGATACACTCCGACTAGTTTAATTACTAGTCGTGAAAAGCAGTAGTAGTAGTCACTTCAGTAAATGCTTTTAGTTTCAAAACAGCCTCATGTCCAGGTCCAAACTTCTGCTGTTGTTTCTTGCCAAATTTCAGCACAGTCAGTAGCTATTCATGTTGTTTTCTTAATGGCAAAGGCTTATGTTAGAGATAGTGACTTCCCCAAGGTCTAATCCTCAGGTTTGACTCCCAGTCTTTGATTCACTGCCTGTCCTTGGAGCTAAGACTTGAAAGTTACCACTGGGTAAGGTTTCTAAGTCATTGAGATGTATGTGGATCAAGGGCAGTTTTCAATGTTTTGTTTTATTTTGGTTACCTCGAATAACATAGTTATTCTGTAATAATGAGCTGTGTATATGACTGTAAGATTAGATAGGGGCAGATTAAAATATTATATGTATTAGTATTGCTCACTGAGCAGTCACACAAAAATTGTTATCAAAGGAAAGTCAACTTATTCTGCAATTTCTGTTGATGTAAATCTAAAATAGTTAAAAGTGCTTTTCAATGCTTGCAGTGAAAAAAGTCTGCAGGACCATATTCTTGCAAGTTTGTGCTTTCTGTGGCTTGACAAAATGAAATGACAGATGTTAAAGGTATTACCTTATTGCAAGCACTGAAAAAAAAAATCTCAGATCACCCCTTCTGAAAATAAACACATGTTAATTTTGTTTTTCAGTAGATGGCTTTCAGTACATATTGCAGAATTCAGTGGAGGATCACAGTGGAGATTTCATTGTTTCTGTCAGCTGAGTTGTTCCTTCGCTTCTGGCAAACTTGGCATGCTTCTCTTGATGCCACAAAGTTTCTTGCTGGCCCTTTGGAGGCCTGGCTTTGTGTCATGTCTCTATTTGCTTTGACCTGCTTGCCTTGCAGTCAGGACGCTGCTTGCTCCAGACCCAGCTTTGGCAGTCTCCAGCCGGGGGACCCCGAGGGCCCAATTAGTTTCTTGTTAGAAGAGGAGTGCAAACTATGAACCATCACATGAAGCTGGTTCCTCTGTTTTCCCCTGCTTTTCCATTGTTTTACACTGCTTTCACTTTAACAATGTGTGTTTACAAATATCTCCTAAAAATCCTTGATGTTAGAACAGGCCAGTGTTGCACATGTCTTCTGAACACACCCTATCTAAACTGTAAACATTCCAGCTCAGGGATTTAGCATATCCCAAGGTTTTGTTATCCGATTAACAAAAATAAACATTTTTTCTGTGTCAAGGGCAAATTGTTACATCTGACTTCCTATTCCTGTTTCAGCAGAGACAGCTAGCCAAGTTATCAACCCATTTGACCTCCCAAAAGCTCAATTCCTTTTACTTAGTAAATGCCACAGTTACCAAAAGCCTCCACGTGGTCAGAGAGGAAGATCTGTCATTTGTCATTTTGAAGAACGTGCTTTTATTTAATAGTGGTATATTACCTCTTGTCAACAGGATGTTAAAACTGAAGTGCACCAAACTAGTTTGGGTGGAAATTCCTTGTAGTTTAGCATTAGCATACATTGCACAGTGTCATTAAGAACAGAGGATGTTATTTAGAAAAGCTTTAGATTTTAATCTTAGACCTGGTAACCAGTACTTGGAATTCCACTTGGTATAATTTTGTTGTTTGAATATGTTTTGGAAATGTTTGATGCCAAAACATTCTAGTTCTCTTGTCTGACTGCACTTTGTTTCACTGCATTTTGTGCTGATCAGCTTTGCTGAACTCAGTGACCAGGATGAACATAAAACCTTAGGAGAATCCTGCTGTTTGACCTCCTGCAGGACCAGACGTGTCACCCTAAGCCTGTGCCTGCGGCCAGCACCATCCCACTGCTCAGGCACAGTAAGCTTGATACATCTGGATCCCCCCAAGATTGAAGCCCACAGGCCTGCCCAGGACTCACATCCAGTAGATCTGGTGGAGGAAACTGTGTCTCTCCAGCCTGCCAGTGTTGATAGAGCTGTGTCCTGAACTTTGATGTGTCCTAGTTTCAAGCACAGAACTGAGTGAAAGTGGTGGCTTCTGTGATATGGTCTGACCTCATCCCATGCAGAATGGCTTGCTCCCATCCTTATGGATTCAATGAGTATTGCGTGGCTCCTGTCAGTATTGAAAAGAGTCAAATACCATGTTTTGATTATGCATTTCAGTTTAGTAACAGGCTGAGTTATTTCTCTTTTAGTTTACATGTTTTTATCTTTAAGTGATCCAAAAGTGCCTTTCCTAGCTCCCTTCAGCTGGGAGTAGCAGCATTCATTTCACCATTAGCTCCTAGATTCCCTGTTCTTGGACTCCCCTGCTTTTTAAGAGTGGAAGGGGGGAAAAAACCCACTTTTTTTCCTCTTGCTTGTTCTCAAAAAGTATTGCAAGGAAATACAAAAAGGGTTCCCACAACTGCAGAGTCACATCTGTTTCAGAAAAAAAAAAAAAAAATATTTGCTATATTCAGTTAATATCCATGGTCTTCTTGCAAAAAACCCCACCTCCTTGAGGCCATATTGACTTTGGGTCACAAGAAATTACTGTGAAGAGCTGGTGTTCTCAATTCTCAAAGTTACTCATACCTCACAGTATTACAGTACAGTAGAGAAGTTACCTGACAAGTGAACTCTCAAAGACTTGTGGAGACTGATACATGTGTGAACTAGTGGTGTTTTGGTTTATTAGAATGTTTTGGAATGATTGGGTGCATGTGATATTTGGGAAGTTGTTCAACGTGTATCTTAAGCATCCTAAAGTACTGGTATAAAAGTTCCTGGCAGAAATCTAGATGATATTCTGAATTACTATGGTCAGTTCCTTGACATTTTTTTTGTGCAAGAAGCTTTTCACTCACTGCATTCCTTTAAAAGTATTTGATATATTTATTTTTTGGTTGCTAGCATGGTATGAAAATACTCCATATAGCTACTGCTTCTTGAACAGCAGCTCAAAGTTTTGGGTTTTTTTCCCAGGCATTCCAATGAAAACAAGTGAGAGAAATTGCCTTTGGTGTGTTCTCATGTACCAGACAACACATTTATTTAGACTGCTTGTTCTTTAAACAAGTCTTTTGACAATAAAAATTTTACAGTGCAGAAAGCTGTCATGAAATATTATACACCTGACTTTTCTTAAGCCTTGCTCAAAGAGAACAGATATTGAAATGCTTTTATTCGCTCTAATGCTTCAGCTTGGTAGCATATTATGGTAATCCAGAAATGGGTTCTCCATGTAATCAAGTGCTTGCTGTTTTAAGGCTTAGATGTAATACAGTAATTCAGAATATATTAAAAAATGTATTTAAAATGAGACCTTCTATTTGTGGATCTGGTTGCTTTTTTTGAGACCATGATTTCAGAAAAATCTAAGTACTTGTTTAACTTAATAATCTCATTGCAATAAAGCAGAACATTCAGGCTTTGATACACAGGAGCACTTAAACATATGATTAAAATTTGTTCTTGAAGATGAAGGCTTTTTAAAATTGAAGCTTTAATCATATGTTTTGCAGCCTAACTGAATCCCTGCCTGATAAGTGATGCTGTATGGACTGGATAGGTAGGTCTTTGTAGGCAGTGCATATCATAAGGAGAAATGAATGCACCGTGGGTTAGTGATCTGTCTGTGAGACCACAGAAGCTCTAGTGCACTTGGTTCGGACTAATCCTCTGAGCAGAGCTGCTGAGTTTAAAAAAGCTGTCTTAGAAATGAATTTTGAACAACATTATCTTGAGAGAGTTGGAACAGCTAAGGACTTGCAGCCAAAACTGGTAATGATGGCATTTTGCTGAAACTGATAGAAGTGTGGATTTCTGACAGCTGTCTTCATGTGTCCTAATTTCATAGCTCAGTTTATATCTTGTAATTTGACCCCATTATCTTAGTACCACTTTGTTATATTTTTAAAATCTTTCTGTAATTGCTCTTTTTCCCCAAGGGCCTGATTTTTAGCATTGGTTTTGAACACTTGTATTTTTCAAGTAGTTTTCTTTTTCTACAGCAGAATCATGAGTGGACAATGTCAGACCAGGTTTTTGTATAGCACTGAAGTAATTTCATAATGGGTGAAGTATTTGAAAAATCTTTAGGGCGTGAGAAAGAATTACTTGCAGTGCTTGCAAATGTTTCTCCAAGAAAGTTTAGGAAATACCTGGTACACTAAATAAGAGTGTAGCACATGTGCTGTGAGTTTGTTTTAATACTAAATGTCTTTTTTTTTTTTTTTTTTTGTAAAAGGGAGAAGTGCTGTGCTTGGTGTTAGACCCACATGTATCCTTATACTTCTTTTCAATCTCACCATGTGTATGCAAGTTCACATGCCTGGGTGCTGGTTTATGGCAAGCTTAGGGTGTACTGGGGCAGAGGGGCCTCTCAGGTCTCACCCTGCCCACAGGATGGACATGCCATCACATGGGGAAAAACACATTAAGGACCCTTTTTGTTCCATTAATGTTTCCTGGAGCAATGTGTCTTGTATTTGTGCATTTATTGGCTTCCTTTAAACTCTAATTGTAGATAAAAGCATAGAGCCTGACTAACTTCAGCAGAATTGTTTCACACAACTTGAAGTAGCTTCTGCAAGAGGTGTGTTGTTGCAGTTGGATGCAGCATGTGAAAAATGAAAGGATAACTTGTGGAGCTGAACACGCTCCATTCATTCTCCTCCAGCTTCAGCGCAGGAGGCTTTAATGATTGTGTGTGATGTTTCTAAGTGGTGAAAGTCACATCCAGACACACCTTTTTTAGCTAAATACAGTGAGTCGGTTGCAGGCACACTGACAATGTCCTTCTGATGTTGCAGCTCAGGAGACTGCCTGGCTTGTTTGCTCTATCCCATATATAGAGTAACTTCTGTTCTTTGGTAGTAGTCATGGTTTGAGGCAGCTGGGCAGACTCAAGTGAACCTTTGTGTGACTGTAACAAGGATGTTACCTTAAAATTTGTGCTTACAGGGAAAGTTTCAGCCCTAGGTTGCATCGATTTTTTACACCTCTGTTGAGCTGCGGTGGCTTGACCTTGGCTGTGTGCCACACACCCACGCAGGTGCTCTCTCACTCCCATCACAGGGAGTTAGTAGTTTCCACTTCAGGACGCTAATGCCAGGATTTGCAATGGGTACCTGCCTAGAAGCAGGCATTGCAGATACTTGCTGTTAGGAAGTCATTTTCAAGGCTAGACATCAGACAGTGTGGTGTCAGGAGGCCCTGAAGGCAGACAAGTTCTGCATTCCTTCCTGCAGTGCTTGTGTTCTGTTTTTCATATTTCACTCAAAATCTCCATGCTTTCATGTTAGTGTTTCTTCTTGTACTTACCCTTTCTGCCTTGAGCACACACTAATGTTTTCTTGCTTACGGGTAGTGTTGAGATGTTTCAGTGCTACAGGAAAGCACAAAGCTTTGTCACCTCCCAGAGACAAAACGAAAGTGTCGCCAGGCAGATGAGTGAAATGGAACCGGTGACGGGTCTGAGTGCTTGGCAAGCTGTGGTCCTGGTGACTGTGCAGTTTACACCCCATGGGGCTGACCCTCCATAGCTCACTCACATTGGTTCAGACCTTCTGGTCCTGCCTTATCCTTTGGCATCAGCACCATCAGGGTCAGAGCCAGGGAAGTATGAGTCTCCTTATGAGATGAGCAGCATACAATTTGAGGAAAGATGTCCAATTTCCTGGAAATCCTGTGCAACGTGAAAGGAGTACGATATGCGTGTGTGTGCATGTACGTGACTGGTAGAAGTAGGCAAAAAAAGTGGGTCTTTAGAGTTCCTGAGTGTTTACGCGTACTGGGGCCAGTCTGACTCTTCCTTGCCATGATTCATGCTGGTGCAGGATTCAGACTAATACATTTCTCTGGATTAGAATGCCCTTGAGATGTATTCATCTGTATTCCACAACATCTCATGGAGCCTGTTCAGTGGAAGTTTTTTTGCAGAGTTAAGGTGCTGCACTACAGTTTTGGTGACACATTTCATGCTTTGTTTGGGATGCTTTCCTAAACAGGTTATTTGTGTTTATGAGCATGAAAGGGGAGATTTTAATGCTTAATAATGTATTTTATTTGTATGAGGGTCCATTGTTTTTCAGAAACCTTCCATTTACTTTAATTTCTGATCACTTTTCTACATATAACCAAATTTGGAATGGTCTTTTCCTCTTTGTTACTAAGTCATTCTTCAGTGACTCCCTCTTCCCCTGCACGACACATACATCCAAGATGCTTTATTTTCAGGCTAACCTATTGGCAACTCACTTGTAATTACAATAGGAATTTTAATCCTCTGTAAAGAGGACTGATGAATGTGTAATTAACTAATGACAGTCTGTGGGATAAGCGTAGCAAAGTGAAAGCCATGAAAATTCAGAGCAGCTGAGGTAGAACTTCATGGCTTCCCTGCAGCACCTGGAAAAGTGAGTTCTGCCAGGCTGGTAAAGTTGAGGAGATAGTTGGAAAGCTTGTGAGAGGACAATGCATTTTGAAGCGTTGGGGAAGAACAGGAGGAGTAGAGGCTGAGAACTGGAGGAAGATGTGTCTTTCCCCATTGATTCTGCCATCTGATATGATGATGATGAGAATGAACCTCCCCTGCAGACCTGATTTCAGAGCCCAGCTGCAGTTGGATGGGGCTACCCTTCTCCATAGCCCTGAGCTCTTCCCCTGGCACGTGTCCCCTGGCAGGAGTAACAGAAGTCCCAGTTCTGATGGGCAGATGGAAGGACCAGTGGGTTGGGTTGCTCTGGGAGAAGGAGCTGGCCAAGCAGGCCGTGTGTCTGCTCTCCCTTTGACAGGCAGGTGTTCAGTGCTAACAGGATGGCTTTGCCTGTGCCAGCCTGACCTGGAGAGCTGCTTGTGGACAAGCTGGCCTCTCAGGGAGCGTGGAAGCAGTGCTCTTCCTGGTACCCACAGTGTTTCCTTTAAGGGCTGAGCAGACAAGACATGGAGCTGCCTCCATGTCCTCTGATCCTGTTTGCTTCGTTTGATGAACTCCGATGGATTTAATGAGGCTGTGGTGAGGTGAGCCAGCCTGGGCTGTCTGGGGGTAGATCCTCTGATCTGCCAGGCTAACTTGGTGTTGTTTGCTGGAGATTTCCACAGGGTGCTCTGCCTGTTTTAGGGAGTACCTCAGCTGTGCTCTGGCATACTGGTGTGAGGGAAGGGCAGATGTGTGGTGGGACAGGGAGCAAAACTGAATTTAACCTACAGTCTTCGGGGACAAGGGTTATCATCAGTGACAATGGGATATCATAATGAGTCCCTACAGCCAGCACACTGTGGCATTAGGTTGCTACTAGTGAAGAGCAGTGTATCAGGAGTCTGCTCGTCACTGTCACACTGAGTGCTGGATTTAGACCATCTAAAATTATCCCCTAGCCCTAAACCTCAATCATACAACTGAATCTTCCTATGTCTGCTTAGTGCGGCCTGCGTGCAGGGTCACAACCCTTTTAGTTATAAGAAGAACACTGACTTTTGAAATAGCTGTATCCATTTTATATCTGTTCCCACATCCCGAAATATTCCTACGTGTTCTTTTGTGCATCCCTCCTTTTAACATTGCTGCCTTTTATTGTATAAATGAAGACATTTCAGATTAGTGCAGAGTCAGAGTGAGTAGCTCACCTGTACAGACACGGCTGCTGTTGAAAAGCAACCTGAGTAAATGTGTTACAACTCCCCTAAATACTGAGATAACGTCTAGCGTGTAGGTTTAAATAACAGGTAGTTCTTGATCTGCCATAGCATTTCCAGTGACTCAGTGTTCCCCCCCACCCTGCTGCAGTAATTATAGAAAATTATTGCAGTTCCTGACTCAGAGAGAGGCTTCCTTCTGAGGCTTCTGGCCATGCTGGAGCTCCAGCTCTGCAGCTGTATGGAGCAAATTGTGAAGGGCATCATAGTAGCAGGTCCCAGGACTGCAACAAGAATATGTGGGAATAGCATATGTTTTAAACTAGTGATAGCAAGCCATAAAAAGATAGTTTGCTTTGGATTTGTGGTCAGGAATTTGGTTGCCAGAATCTTGGCCATGACTCTCGTATCTCTTAAAACCATGTGCTTACAAGAGAGACATTCCAAGGTACAAATCTGATGGCTTCTCTGACAAGCAAGGCTAGGAAACTGCAAAGTATAAAAATTAAAAAAGGGTAAGTGTGCTCCCAGATTTGTTGTGATTTTGTGGCTTTTGAAGAGAATATGTTTTCCTGCAGATTGTGGGAGCATAGGGCATGAAGCTTAGGGGACAAGCCTGAGGATGGGCTCAGCTGGGAGTCAGGTTATGAGGTGGGAGCTGCAGGGAAAGGTTCCACAAACTCCAAGAGCCCCATCATTCTCCCCCTAGGGAGGAATTCAGCAGGTACTGCAAGTCAGCATGTCACATATGCATTGACTGTCTGCAGCTGCCTTGGCCACTCTGGGAGCCACAGAATGGCAGCAGGGTCATGCTGCCAAATGTGACCTGACAGCCCTGCCCAGAGGGTGCTCAAGACTGCAGGGGAGGCTAGCAGAAGTGGACCAAAGGGCTCAAGGCTCTGGTTTGCCTCATGAGATGTTAGATCTGACAGGCACCTGAATTGGTCTTGATTAGTTTCATGTTCATGCAGCCTTCATTTGTGATGCATGCTCTTCAGATTTACTAGAGTTGCACTCTTGGTGCTGCTGCAAGCAGCTGTGCACAGCTGGTTATCAGGCTTCTGCTTGTAAAATATTCGTGAAGGTCTTGCCATCAGCAAAGTGTATTCAGAAGGAGGTCTGTGGAAGTTGGGCCAAGTTTCTTAGAGGTGAGGATAGATTTTCCTGTGCCTTAAATACTGTAATGAACTCCACTGTCTGTGCTGAGGTGAGTAAAATCTGCAAAATGGATTTCCATTGTTTCAGCTTAAGCACAAGGATTTTCTCTTTAATTCCTTTTCAGTGTCTTTACTGTGTAAGAAGGAGGGTCTTGAGATTTTTTATGATTATGGTGCAGTGTTTTCAAATGCTTAGGCCAGAAAGCATTACATGCAAGCATGATATTTCCATTTGCTGCTCATCAAAGAATAGAAGTTTCATCCCCAAGCACTGCTGTGTGTAGTGAAAACATGGCTCTGCTGAGCATCTCCCTGTCGAAGTGCTAGTGCACTTAGTTCTTGGTTCACAAACATCAGGTAGATGCCTCAGGGGCCTATGAAATAAATAGAAGAGCTGGATGCCAGGAAGTGGGATGCACAAAAGCTACTTTCTGGCATCATTAAGGCAATGCAAGGAAGAGGACTGCACATTAAATGCTCTTACTAATTTAGATTTAAGCTCCAGCCCTGCATGAAGTAACACATGCAATCTGAAGCCCTTTGGGTTTAGATGCCTTCACCACCCCTCTTGCAATAGAGTGCCGGCTCACTATCTTAGTGACAACTCATGGAGAAGGTGGAGTTCATGGTACCCACCACCTACATTACAGACTAAATGTTTGAAGTGCTTGCCTAGAATCTGTTCTTGTCTTGCACTGCCTAGGGGAGTTCCCAAGCCACCAACTGGAATAGAAAGTGGGAGTGGAGACACTCACTGGAGCTGTGTGGGTGCAATGAAGACTGAAAGATCCCATTTGGGTGGGAGGAGTATGAATCTGAAACCTATTCGAAAAGGCAGAGTGATATATATATATATATAATGCCCCATCTGTATGAGTTTTGTTTTGTGTTTGTTTGGTTTTGTCCTTTATTTTGATGTCAAGCAGCCTGGCTGAGGTGCTTTGTGCCAGCAAGGTGAATGTTTTCAGAGAACCCAGCCAGTTCAGGTCTTTTGAGGAGGTGTGCTCTCTTTGTAAATTTTGAATGGCCTGAAGTTGAGACCGGCCCCAAGGTGTTGAGCAGTACATTTGGGTGCACAGGTACTTTTATGGATCTGAGATGTAAATTTTCAGAGCAGTGAAAGTGACTGCATGGCTTGAGCAATGTTTCAGCTGCCGATTTATATTTTCAGGCTGAGTGGACCATTAATGACTGAATGGGCTCTGCTGGGAAGGCTTGTCCTCACACCATGACAGCAGACGAGTCAGAAGTTGGAGAGTTAGCTCTGGAGCCTCTTCTCACTTGCAAGCTGTGTCTCTGTGAATATTCCCTGGATAAGATGACCACTCTACAGGAATGCAGCTGCATCTTTTGTACCGCGGTAAGATCTGTCAGTGCCTTTACATTACAGAAGCAGCGTAATGGAAGATGGACAGAACTGTGAGATGGGATTGCTTGTCTTGTACAAGAAGCATGTGTTACCTATGTTGACACAGGATGCTTTTCTAAAAGAGCATTTGGTGTTAGCCTGTCTTGCCTTATTTAAAAGATTTCTCTTGTCATTTTGCTTTTGATAATTTGTAACTCTAACATACGTTCCCATAGCAAGTAATAGTAACACCCAGTAATAAAGGGGGAAAAGATGCAGTGTAGGAGTGTTGGAGAACATACACAGTCTGCATGCAATCTCAGTATTTACTTTTTTCTGAAGCAAAATTTTGAAACATCATAGGATAGCTGTGAGCTTTTGTTTCCCTGCTATCCTTTTCTGAGTTCTCAGAGACCTTTAAAGTCTTTTTTATAACTTCTAAGGGCAATCAGAAAACCTAAACAAAAATGAACCTTGGCCTGTTGAACTTTTGCCTCTGTGCTGCAGAGATGTTGCCCAGGTCATGCATTGCTTATAGTTGTCAGTAAAGACTTTCTGGCCTGCAAATTCAGATCAAATAAAGCTGGTGGAAATGATGGAGGCAGAGTTTGAATGAGCCGATAAAAGCCCTGCAGATAGTAGTACTCTTCTGGTGTCTTTGTCAGCATGGGAAAAATGGACCTAGTTTCTCTGGTGGTAGTGCCTTTAATGTACCTGACTAATGGATTTTGGAAACAGGTCAGAATTCACTGGAGGATGTTGGTGTGGTGTTTTGTTGTTGCTTGTTTTTCATTTGTTTGCTCGTTTTGTTTTGGGGTTTTTACGGGGGGGGGGGGGGGGTGTGGTTCGTTGTTTTTTTTACTCTAGAATAAATGTACTTAGTTTTATTTTTTAAAAACAAATTCTGGATAAGCATCAAGCAAGTATGTTTAAGTTTTACCCTTGATTCTTTGAATTCGTGGAAGAAATTTGGTATTTGTGAAGCCAGCTAGGGTGAGAATATTTTCACTTATGCTGAATTCAGGGTAGCTTAAACAGGATGAGGATCTAGCTGTTGAGTTTCAAGAAACTAGGATAAGATTGATTAATATGCATTTCAACCTGAACTTCATGAAGTTTGTTTTCCATACTGACTTGCACAAAACATTTCTGTATTTTAGTTTGTAACAAGTTTTAAGAGCACATACCTAAAAGGTAGGTGTAAAGATACTGCTATAAATACAAAAAAATAAAATTGGAAAAGTTGATACTTTCACCGTGGTCCCATGCCACTCCTATCCAAGAGCTCAGTGTCTCTGATTTAGTAGCATTAATAGTACATTAACCTCAGTGTTATCTGGGCAGAGTAACCCTTAGAGAAGGGTGGGCTGCTGAGGACTGTGCCAGGACTCTACACTCCTCCAGAACACTGGCCAAAGGGGTCACTGATGGCTGGGGATGTTGCTGTCCCCCCCCGTTGGTGCCACAGCTGCCACCACATCCATACACCTCTTACTTGGCCAGCGCCAGGAAGAACATCCACTGTGAACTTGGTGCTCCTGTGCTGTGACAGCGACATGGAGAGTGCAGTCACGGTGATTTGGCACCTGTGCAAACTTCTCTGGCTTTGTGTGAACCAAGAGCCAGCCACGAGTGAGCCCGAATGCAGCTGGGAGAAGCCTTTAGACATGCTCTATTTATTTCAGTGGGCGTAATATGTCTCAGTTGTGCTTATGCTCCAAGTCCAGCCTTTGACTGTTGTCTGTGTCCAAACATCCTCCGATGGATGTGTCTGAGCTGATGCATGCTCCGACATGTAGATCTTGCATCCTATAAGAAATATGGCTCTGGAAACTTTTAACCTGACTCCATGGCTTTCTGTCTTGAAGCCAAAGCAGTTTCTGGGAGGCCATATGAGTTGCACTTTTGGGCAGCCTCCAAAAAGCCATGTCAGGAGCAGCTTGACACGGAGTGCTGGAACTTGCATGGGGGATTGCTCGGGGCACAGCCTGCAGCAGCTGTACTGGTGTGCCATGCCCTAAATTTCCTCTCACCCATGCCAGGACATCTAGATACCTTCACACTGCACTTAAGAAAGATGTTGGGGTAAGAATACCCACTGTGAGCTATGGGATTGAGCCCCTATTAGTTTTTCAGCTAGCAATGCTCTCAGCTTGTATAGCTTATTCTTCTATCACTACGGGTAATTTTATAGATCCAAGAGTAGTATTAAATTTGAAATAGAAAAGGGGTTGACATGGATATAATAGATTCTGATCCAATAAGCTGAAACCATTGCTTTTGTTAATTTTTTGTTCTATTACATGTGAGGTCTTTTTTTTCCCCTCCTAACTGTAACAATGGTGCTGCAAGTATGATTGTTTTTCACTACAGCATTTATGGCTGTGGAAATAATTGGAAATTGTTACTATTTAGATATCTGTGGGGGTGAGGATGTATTTCCTTTCCATTTGTAGCCTGTAAAACCAAGGCATTCAAACTACTTAGAATGGTGTACAGCGATTTTTTTCAGCTTAGAAACTCTTGCAATAAACAATATATCCCATAAAAGCTGTGTTCTAGCCAAAGTAAGTAAACTGTGCTTTAGAATGTGCATGTTTGCATTTTGGTGGAATGTTGCTAGTAGGGCAGGAGTTTTTCAAATAACTGTAAACATTTTTACTCTCTCTGTTCTGAGCAGAAAAAGCAGATGGCTTGCAGAACATACTTGTCATCTTACTTGGTAGCCCGATCAGGTCTGAAGAGACATCAGCCTTGTATTTTTCCACATTTGTTGCACTTGGCATAAGACTCCACTGCAGTGTGAGATAAAGCACACATTTACACATCCCAAGAACTTGGAAATGGCTGTAGTGTACCTAATGACTTGGTTTCAATGTGTTTGGATGTATATTAGTTTTGAATGAAAGACTGATCTCTGAAGATGGTTGGGCAGGGATGTGAGATAAAATATATCTGTGAAAGTTTTAGAGGACTGCACTTTACATTATTCAGTTCATTTCCTGTATCTATAAAACCTTTGCAGAGTACCATGCCATGGTGCACACTTTTACATACGGATATTCAGCTTCAATACTGCTCAAGCTGCATAATTTTATGGTACTTGTCCCATTTCCAAAAGGGGAGGGGGTCTCATCTGTTCCTCATACTGCTCATCTTGTTCCTTGTTTTGAAGGGGGGATGTCCTTCTTATCAGCAGTCCCTTAGGTTTACCTGTTGTTGCAATTTTTTGTTCCTTGGATGTGCAACTACTCAGGTTTTTGCCCCCGTGGTGGTCATGGTATTTTCACATATGTATGTGAAATAATTATACACTGTGTCTGACCACACCATAATGGTGCTAAAAAATACAGTATTTTAGTGCACTTTAGTGTATCTGGCTCCAAAGCAGACAAATATTAATTACATCTTGATTGATCCACTTACAGAATAATACTTAGAATATTATACTTATCTCTAATAAAATTTCCTAAATCCTTGCTTCCTCCCTCCGTGCCTCACTCAGGTAAGACTCAGGTGTGCTCTGGTGGGGCAGTGCCAGGAATGGACAGGCCACCCTCCCTGCTTTGCCTTTGCACTGCACACTGGGTGTTGCCCAGGCTTTGGTGCTCATTAGACTGTCTGGAAAGTGTGCATCTAGGAGACTCCTACCTTTTCAAAACATGGCTGAAACTGGGAAAGCAGCAGGGGGAGACAGTGAATGATGTGATCACGTGCATCTTGCATCCCCTTAGCTAGAAATGCCCTGGTGTCTGGCACAGCATAAACTACCCTTTGGAAGTGCTAGTGAGGAGTGCAGGACTAGCAGTAACACTGGGAATAACAAGGGCCCTATGAAAGACTTGGTGTCAGTCTGTAGCCTGTATGCAGTCATGGATGTGAGGTTTTAGCAGGTGTGATAAGATTGCCTTGGTGGCAGTGGTGACAGAAGGGAACCCGTGCTGTTGCCAAAACGTGGTCTTAGGGGTCAGTAAAAAACCCAGGGTTGGCTTTTCTCTGCAAACCAATTCTTTCTGGTTTTGTCCTTCCTCCCGTCCTCCTAGGAATTTCAGAGCCCCAGTGACAGGTGAGCAATAAATGGGATTGCTGCTATTTATGTCAAGCAGCAGCTTATGTTCATCTATTTTGTTTACTGGCACAGGGTTTGAGATGCCGAAGACAACATGTAACAAACTGGAAACAGAAGATGCTTTCGAGTATGTTATTCTGTACTGTTGGCACAGGTTTATGCAGAATTAGCACGATTCACCCCTTTTTTTTTTTTTTCCCCAAGCAAATTCTTTGTTGAGTCTTGTACTTCTGAGAAGTGTATGAGGCAACTGGGTTACAAAATGTGCTAAACAAATACCATGATGATCTACCTGTTTGTTATTTTGATGCACACAATGCAGTCCAAATGAGATTAAACTTCATGCAGCCTTAAAAGGAGAAGTCAGCATGTAAGACTGGGTAGCTTCTGTGCTGTCTTGTGCTCTTACAAGTTGGAGGTGTTCCAAAGGCAATTGGAGAACAAGATTTTCTGCCTCACTTTTAGCTATGTGTGACAGCAAGGCTAGGGCTAGACATTGGGCTAAAAAGGCTCCTTTGCTGCAGTGGACAGCATGGTGCTGTGGGCCGCTGCCTGCCTGGGCCTTGAGGGGCTTCAGCCTCAGAAAGAGGCTGCTGCCAGCTGCTTTTACTAGAGGAGAAGAAGAAACTCTTAACAGAAATAGCAGTTTCTCTGTTGGTACTTCATCAACAGGGCACTCTGAGGCTCCTATGCTTTCCTTAATCTTAAGAACAGCTGTGCATTGTCCTGCCTCCTTTGGGTGGCTGAATAGTAACATTTTGCCCTTAGTGCTGTGAAGTTTCAGATTGTTTGTGGAGGGGAGCACTGAAAAACTGGAAAAATTAATGTGAAGGGTCTTCAGCAAAAAAACATGAGCAGAAAAGTCTGAGAGCAGAGGAGACTGAGTAGATGAAGGACTAGGCAGAGGCAGATGGCAAAAAGAATGGGATACCTGCTAAGTGAAGCAAATGTATATGAATAATCCACTGAAATAATACTTAGTAAAACTTATGAGTAAGGGAATATTTGGATTTGCCATCATCTAGCCAACACTGGGTTTTAGTATTGCATCTGTTTCTTTGTGCTAATTTTCAAGAAGGGGTTTGTTCTCCTCTTTTTCCTCCTTTTCTCCCCATCCTAGGAGAAACCTTCTCACGGCTGCACCAGAACACTCACTACCTTCTCCTCTTCCTAAATATACCTTGTGCTGCAATGCCCCACTTACTTATATAAAGCTCACCTCAGATTGTTTTCCATTTGGAAGTGTTGACGTTTGGGATTCTTTTTTTCCCAGCTCGACATTTGAAATGTTTCAGAATAATTCTGTTTTCAAGTTGAGAATTCCTATACCTGCTAATATTGGCACTGAACACAGAGCATGTCTGTAGTAATTTAGATGGCTTTAAGATCTTCTTGCATGTATTTCTGTGCAGAGTAACACCAGAGGCAGAGTTGGCATACCAAAAGAGCACAGATTGCCTTTTGATGGATACTAGTATTCCGTAAGAGGGGGCTGCATGTTTCTGAAGTCACTAGAGGTGGCAGTTTCTGGATGGTGGTCAAGGGAAGACAGGGGAGGAAGAGGGAACGAATGTTTTAATGACAGCATTGCATCAATGAAGTTGGTGTTATCTGCATTTAACCAGTGAAGAAGTCAATGTGAAGTAAGTTGTCAGTGCCTCAAAGTGCCACAGTAACTGAGCCAGACTGGGACATAAGCCTTATGGTCATGTCTGTTTTGTAGCCGTTGGTAAGGCCAGGTTTGGCCTGACATGGATTCTTGGCAAGAGAAATTATATTTGCAGCTGGTTACATTTTGTGAAGGGTGAATTTCTCTGGTCTTGTTCTCTGGTCCTTTTTTGTTTGGTGGTACCACATGGCAACGATTACCAGGAACCTTTCATGATTTTTATGAACGGCTGCCAGGATGTGTTGGGCCATGAGTAAACTGGTTTCAGACCGTGCTTCTGAGCAGAATTTAGCACCACTGGTAGATATTTTGGAACAAAGCTGATGACAGTGTATTTCTCAGGTACATTTGAAAGATCCCATAAAAAATATGCTGGTCGACCAAGAGGAGGCAATTATGTTCTGGTCCATTGTCATGGTTGCTTGGTGTTTTCACTTGGTCGTGACAAAATAAAATGCTTGTCAGAGATGTTTTTCCTTCCCTTATACTGAGCCATGAGCTGACTGTATGTTCTTTGAAGCTACAGGGGCATTTTTTCACTTCCTTTCAAGCGTCTTTCCTGATAAGGCTCTTATGTGGCCTGATCTTCTATCCATTTGATCTTCTATACATTCATGTACCACTGTATCTGGTCCTTAGCAGTTAAAACAGAGACTGGGCATTATGCATATTTCATTGGAATTTTGTTTCTCACTTGAAACCGTGCCTATTATAAGTTTATCTGTAGCAAATTAAGAAATTACTGTTTTTGTGGTGTAGTTTCTAAAAACTTTCTTTAATTGGAAAAGCCTCACTTTTTTTTCCAACTGAAGTGGAAATGCCTTCAAGCTGATTGCCAATACACTTGTTTAATCTAGTTTTAAGACCTGCTGAGAGATACTTGAGAGACTGCAGGAGTTTGAGTACCACATATTGAAAGTGACTGATCCCTTTTGGAGATTGAAGACACTGAAGTGCAGATGTCGTGGCAATGATGAAGATATTATTAAACATTATATTGATCTGCCATAAGCACTATGAGTACTGTCTGGGGGGGTGTATTTATCTTAGTACACGGTTGATTTAGATACTGGGTAGATCAGGTGGTTAAATGTAGGTTCTGACGTGAACTGTCACACTGAAATTAGTAATACTAGATTGTGTATGCACCGAAGGACAGGTAACATTTGTAGAACATAAGAAATAAATGAATGTTGTTTTACCGAATAAAAAGTACATAACCATGGCCCAGAACTAAAATAAAAACTGAATGCCTATCTATTCATCTGTTCTGAATCATGAGACACTCTGGAATGTCAACTGAAAAGTTAAGTATCCTCTCCATATACAGTATTTCCACATCCCTCCCTCAAATCTGGAGTCTGTAAAAAAGCTAAGGCTAAACAAAACCCAAACCCCAAACAAATACAGTTTTGTGGACAAATCTGGAAGGGAGATTTAACAATTTAAATAATTCCTGTGGATTTTAAGAGGGAGACCTGAATTTTTCTGGTTGTTTTTTTTGTTTTTTTTGGTTTTTTTTTTTTTTGTTTTTTGTTTTTTGTTTTGTGTTTTTTTTTTTTGTTTGTTTTTTTTTGTTTGTTTTTTTTTTTTTTTTTTTTTAAATGGAAATTGTCTTCAAGTTATATGTTAGAAGGAAAGACCTTCTTGTTTTGGCAAGATGCCTTCAATCATTTTGTGCGTTTTCACATTTAATATAGATCATGGCCTAGTACTGTCTGGGAAATACTGCAGATCTATTCTTTACCTTTCCATAATTGAATTAAAGACAAATACCCTTAGTTATCCTGTACCAACTGCTACAGAGTGGCTGGCAGCAATATCTGTGGCATTCAACCGGAAAAAATGCCAGTGTTTTCCATTTCTTTCTTCTTCCTAGCCATCCCTCCATGTTTCTTAATAAAGGTACCGTTCAGTTTTGCCATATCACATATGGGGTTTCTTTTATGCTTTTGCATCCAAACTAATGAGACTGCATTTTGGGAGCTGAAGAACTGTAAGCAGGTGGGAGAGGAGCAAGGTAATGGAACATGTCTGGGTACTTGAAAAGCAGTATGTAGGAATGATTGAGACCCATCTTTTGTCTTTGATACATAAATTATCTGAAAGTGGATTTGAATAGAAGCTTCAGATTTCACAGTGAAAGGTATGTAGTACCTTTGTCACATCATTACCTAGCAACATAAGACTGAAGTTATACTTCGAGCTCATTTTTATGTTAAAATGCAGAACTGTTGTGATCTCTTTGCAGAGTAAATACATTTCCAAACAGACATATTTTTCTTGGTCAGTACATTAAAAATCCCCTCTGTACGATATACTTGGGGGGAAAAATAAGTTGAAGTTAGAGCAGCATGCAGAAGTGTTGAAATGAAAAATCAATGAACAGCCTGAACAGAATTTTCTTTCTGGGGCTTGAAGCTGACCACTGAAAACAGTTCTGTTTATTACTGAAGAAGGAATCTTTTCTATTACTAGTTTGTCCATTCCTAGATTAGGCTTTTCAGTGTATTTTTAAAGATGCTTCCGTCACATTTCAATGTACTCTTTCAACAAACCCTTAGCTCCAGGAGGTGAATGTGTACTTGGGGCATTAGTAATTATTTGCCTAAATCATAATATTTCCTACAAGTCTTGCAAGATAAAAAAAAGATGCATATATGTTGCATGATAATTTTATCCAGGTACTTTATAGGCCTTAACTTACTAGATACTCATGAGTAGCATTTTGTGAAGTAGGTAACTGGATATTGATCTTATTTTATTAAATAGAGGAAGGTGATGGCCTGAAAGACAAAACCAACATAAGAGGAAAAAATCTTGCCCCAAAAAGCTTTGACAGCAAATTACTGGAAAAAAATATCATTATACATTATGAATCTCAGGCAGAGAAAAAAATACTTGTAGTCCTCTTTTGACTGAAATTGACAGTAGTCCAGCAGGAGCAAAACGTGCTTTGCAAAGCTAGATCAGCATCAAAACATTCTGCTAGGTGTACTGAGTTTTACTAGTGGAATTACATTATTGCATTTGATTTGATCCTGCTTACTTGAATGCCTTAGGATTTTATTATGTTTCCCAGAACACAGATATGTACATGATAGAGTTGCTCAGTAGGGAAAATCTGAGTAAACTGTATGTAACTGATTAGAGCACACTTGCAGGTATGGGAATAAATGCTACTTGTGTTGGTGTCTGCCTTTTCTTTGAGGGGTGAACACAGTGGAATCAAGCCTCCAGTGTGTGATCTGTAGTCAGCAGGATTCTAACCTGTTCAGCAAGACCTCAGTAGATTTTTAGTTTGTTGTCTCAACCATCTGTCTCGGCTATGTGACACATTCATGGAAACTTTGCTGGCTCTGGCCATGGAAAGTAACAGGATGGCATTAATGTCACTGTAAGCCACGGATCCTTAGATGTTGAGGTCACTCCAGCCACTGACTGCTCTCCATACTCAAAAGTCACCACACTGCAGGAAAATGGTGAGAGAGTGTAGCTCAGGGTGTTGAGACCTCCTGATTTCTTGGATGTCAGGATTAAGACCCTTTCAGGCAACACTTTGTATCACAGAAGACAGAGCATCTTCATTTTTCCTTCCCTTTGAAGAGCAGTTAAATAGCATATGTAGTGTGTGCAGTTTTCCTGAGATACTGCTGGTTTTTGTAGACAAAATGCACAAAAAATCTTGCCATTTTATGTCTGTAATAATGTACTCTCTAAAGTGTGGGAGGACACACTGCTGAGAAGGTCAGTTGTGATTCATTATATAGACACTGAAACAACTTTTCATCACGTTTTTGGCTTGCATCTTTTCAGAGCCTCTTAGTTGCCAGTTCTCAAGTAAGCAGCTGAATTAGTGGCTGAGCTGTAAATAATGGTAAAACCCCTCTGAAAACAGTTTTGCTGCAAAAGTTGAAGGCATATTTTACAATTTTAGTGATTTTTCTAATGTTTCTTCTTTGGTGCTAAGAGGGAACAAGAAATTCACATCTTCATTCATGTATGTACTTTGGTAAAAAAGCTTAATCCTTCAGCGGTAAATATTAAATGCTTCTTTCAAGTTTCCTGGCACCTTTAAGTCCTTTTTGTATTGCACCCAAAGCACCTCCAAGCACAGAAAGTCAAGACAAAAGATTTCACACCTATAAAAATGATTTAACAGGGAGATTTTCTGGGAACTACTTGAAGATCTGTGGCACTGCACAGCTCAATTATAAAATCTGTCCAAGTCACCCTCTGAAAACACAGAAGGCTTTGGTTGCCCACCTGTGCTCACCTACAACCAAGCACTGGATTAGAAGAGAAGAATCATCCAGATCCATTAGCAATCCTCAGAAACCTCTGTTCTCCTGCCTTGGTACGCCTAATGACTTAGATACTGCATATTGAAACTGATGGCAAAATCTATACTGTGGATTGAAGCTCCTTAAGAGCCTCATAC
Source organism: Corvus hawaiiensis (assembly GCF_020740725.1). NCBI lineage: Eukaryota > Metazoa > Chordata > Aves > Passeriformes > Corvidae > Corvus > Corvus hawaiiensis. Next base: position 63,372,525 of record NC_063213.1, on the reverse strand, counting down.
CCGTTCTTGAACGGAAGCGTAATCGTCAGTGCTCCGAGCTTCTGTCCTGAGAGTCTAAATTAAGAACAAGCTTCTGGGCTGCTGCTGGGCCTGCAGTAGCTTCTCAGGCTTTGTCCTCCCTCTGTAACCACCTGACCTGAGCTGCCCCCAGAATACAAATCCACTGTACCATGCTGTCAAAACAAATTACTAAATATCAGGCAGCACCACAGAGGAGACAGAACCCAGGATCTTAGCAAAAGTAAAATGTTGCTCTCCCATGCTTGCTGAGCAATTAAGGCAGCCTAAATGCTTTAGTGGGAGGGAAACATTTGCCCTTCACCAACTGCTGCCCTGAGACTTGATCCAGAAAGTAATCAGGTCTCCCATGAGGAGCTGGAGCAATATGTAAGGAGGCTCTGCCCACATATCCAAGAAATGCACTCGACACACTGCAGCATGCACAGGCCTTGGGGACGGGACTCTGAGGGCAGAATTTTCTGTTTACATTATTTGTGGAGGAGGCTTGGTACAGGTACAAACCAGGGAGGAAATCTGTGCAGGGAGTGAGCACCTGCAGCCCCATTTCTCCTGTGGTATGTGCTGAAGCATGTGGGCAATGCTCAGTGCTTAATGAACGTGGAGCTGCAGGACAAAGTCATCCACAGCCTTCATCTGCACCAGTAATGGTACTGGGAGCCACCCTGGCCTCTGGGCACGCTTTTTGTGGGCTTTCCTTATGTCACCTGCTGCCACTGCCCACACCATGGTGGCAGATGTGGGCAGGGCCCTGGCAGCTCCACTGTCACCAGGATTCTGCTCACAGGCACCGCTGTGGTTCCATACCTGCTTCTGCTCACTGCTCTGTGAGGGAGCTGCAGTGCTGGGGGGTGATTTATCTGGAGTAAACTGACTTTGTGAAAGCACTGTGCCTAGATGCCTTTGGGAGAAGATGGGACAGGGCACCAAGACTGCTGTTAGAATAATAAAATAATAGCTCCTGGTTAAATCTGGGCTGATAATCCCTAGGGAGCTAATACTGCCTTCAGTTGTTGACATGATTTCTTTTTTGCTCTTCACCTGTATCTCCCTCACTTCCCACGTGCTACTTGCAACATCAATTCCTTATCAACCGTCTCTGCTGCTTTCTTATAGGGGTGCATGCTGGATCTGAATACATTAGTGCTTAATGAGCTACATATTTAAAGCTTACCAGTTAGGTTATATCCCAACATTCTTCTAAGAGAATACATTTCCAGTATCAAAAGTAAGTTAATTTAAAATCCCACTAAGTTAAGCTGATTCTACTTGCTTGGACTAATATCTCTCTATAGCTCATCAGAATTAAGCAAAACGTGGATGCGGACATTTCAGTAGAGAGACAGACAGAATAATAAGGAAATCTCATTTCCATTTGCAAAAGTCCTAATTATCCTGATGGTTAAGAGGGAATCAGTTTTCCAATAAAAAATACAAATGAGGATATTTCTTTAATCAGAGCACCGTATGCAAGGCCTTCTCAGAATAGTCTAAACTAACACAGACTTGAATGTTAAATGCCTATAAATAATAAAACAATGATTTTGGGGATTCTAAAGATACCATACTCTGAAGGGCTGTGATTTCCCCATCACCCACCCATTAGCTTTTGAACTCAGTGCCTCTTCCAAAAGTTGGCAAAGAGACAGAGGTCTCAAAACCATATTTCTCTTTGACATATTTCTTGAAAACCAATGGGGCAATAAGGGAAGAAGTCAGCAGTACTGGGGAGGGGATTTGTCATGTGGGCATGAAATATAAAAACTTTAGGGAAAAGCTACATTAGTCCTACCTTTTGTAACATATGCTTATTTTCATTAACAGTTAACTATGCAAGCTGATACCAAAATCTGTCAGAAGTCCATGCTTTGTTGTTTTGCTAATGGTGGTTTGCAATTTATTGTATGCTTTGCTATTATTTTGAGGAGACTTCGTTGTTTCATTTTATTTAGAAGTGACCTTACTTACTTACCTGTGCAATTTGGAGGAACAATTCGAGTACTGTTCTTTGGTATATTGCATGAGTTTTGGGCCATGATTTTACTGAAGACTCTAGAATATGTGCTGTAAAGACAAGCTGAATATATTTGAAACTGGCATGCCAAATCAAGGGTGGGGAGAGTAGAGTAGAGGGCTTTTTGAGCATGGAGGGGAAGCCTGCTGTTTTTGTGTAATGGAACAATTTGGAAACATTCGTAAGGTGGCCTCCATGCTGGAAATGGACTTTGGGTAGAGTAGAGGCTGATGATAAATCATGATAAACCATGGAAATTATTTTATCTATGGGGGGGGTTGAGGGGGAGGAAGAACTGGTAGCTGCACATCTTCTAGGGCCGATTAAACCTCCCAGCCAGGTTATAAACCCCCTTCCCCTTTTGTGCAGCTGAGAACAGTAATCTCTTTCTTGTAAATGAGTTCTCCTACAATGGAGAATTCTGGCTGAGAGTCTGAATTAAGAAACAGGAGGAAAAACAAAGGAACGAAGTCTGTTTAATTAGGATAAAAGATACTCCCCCCTGCCAAATCCTCCAATCCCAGTTTAGCAGAGCACAGGGCTTGTTAGGGCTGAAAGGTCTGACTTGCTGACTTAGGTAAACGCAGTGCTCAGCAGATGAAGTCATGCATAATTAATTGTTCTTTGTTGCATTCTTTCCAATGTAATGACTTGTAGCATTCACACTTGTAATAATTGATGTTTGCTGTGTGCTGGAGCTTCAGGACAGCCAATTAAGGCGCTGAAGGTGGGAACTGCGCAACATCTCTGCCATCTGGTTGTTACCAACACGTGGGCTATAACGTTGTTTTTTCTTCTTTACTTGTTTCTAGTGTCTAAAACAGTACATGGAGCTGGCAATTCAAGAAGGTTGTGGTTCTCCTATCACATGTCCAGACATGGTATGCTTGAACCATGGGACCCTACAAGAAGCAGAGGTATCTATACTTCCTGTACTTCTTTCTTTCTCCCTTTTTTAACATATATCCCCCAAATTTCTTTATCTGTGTAATAAATATAATCATACACCTTCTCCTCCCTTTAATTACCTTTAATGAGCTTTTGGCAAGAGGCCTGACTGACAAGAGGAGATAGGAACAAACAGATGTTTTTCAATGGTTTTGCTCCTTTTCCTCGCCCTCTGTGCCTTGGGGAAAGGTTTACTTGGCATCTGGACAACCTCTGAATTACTCATGCAGGTGACTTAACCAGAATACCCTGTATCCTGGAATTGCTGAGCCTCCATTAGACTGTCAGTTCAGTCAGATTTGATTTGACTGCAAACACTGAAATTCTTGATCTTTCTTAAGAGCAAGAACTCAGACTGATGATATGCAAGGCCAGAATTTCCTTGTGTATGTTGATCTTGGGCTGCAACAAGCAATTTGCAGTCCAATATAATCACACAGGGCTGTATAATTACATGGAAAGAAAGGTGTCTGCGCAGCACCAGGTAGAAGTAGGTCTTAAGAGATATGGAGGGTGTCTCTTGGGATACACCCAAGGGATGCTTGCTTGCCTGCTTTGTGAGGCAGGAATGTCCCTGCTGGGCCTGAGAATACAAATAGGACAAAAAAAAAAACCCAGGAAAAATAAGATGGCTAAGGGATTTTGATTGGTTTTGCGCATTCTCTCAGCATTTGTTTGCAGGAATAAACTAAAGGAGAATTAGATCTTCATCCCTGATCTGAAGAAGAGAAGTTTGTCTTCTGGATTCCCTGTGCATACAGATGCCATAAGAACAATATAATCCTATTCAAATGCCATCAGTGACAGTGTGATTCCTGATACCTTGCATTGAAAAATGCCTTTTTCTCCAGAAAAAATCAGGATCTGCTCTCCAGCATACATTTGAAATGTTGTGCTTAGTTGAATCAGGGCATGGGACTTACAGCTATGCTTGTTACAGCATGCAGGCATATGGTGGAGCTTTTTTTTCTGGCTGAATCCAGCTATTGTTAAAAGTAGCCAGCTGTTTCCCTTCCTCCTCTTTCTACAAAGATACAGAGAGGGTGTAGCAATGTCCTTCCACCCATTGCACCAGATTGGAGGCATCTAGCCTTTATTGAAAATGTATTTTTAAATGAAAATTAACAAATGACAGGAAGAATTCTGCTCTGTTCAACCAGGGTTCTAATGCTATAGGAATTAAGAGAGATATATTTCCCCTTAGTAAAGGACACTCCAGGGGCATGTATTAATGGACCACTGGCCTAATCCTTGGGTGTTTTTTGGGCTGACAGCAGAGTGACTAAACAGCCCAAATGTGCATTAGTGTCCCTTGGATGACTGAATGTTCTGACACTCCCTTTTGGCGATGTGCTTGAAACACAAGCCTTCTGCTTGAATAGAAAACAAATCCCCAACCTGGTTAAAATTACTGCTTATGTATTTTACCAAGTACCTGTTTCTTTAAGGAAGAAAACCACCCAGAAAAAAACAGGAATGACTGAAAGAATAGATTGACTCCATTAACAATCTGAAAGAATAGTATGTAAACTACAGATTTATGTATGAACATTCTCTATTCCTTTTTTTCCCTCTATAAAGAAAAGCTTTTCTTTGTGAAAATGTGGCTTTTAAAAGCTCTTTCTTAAAAATCCAGAACCTTATCAGATGATAGAGAACGTGTTTAACTATGGCTATTGTTTGGCGTGGAAGTACTGTTTAGAGTTACAGTTTATTCCTTACACACTCTCAAACTCCTGGTGTAAAAGTATGAGGCTTCTCACCTCTGGAGGGTCTGCAGCTTTTGTCTCTGCCTTCTGGCAGGACAAGGTTCCTCACCAGGACAGTGCTATGAGGAATGACATGTTGCCTGTACTGCGGGGAAAAACAAAAATAAAAGGTCCTTTTTTTTCTCCTCTGTGATAGCATCAGTGTTTTGAAAAGGTGTATTTTTCATGTCATGTTCATTTCAGACTATTCTGTGACTGCTGTTCATCAGGTACTGTTACAGTTTGGAGAAAAAATAGCAGTTCAATCTCTTTGTCATGGACATGGTGCTAAATTGGTTCCTATACTTCGGGCTAAATACATCTCATTATGTTAGCTAGAACAGTTGTTTTGTTTGCTTCTTTAAGTGCATTTTGCCATAGCCTGCACAAGGGAGATAAAGGTGAATTTAGGCATAATTTGAAGTGAAGGAAAGCCTTTTCATTGACTTCAGTGCATTTTGGATTGAGCTTTCTTCAATAAGAAAACTGAACAATTAATAATAAAGCTTATAAGCATTTATAACACAGTATAGCTATCAACGCAGTATAGCTATGAAAGTTCCTCTTCTTCTCCCTCTCAAGGTCCTTATTCAAGGTGTGTAACATTTCTTCAGTGCTTTCCAGTGACCTGTTTTTCTTCATTAAGACAAATCAGAATGAAGTCCTGTTTATCTTCCCAGTAAAGTTCTGAAGGGTTTGTCTAGTTTGGTACGAAATAACCAGAGCCTTTTCAAAGGTCTTGCCTTGCTTCTGATTCATGTGCTTCTTCTGTTGCTTTTGGGGGATGGAGGGAGGCAAAAACTCTGATTAACAATTTAAACACAGAATATAATTTCTTCTTGTATGTCTGATGAAGAAATGAGCAAGTGCAAATAGCAGGAATGTGTTTCTCTAAAACAGTTGAGTATTTCATCAGTACTTGGGGAGTAAACTGCTTATTCACAGGAGATGCTGGGAATTAAGGCTTAACTTTTTGGGTCCCTCTGGACCTCGGAAAAAAATGTTCCAGGTTTTTAAAATGCATAAAGTGAAAAGTTATTTGAACTAGAAAATTGTACTTTCCAGTACTTTGAAAATATGTTTTCTGAAACCCCTCTGGCTTGGGTTGCTTTTTCCTTCAACAAAATCTAGTTGAAACTGGTATATTTCCCAGCAGTTTTTTTTGTTTTGACAAATAGTGCATTCAAACAGAAGGAACTGTTCCACTGAAGTGCTTGAAATCAAGTGCAATCCGAGGTCGTATCTTGACCTATTAAATCTAGATAGCAGCTGCTTGTAGTATAGCTGTCTTTTAGCAGAAATAAATGAGGGGTGGTGGTGGTAAGGCAATGGTTTTGGCTACAGACTCTCTTTCAAATAGCTGGTTACACAAAACAAGGAAGGTTTAAAAGCAGTCTTGTTAAACAAAATGTTTGCCCTTTCAAGCTCTAATGGTACAATAAACAAAGATTATTTGGATTTCTTCCTGGAAGCAGAAGGTAGAAGAAACATCTTATATTAATGCAGTTCTCTTTAAACATGCAGACTTCTTCTGTCTGGAATATTCCTGTCTCTCTTGGGAACTTGCTCCATTGATTTAATTGGACCAGTTAATATCCCTAATCTAAATAAGGGGTAATTTATCATGGTTTGAAATGGTTTTGCTTGGTGTGAATCCAGTCACCAGTGTAAGCTATGAATCAAGGTAAATCTCCGCTGTATACAGGGATTTTTAATGCAATACTCACTTAGATAATATCTAGGGCATTGTGCTTTGCTGTTTGTGATTCCTGTATTGTTCTAAGGTTTATAACATCGATGCAGTGATCCATGTATACATAATCTGATTTGGATTAAAACTGTGCAGGAGTCACTTAAAGGAGGTACTGATTTGGGCTCTTAAGTTTGTAAAGGATTACGCCTTTGCATGCAGTGCCGATCCTGCTCATTGTCCCTCTGTCTGTGTAAATCCATGATCTACACCAGTGCTAACCTGACAGAGGGTTGTCAGCACTTTGTAAAGCAATGCTGAAATAGGACAGTAACCCAGATCTTAGAATTCTTAATTGTGTTATATTCCATACATAGCCAAACACAAAATCCCACTGGGACTCGGTTTAAAATATCAGTCTTATTTTTAATTTCAAAGTCAGTGTACATTTTGCTCGAGGAGATTGAAATAGTAAAATGAGAAGGAACGTGAGAAAACATTGCAGGCTGACCTATCTTTTTCAGGGTCAGAATAAAAATTTTTGCTCTTCTTATTTACTTGTTTTAAAATAAAACCTAGGAGAGCAAGTGAGAGAGCCTTAATTTTGTTTTTATTTGTCGCTAAATAAGAGAAGAGCTCTTTAATGGAGAACATGAATAATTTAGTATTTAATTATGACTCTCGTGAGCATGGTAGCTTGATGAAGAAAGTTGTGGGTGTAATTTCTCACAATAAAGTGATTGAACTCCCATACCCTTTTCAAAAGCAAATCACAGCCCCTGTTGAAACCATTTTACACTCCTTGCAAAACAAGACAGTGCCTCTGTGAGTGGGGCTTTGGCAGAGGTGGGCAGTGCCACCCTTTCAAAACTGCTGTTGTTGCTGCCTGTGCAGGATCTGCCCTTGCTGCCTGTCTGCTAGAAGCTCTTGTCCTGCTGAACTTCCCTCCCTTGGCATTATCAAGGTTTGATTCATATGGGTGTGAAAGGAAGTAAGATCTATTCAATTTGCTAGATTGCCTCCTTGCATCTCCCTTGAAAGCCTGAGAATAGGTGGAGTAGTGATTTTCCCTTTCCACTGTGGTAGCCAGTGTTTAAAAACAGGGGAGTTGTTCTTCCTTGGGTCCTGGTTACTGCACTGCCTGGAAAAGTTTGCCCCTGTGTGTACTGAACTAAATTATTTTGAACCCTTTCAATTTCCTTTCTTTGCTCTTTTGTCTCATGTAGTAGCAGGGATCCTTGTTATTGTGACACATTTGATGACATGATCTTTTTGGATGCTTGGCAGGGGTCCAGGTGGAGCCCTTTGTGGTAGTAAGCCTTCAAAATTTTGCTTTTGTCCATGGATTTTTACTTCAGGTGAATGCTGCTGTTCTTAGCAATAGCTCTTGTGTGTTCTTGTGCTCTATAGCAAGAGTATATTAACTGCAGATACTGCTTACAGGGTTTGGAAAATCAGAAAACTTATTTCAACTCCTAACAGTCTGATAAGTCTCAAAGCAAGATATTTTCTGGAGAAGAGAGTTCTTGCCTGTATTTTTTTTTTTTATTAAAACTCCCAGTATTAAAAAAAAAAAAAAATTCCCCAAACCTGTCCTCTAGCATTTCTTCCTACACGGAATAATTTCATAGCCTAGAATAAGAAAAGCCTGCTTTCTGATATGCTCATGGTCTTTCTCTTCTGGCTCTTTGCCATCTGCTGGGTTGCTGGTTTGCTGCCTCCCCAGATTTCCATGCCCTGACCAGCCCAGAGACGTGAGTGGTTGTGCAGGAGAGGAGGTGTTTGGGATGGACAGACACCCAGGTGGGGCTTGAGAAGTTGTCTGGAAATGAACATTTAGACTGATGCCAAGCAGGAAGAGATAAACACCTAATCCCCTTACTGTGCTTATGACTGTCCTCGATTAGGTGTAAATGAGATTAAAAGTTCACTGAGGAAAGGATTTGCTGGTTTTTATGGGGACCTGATATTCATGTTTCTTTTAATTAAGTTTGTACATACAGCTGTTAAATGACACTGAATTCGGGCAGCAGGAATTTCTGTGTTGTTTTCTTCATGCCTAAAGGTACTAAATCTGTGAGAGGCTTTGGCTCAGCACCTCTCAGGTTGACCTGTGTGTGGGTGCCTCAGGATCTGGTCTTTCCAAGCCTGTGGGAGTCAGGCACAGGTGATGGGCTGCGTGCATTCAGTGCCCAGAGCTGCAAGCAGGGAGGGGGAAGCTGAGCTGTGAAGAGGATACGTGGGGAAAAGAATGGAGCTAAGTGAAACCAGTGGGGAAAGCTGGCATGGTAAGCTCAAGTTTTCCCCAGGAGAATGGGAAGCTTTCAGCACCGCCTCTGCTTCCTATTGAAACCTGTGTTAAGATGCATAACTCCACTCCCACTGTAATCAAAAAGGCTGATTTTTAATACATGGGAAATTCTGGGCTCAATAGAACTGCTCTTGAAAAAACTGTCTGTTAAAAGCAAAAACAAGTACAGAAGGACCCTGGCCAACTAAACAATTCACTCAAGTGGCTCTTACAGCATTGAGACTCACTGTTTTAATTTAGTTGTAATGAAGAAAAATTTAAAGTGGTTGCCAATGCTCACCCAGCTAGAGAAATGCAGATGACTCTCTTCATTTTCCAAACTATTTATATGTGAAGCTGCCCTGGGGAGGAGTGGGCAATACTGAAATGATGTGTCTTTACTGAAACTGCTAAGCTTCACTCTTTTTAGCCATTTGATTTAGTTATTTTTTGTTCTCCAAGAGTGTTTCAGCTGACTTCTGATGAACAGGTGAAGAGTTTTCCAGAAAAATCTGTCTTACAGTCATATTAATCTTAAATATTAATTAATTACAGTCATATGAATCTTTAAATTATTAAATCTTGACATAATTTGGATTCATTTTTGTATTACACTGGCTTAGGTTAAACAAATGATCCAAGCATCTGCTACAAAATGCAGTTTTGTGCAATCAAGTCCAATCAATTTGAGATATTAATAAAGCAATTTCATATTTTATAATACAAATTCATTTTCTTTTTTCCATCTGTGAAAGAAAATATATTCACAGCATGATATTGAATATATATTGGATTTTTGACATTATATTTCTTCTCATGAATGCTCTGTCCCACAACCCAGGAGGACAGCAAGGGCCAGTGTCCACTTGACTGAGGGCAAATTTTGTCCTTTACAGTAATCTGAAGGACTGTGGTTGGATACTGGATGTGAGATTTGAAAGCCTGTCACTTTGAAGCTGTCAGTTCTACACTGTCTCACAGTGCTTCAAATGATCAGGTCCCAGGTCTTATATTAGTCTAGGTTTATTTTCAGTGAAAGACAAAAAGTATTTCCAGTGCTAGTACAGTATTACAGACAGATCAGATAAAGAGAATGATCCCACATTCTGCGTCTGACAAACATGTGACTCCTGAAATGCCTGTGAAGTTTCTTTTGAAACCCTCCATACCCTGTGTGCAGGTTCACTTATTAGGTTTAAATAGGGCACTTGGTCTTCTTACATAGACTGTTAATTGGAGATTAGAGCATTTAGCCTTTTAGGCTGCTAGTTTAATTATGGTAATGTGTAAAATGTATCAGCAAAGCCTGTTTGTCTATGCCGACTAAAATTTTTAACTTCAGTCGGGTTCCCAATAGGCTGCTCCGTGTCTAAGGCAAATTCCAACAGTGATGGCATTAGCTGTCTTGGCCCAAACCCCATGAAATGACTAAAAAATGGAAACCAGACTGGCTTTCAGTTCCTGAGAGCTAAGTGACCCCTGCCATTAACGCCAGGAGACACGAATGAAGAACCATTCATTTGAGCTATATTCTTGTGCACAAACAGCATGCTGCAGTCTCCAGGGCTGGAAACATGTCACCCTTTGTTACACTAAACCAACATGAAATAAAATTGACAAGCCTGAAGTAAATACAGAATGCACATAGAAGGTTTTCCTGTGCATGGTAAGAAAGACATGGGCTGAACTACTGGACTGTGTGGCTGAAATAGAGGCGGTCAAGAACTGCTTTTAAGTTTTGGAGGAGTAGTCAGGGTATGGAGGAACATGGTGCTGATAGCAAGCAGGAACAAAAAGGTGAATTTGAGAGCCAGCTCAGGAAAGCAGGTGTGTTGAACACAGTGCTTATTAACTTTTTAAGGTTTGTGTTTATAATACTTATTTTGTGTATTTGTTTCTCATTTCAGATTGCCTGTTTGGTTCCTGTTGACCAGTTTCATTTATACAAGAGGTTGAAGTTTGAACGAGGTGCGATCCTTTTTGTTCCTATTACCTTCTCTTTTGTCAGTGGAGGCAGCACTGTTATATACTGCAAAGACAGAGCCTGTTGAGTGAGTTAAGGAAGAGACAGAGAAGATGCCTTTGCTTTGAAATAGTTTAAGAGCAGTCACTAGGTCTGATGGTGCTCCACAGACAAATTCGAAATTCTTTCAGTATTGAGGAATCGAAAAAGCAGCATCTTACTGAATTATCCGACTTTTACTCAAGCTTGTGGGCAGCAGTCTCCAATTGCTTGCCTGGGGCTCCACTGTTCTTCCAATAGCACGTTCGTCTTGGATCCTTGAGGTGGTTGTACTGGTAGAACTTGGCAAGGTGCTAGAGGCTGGTGCAGGCCAGGGCGCACAGTTCTTTTACACATCCATGGGGATCTTCAGAGCCTCTGGGGGACACATATTCTGAAATCCAATGCAGATTTTTGCAAGCATCCCTGCAAAATGGCTTTGCTTACGTAAAAACCTCATGTGTGTTCACCTCATAGAGTTTTTCTTCCTGAGGATTAGTAGGTCCCCTCGTTCCTGAGTAAGGCCTATTTTGTGAACAAGTTTGAAAGTGAAGGTCTCACTGAGGCCAAGCTTTCCTATGCCCAGAGATCACCCTTCTGCATCCGGAGATGGTTCCTTGCCAAGGCTGAAGAAGAAACTTGCTAGTCAGAAGGATGAGATCCCATTCCTGGTTTTAAAGACTGTCAGCAGCTTGAAAGTCTCAGCTGGAAGGTGCGGTGTTTTTCAAAGGACTCAGTGCATGGTACTGTGCAGAGTGCTGTGTCTGAGACACTGCCCTGACTCTGCCTGTTTTCAAACTCTCCTTGGGAGATTGTATTTATGTTCTTCCTCTGCATGCCTGCTTAGATGCAGTGGACTGGGAATGCATAAGACAATGCAGAGGTCTATAAAAGTTAGGCAAAGCAATGCACTTGAAAATTTGATCGGATAGAAGAATATATAGGTTTTTACAGAATCTCATCTGACATGAGTCCTTGTGAATGACCATAAAGTACAAAAACTGCCAAATACTCAAATATACCCCAAAGTTTATGGGCAAGTGCAGATCGTAGCTGTGATTTTCAGGCGCTTGGGTCAAAAAAGAAAGGAAAAAAATCCCAAACCTTGCTTTCATTTTTTATTTCTCGCTCCTGTTTTACCACCTTCTTGTTTATTCTTAATTCCTTAGGAAGTCTCTCCAGTTCATGAACTAATCAGTGGCTTGTCTACAATCCTAGACAGTGGAAATCAGAGCTTGTTAAATCACCATATTAAAGAGTTAAGAAAGACTTTCTTGCAGTACATCTGTTTTATGTAAAACCTTTTTTAACTGAAGATTCTGAAACTACTGGTTTCCTGGTATCTCCTACCCTGTAACTAGCCAAAGCTGAACTCATGATCTTTTGTCAAACTCACTGTTATGTCTTTTTTTTTTACTGCCTCCCACGCAGAGAAGCCTGAAACTTGTCTCTTTTTTAAATCCTTCTTTACTTTTCTTTCTTGCCTAAGTCGGACAAATCCTCTTCCACCTCTGCTATCTTTCTTTATTATGATTCTAAGATCTGTCCTTGCTCCTTTATGATGAGTAAAACTGATGTCCAAGCAGCAGACTTAGACATAGCCCTTTTGCCTTGCCTTTCAGCCCCAGCAATAAATCCAGCTTACTGATGTCTGGGAACAACGATTCCTGCTAGCTAAAGCTCTGACCCAGACACCCAGCACTAATGCCAGCCCTAGCCAAGACCTTTTGCCTATCCTGGATTTAGTCCTGTCCCCAAGGCTGATCTTTCTGCACTCATCAGTGGGACTTGGCTTACTAGCTTCTGCTGGCCTGAAGCTCTGTTCTCAGACCTGAGCCTTACCTGCAAAGCCTGCCCACTCTGGTCTGGCAGTCTTTTTCTGAAACTAGCAATAAACCTTGCTGATGGCATCTGCTGGGGATGAATTCTGACCCAGAATCTACCCAGAGACTCCTTACTGATTTTCAAGTGATTGGTAGAGCTCTCCCAGACATTTTCCGTTGTGAGATAAATTTTGAGCAAAATTTTGAAAACCCCAATAAGGACTTACACATCCAAAAGCTATTTCCCCCATACTCCATCTGTGCTACCCCATCTGTGTGTTAGCTATGTTAATAGAATATATTTCTTCTGAATTTTATTGTTTTCTTTTTTTAATGGACCAATAACATTGTGTGAAAAAGTAGTGAGAAGTAATTAGCATAGAATTGTGTATCTTTAGACAATCACTAAATCTAATAAGGAATGCACTGACAATATGCTGTTCTCTTGTGGGTTTTGTGTTCTTAGAATGCAAATAAAAAACAAGCTTTCTTGTATATCTGTAACTTCTCAGCATCCAGTCAGGGCCAAGCCGCAGAGCTTCTGTGAAGCATATTTTAGTAGAAGAAACAGGAATTGCTTTATGTCTGTTTAGGATAGGGTTGAGGTAGTCAACAGAAGTAAAGAAACAGAGAAATGGTAAATAGGTAGGACACATGCATTATGTTTGTTTCTGTGACAATTGCTCAGTAGGCCGAGTGGTAGATGAAAAGAATCTCCATTTTATGCCTGACTCAAAAGTAGTCCATTTTAAAAGGAGATGTTGCTAATACTCTGCGAAAAAGAATCATGAACTCATCCTTTCAGTGAGTACCTCTCCTGAGCTGGAAATTATTTTCTTCAGGGTGCTGCATTTCCCCTGTCTGCCACCCACATCTCACCTGCTTGCTCACATGTTTTATGAAAACTGGCCAGATCCCTGCCCAAAACTGGCACTGTTTGGGAAAGCTTTTCTCCTGAGAGTAGAGGGAGTTGTGGCTGAACTGGCTGCAGGGAATCAGGGGAAAGGCTTGGTAGAGAAATGGCCCTAATGAAGAGACGGAGCAACTTGCCAGAGCAGGATGATAGCCTTTTTCCCTTTTTTGGCTGTGCCTTTTTAGTTTTTTCTGGTTTTGCTTGTATTCCATGGTAAACCAAACAGTATGAGACAGCGTGGATTGCAAAACACCATCTGTAGGTTCTTTGTAAAATGGAGGAAGTGGGAGAGGAGGGAGTTTCATCTCATGCATTACATCTTGCTGTAACAAATTGTTAAAAAACAGGTTTACAACCCAACTCTCCTCCTCCCAATGATGTCAAAACCAGACACCCTGTCTTTCTCCCAAAAACAGGATAGGGGAATTTAGGTTTCCAAAGCTGCATTTTCAACAGAAAACATACAGAACCTACTGTGTGAAGGACTAAATGCAATAGCAAGTACTAGGCCATGGCCTTACCCAGTTCAGAGTTTCTTTTAAGAGACACCAACGGAACCTAGAAAAATAAAGATTTCTCAGTCAGGACACTACTTCTTGAAAGTATTAAAATGTGAAAAGTTACTTGCTTGGCCATGTGTCTCTTCTCCCCACAAATGAAGCTGAGAACCAATTTGTTTTGGCTTTCATTCAGTTGAAAGCAAAATTTTTGTTTGTTTTGGGAGGCAGAGAAAGCATGTGCAAGAGAGTAAGAGGAAAGAATGAAACTAGATTTATGAAGTGGCTGAAGGTAGATGGTACAGGTGTTTTGCTGTCACTGCTTAAATTATAGATGACAACCTTTGCATGGATATAGAAATTCTCCACATATGTTGGAGCGCTCTGACGCAGAAATTACCTGAAGTCAGAGCACCATGTACCTGTGTGTCCTGCAGGCAGCAGAGAAGATGAACATCCGCATGTGGTTTCAGCAAAATTTGCCAGAGAACGTATATATGAGGCCCTTGTGCACCTTTTTGTTTCAAGTGGGACAACTTATTTTATCTGCTTGTAATGGCTTTTGCCATCTGACAGTCAGGATTTCCACTGGCTTCTGAGACATCCCCTCCATCTATTTATTTTCGGTGGTGGTACCAGAGAGCTCCCAGGGAGGGAGGAGGGGCAGGTAGCTCCTGAAGGCATGACAGCCCTTTTCTGGGGAAGCTCTGCAGGGTGTGAGTGTTTGGCTGCATCTCATGGAATTGAGTAGCAAATGAACAACATTGAATGTGTCCCAGCTGGGTTTCTGTTTCAAGTCCAAATTCCTTGAATAAAGATTGGGAAGTGAGAGAGAGGATCAACATTTATCATTCTCTGCCATGTGGTGATGACCGTAACTCAGTGTCTCCACCCTGAATGTTGACTTCTGTAATAATCTGATACCAGACAAATAGTAATGATATGATACAGTGAATATTAACTGGAGTTTATGGATAGAGGAGAGTAAATAAGGCATAGAAAGTAGCTTGATACTAATTTAATTGCAGTCTTTCTGCTGTTTATATGGAAGTTACTGCATGGCTTGCACATGTGAAAGACATGGAGTGACCTAGTGTTACAAAAGACGTTCTTCTCAGCAAACAGCAGTTAGGTTCATATTTTGAACTTCCCTATGAAAAGGCAAGGGACACGTTCTGTGTAGTGTATTTCTATTGTTGCAATGCTTTCAGTGCAACTGCTGAGCAGAGCACAAATGCAGACCTGCCTAAAGAAGAGAAGGCCCAAATACCCTTCGGCATGGGTGCAGAGTGCTTTGGCTCCCACACCCTCATGCAGAATTGGGTGTTGTATACCTAGACACATGTCACTGGAACAAGCAGGGGACTGTATAAAGAGTTTTATTTCTCTCTCTGTTGCATTTCAGAAGTCCACTTGGACCCCCAGCGAACATGGTGCCCCACAGCCGACTGCCAAACAGTGTGCCACATCTCACCAAGTGAGTCGGGAGCACCGGTGCCAGTGGAGTGCCCCACCTGCCACCTGACCTTCTGCTCCTCTTGCAAGGAGGCGTGGCACCTGCAGCACCTGTGCCAGGAAAACCAAACTGCTCCAGTACCAACCGAGCAGGGGTAAGATGGGAATCCATGGAGGCCATGCAGTCTTTCAGTTCTTTTCATCACAGGGCGTCACATCAGGTTCATGGAACGACGTCCTTCTAGGTCCACAGCTTCAGCTCTGAGACTGTCCATCTCTCCTGGTGTTTCCTAAATACAATTCCAGTCTAAATACTACTTTAAATGATAAATTTTATTTTTTAATACTTATTATTGTTTGTGTATTTGTCAAGCTTGGGTTGCAACTGACACTTCTGAAAGATGAAGCCCTCCAGGACTTTAAATCTGCCTAAAGGCTTTGTTCACATGCTAGACTTATGACCTGTGCCCATACAAAAAATCCAATATACCAATATTGCAGGATCCAAGTTTTGCCTATACTGTGATTAAGAAATTGTCCCTGCTTAATATTTATACAATCTCTGCATAGACAAACTGTAACTCCTACACAGAGTGTAAATTTCACTTGGTGTGAGAAGCCCGATTTATGGTCATTTTCCTTAAGTGCAAACAACCTACAGATCAGGTTGTAAGAGTCATTAATCTACAGAAAGAAAGCACTTTTGTGTTTAAATTGTCATGTCTTTGGCTATCCATCTTTGTTTTCAGAATCAGGTTATGTTGAGTCATGTGTTCTAAGTTTTCTATCATATTTTTTCAAGAAATGAAAGACTTAAAACCTAGAGCATTCTGCTTGCTAGAGACTTCATGGAACAGGAGTTGCCAAAAAGCTCTTGCCATGATTTTTCTTCTCTAGGTGTGATCTCTGGCTTTGGTGGAGTTTAAGCCTATTTTATTCAGACAAGGACGATGTTATGAGTTGCATAATCCAGTCCTGTTAAGTGAATTGTGCAAGGTCTCTGTAACAAAGTCTTAAGTTTTAATGCTATAGGTGTTTAATTGTGGGTGTAGTGACTGCTGGTTTTATATAGCATAAAAGAACAAGGCAAGGGATTTTCACTTTTATATGATATTAGTAGTCTTACACCTAATAGTGGGTATGCTTCATTGTATTGTACTGAATATAAGAAGCTTCACACACTAAGTACATTAGGACAACAACATGAGATTCTCTGGAAAATAAGCACAATATACATTAGGCAGTGGACCTGACTACCAACAGTTATGTTCACATCTCACTTTAATGTTTCCTTACTTTTCTAGATTCCTTATTGGAGCAGCGACAGAGGCACCAATTAAGCAGTGCCCAGTTTGTCGGATCTATATTGAGCGAAACGAGGGCTGTGCTCAGATGATGTGCAAGAACTGCAAGCACACGTTTTGCTGGTACTGTCTACAGAACTTGGATGTAAGTATTGCAGAAAAAACACCAAGATAAAGAGCAACAGGGTTAGGGTTAGTCTGAGGCTCTGTGCAAGCTTTTTGTTAATTCATTGTTGTCCTAGCGTATTTCTTGGCTCAATTCAGCTTCTTATTCAGTTTCTTTCTCTTCTCTCACCCAGTGCTTTTATTTATATCAATATCGTTTTTATTTCTTCCATAAAGGGTTATAGCCGTGTCTGTGGGTCCCATGTTTTTTCTTTGAGGGAAATGGGACTGACTTGTTGCTTTCTGGACGTTAGTTCCAGCAATACCTTGCTCTGATTTCCTCTTCCAGTAGCTAAAAACAGTTTGGTTGAGAGTGAGGGAAATAAATGTCTTCCCCCTGTTTCAACAGCAAAGGAAACAGACTATCCAAAAAATGGTATGGTACTGGGTGAAGGGGGTTGTTCCGTGGTATGGTGCTTAAGGGCTCCCTCCTAGCGAGGAGGAGCTAGGTTTCCTTTACTGCTCCATCTCTAGTGCCATGTTTGCTGAAGAGAGTGGTTATTAGGCTTGAGGATAAAAATGTTGGATCATGAACATGGACTGTAAAGTGCATGTTGCTAGTTTTTTCTCAAAGGTTGCAAACCACTCTCAACTCATGTGGACTTCAAGTATCGTAGCAGAAATAAGAGTCCTAGAAGTAATGCACTTGTATATATGGCAGCTTGCCCTTTTGGCACAGTTGTCAGTAACAACCGTGGGAGTGTGAAAAGGACTTTTACCAGCACTTGAAATAAAATGTTTTGTGCTTGTCTTCTTTTTTGTACTCCACAGCCAGCAAACAATGAGACTTCCTCATTCTTCATCCTGCTTTTACTCAGCATGCTAAACAGGTTTCCCTTAGTGTTATGTCCCCTTTCTGTGTGGGTGAACGTGCTTTTTCAACATGAGTCTTAGGGCTTGCCTCAGAGTACATGCAGTACACAGTGATTGCTTAACACTGTGCTGAACTAGAGGAGTGTCATTCTTGCAGACTCTGCAGACATGCCCTTTTGAGCTTTTGTCAGTTCAAAGGGAGAAGGAGAGAAAGAAACTGTAGTTGTGTGATTCAAATGTAGTTTTTCTAAATGTATGGGGTTACAGGAGCTCCAGGCATAGGTGAAGGTAATACCTGCAAAGCCAGAGAAGTAGGGCTGAAAAATGAAAGGGGAAGCAGCATCAGGTTGCAGCACAGTGGTTCAGGGAGGGTAATGCTGGGCATGAGTCACCTTCTGAAGAAAAAAAATGAGTAATTTAATAAGTATTAATGGTAAAAGAGAAATGAAACAGGATTTTTGTACTTTTAAATATTTTCCTATTAAGTCTTAGAAGAAGATTTCTGTGAAGTGTAGGTACAGCAGGAGGACAGAAGGTAGAATACCTCAGGAAGATGATCCTTCACATATCTAGTTTTCAGAAATGCCTGTTGTTTTCAGTCTCCTTTATCATCACCAAATTATAGACCAGGTGCTTGTGCAATAGGTGAAACTCATGTGCTTATGCTTTTTAAAAGTGGGGGAAGAAAGATGCTATATGATAGCTCAGGTGCCAAACATATGCCAAACATAGAGAAGTTTCTCTAGGTAATTATTTAGAAGACAGGTGAACTTGTCTGCTGGCAGCTGGCAATTTCGAAGCAGTGCCAGGAAGGTTGTGTTTCCACTCCGGTCTTGAACCTCTCCCTGCAGTTCTGTAACCTGCTCTTACAGCTTCTCCTTTTGTTTTTCAGAATGATATCTTCTTACGGCATTACGACAGAGGCCCTTGCAGAAACAAGCTGGGCCACTCGCGGGCTTCAGTGATGTGGAACAGAACACAGGTGTGTTCCAAGCCAGCTGGGCAGAGCTCTCATACATTTTACCCTTCAGAGGAGGACCAGAATGATTATTTTCATGTTTTCATCTTTTCTTTTTTGTGACCTATGCTATGTTTTTGCATGCACATGTGTGTTTTATTTTCCATGCTGTCTAAATATATATTTTTCTCCCCCGTGTCTTTCAGGTTGTGGGGATCCTCGTTGGACTAGGTATCATAGCATTGGTGACCTCTCCCTTGCTGCTCGTGGCATCTCCATGCATCATCTGTTGCATTTGCAAATCTTGCCGGAGCAAAAAGAAAAAACACAGCCCACCAACAACCTAAAACTCTGTGTCTTTTTGAGTCTCCATCTGTACAGCATCTGTATGTGAGAAAGCACAATGGTTGTGTTTTGGTGCCATACCTACCAAATAATGCTCCTTTTTATTTGCCAATCCTTGAGATAAGTGCCTATTCTTTACAGGCTATCTAACAAGTCCTAGTGGGGGAAAAGTCTAGATTATTGTGCAGTACATATGGTGTAGGTTTTTGCTTCCTGAAGAGGAAAACAGGACGCCATTCAGTAGTTCATAACATAAATATGATCTACCATTCAAGACTAATAGAACATTCCCATTTTCCATCAGCTGCACATGACTTGATCCTGCTGCATTACTCTGTCTTTGCAGATCCAGTCATTACTGTCATGCTTGCTGTTGGTTCTTGACGACACTCAGATTTCTCACAAAGTTTTGGGTCTTTTATAAAAGAGGGAGAAGCCTGGTTAGGTTCTTCTGTCTGCTAGCTTGTGTCCCGTTAAAGGTAACAAACCATTAAGAAAATATGTTTGGTAGTTTCCTGTCAATTGACTACCATGGCATTTCTTTCAGCATTGAAATCCATTTGATTTTTACCATCGATCTCAACTACAGAAGTAGAAAAACAACAAAACTGTTTCTAAGATAGGGCTCTCTTTTGAGAGGCTGCACTACCTTGAGAAAGCTGCTTTTTCTTCACATCAAACGTGACCTATGTACCAGGAAATATTAGGAATATGCATAATTCCCTACGATCGGGCATGCCTTTTGTCAGTACCATGGGTGTAGCAAACTCACAGTGAAGGTAATACTGTAAGAAAGACTGTGATACCATTCCCATTTGTGCAGAGTGTTGGGATCTTGGCTGTGTGTGTACAGAGTGGCAGCATGGGTGCAGATATACTAAGTACATATGGGAAATGTGTTTTCTAGGCAGTCAGTATATTTTTTCAACAGTTTACGTGGGGTGGCAGCAAGAACCCTGTTAAAAAGTTATTGAAACCAGGCCAAGACAAGCCCTTCTTTAAAACCTTATGGACCTGCTGAAGTGAATACTTGAGAAATGCTGTGTAAATGTGAGTTCCATCCATTGGTGGGTATTTCTTTTGTCCTGCTCAAGGTTAACAAACTCTGTTACTGATATTTTTTAGTTACTCTAAATCTGGAAGGCTGTCATTTAGTAAGTGCTTCATTTTAATTTGGTGCCTCACCACCAAACCAATTCAGACCCTGGTATCAGTTACACCTGAAGAGGTGGAGTTACTCCAGGCTCACTCAGGAGTGGCTGAGATCAGACTCTTCTCCCTAAAGTTTATTTCCTTAATGGATGGTGCTCCTCACAACTGGGGCCGGTAGCACTTTTGTTCTGGACTCCAGTCTGTGCATTTTATATCTGTGGGAACAGATACAAGTTTGCACTATATAATTGGTTGTAATTCCAAACCCCTTTCCATAAGGGCTGTGAAGTTTGAAGGAGATGGCTCAGCCCGAGTGTGGTGTCGGGCTCGTGCTCCGCCCAGCTGCCCCTCTCTGAGCACACAGCGCAGGTCACCCAGAGTGCTGCGAGGAGCATCTGTGTGTGGTGTTTGGCCGAGCCTCAGGAACCTTGCCTTCTTGGCAGCTGTAAATGTGACCTGTTTTCTGTTTAACTTTGCTCTCTGGTTACTGTAACAGAAGTGGTTGGTGTTCTTCTTCTGAGAAAGTGTAGTCTGTTGAGCAGACTAGCAAGGACAGAGGCCTTAAATGATACTGTCTGTTTTACTTTTTAATTGATTTCTTTTTTAAATACTGTCTGACTTTGCTACCAGTCGTGGCTGGAGGGCAGGCAGTGCTCTTCAGTGCAAAAGGCTATATTTGTTCTTCATCCTCAGCTTTGAAGGGAAGCAGAAAGGTAGTCAGTGCATTCTAAATACAGAGTGCAATGCAGGCAACTGCCATTTATAATAAATAAAGAATGTTTTCTGTATGTGTTTTCTTGAAGAGCACTAATGGTAGTGCTTTGGGGTACTTGTGACAGATTAAAGTGTCCAGCCCTTGGCTTTGCACTATTTTTCTACCTATGTTTTTATGGCACTACTGTCATTTCCATTTTATTTATGAACTTGAAGTTGCAAGTCTTACTTTAACGAAGCATAAAGGACAAAGATGTAGGAACTGTACAGTCTCTTTGACCATAACCAGCATTGCAATGCACCAATATCTTTTGCGTGTTAAAATTTGAGAGTTTTTCATGTTTTGTGATCTTGCCCATGACTGATGCATCCTTTGCTAGTCTGGTTTCTTTCCTTGTCCTCTTCCCTCTTTCTGCTGGTCTGTTTTTGCTAAAATGCCTATTGGAATGAAAGTGTCTGATTTTTTTTTTCATTAATACTGTTGTGTTAATGAAACTGCCAGGTTCTTCCCTCTGTTAAAGAAATGCAGCTAAAGGCAGCTCTCTTGCATCAGTTTAGATGCCTGGTGGGGGTACCAAAACTGGTATAAATTAATCATGCAGGAGTTAACACAGCCTGGCAGTCTCAGTCCCAGTCCAGGCATCTAAAAAGTCTGGATGTGGATTGGTAGCCCAGACTTTAGCTGGAGGTCTTTACACAAAAACTGGATAAGGAGAGCATGAGCTACAGGCACTCCTTCCTTTGGCTGTGTAGGTGCAACAAATGGACCAAGAAGGAAGCCCTAGACACTTTAGAGCTTAAAATTAAGGCTTTACAACAATGATTTTCTTTAAAAGGCCGTGTCCAGTGCCCCATGTATCCTGGCTTTTCATTGCATGGGAATAGTTGAGCATATGCATTAAGTAGACCCTGACCTGGCCGAGTCGAGCAGTAGCTGTGCAGAGTGCTGGGAGCAGTAAAGCCCCGTTGCTTTGTTTTCCAGAATGCAGCTATTTTTGCACCAACTGGCTATGCTCACAGAGTTTCCAAAGAAACATTTTAGCAGGAATCTTTTTACAGTGTTGGCTTTTGCTTTTGTGTTGCTTTTTTTTTTTTTTTTTAACTTTATAAGAAACATTAAAGTCACTTTATAAAAGATTTATTGCAAGCATGACAAATAATACTAGTAGTAATTAGGGAGAAAGAAAAAAACCAGGACTGACGACTACATGGGACTCTTCTTAATCAATATATCTGTAGATCCACCCTCCTGAACTCCATCAGTATGATGTTATTTGGTGCATGTTACTACCAGGCTTCACTGCTCTTCCCATCTCTGTTCTTGCCCCTGTGGTAGGTGGCTGGCGTGGGGGCAGCAGCCAGGGGCGAGCTCAGGGCTGTAGCAGTGCAGGTACCACACAGGAGCACATTGCCCACCCTGGAATCATCACCAGTTTGTTCTTGGGCCTTTAACCACTGAGAGACACCTTGGGGGTTTTAGGCATTTAATGTTACATTGAGAGCATTCACAGATGTCTCTCTTGGAGAACAGAAGTGGGAAGTACTTCATTCCTTCTGAACCAGGAGCATTCAGGCCTTATGAAAATTGGGCTCTAGGTGTTTAAAGGTCAGTTCTCAACCTAAGAGAGCAGTGCTAGAAATCTGGATTTGTACTGCATCTGGCCACAAATCTCCATGGCCACATATCACATCATTTCCCATCAGTCACTGGGTCTGTGTTAAATACAGCTGAAGATCCCATTCAGCATTCCATGTCCTTGTGTTAAAATGAGGATGATGACACCTCTTCCCAAATCCATCTCTTAATAAAAAGATATTTGTCATGCTACAGCATAAGTGCATCTCTGCAGTATTTACTCCAGAACTATGGTAGGTGTTCAGTCCTGCCCTCCAGTAAGTGATGGTTTATTTTTGGTGCATGGAGTTACTTACCCCAAAGAGCAGCATGAGGGATAACAGTAATGAATGTTTCTCCGTGCTTTAATGATGCTAAATGCTACGTCTTGTTGTCTGTCCAGTAACACAGCATGATGTCCCAAGACAAGTTTAAAATGTACACAAATTTTACTTGAATGAGCTAAGAAAAACTGGATATTGCCTCCGTATTTGCATGAATAAATAAATACAGGTGGACAGAAACAACTGCATTTCCACAATGGGACAATAAAATCAACTTTAGGCTGCTCTGTTCTCTGGTACCACAATGGGTGGTTGTGCTGTAGTGCCTGCCGCTTTAAAAATTTGAAATGTGTTTTGCACTGTAATCTTCTCCCAGTCATTCTTTCTCAAACTAATTCCTTTTATGATCATATTTTTCATCCTGTATTTCCAGCCAAAGATTCTTAGAGCAAAGTTAGTAGATTTCTTTGTATGAGGATAAAAATCTTGCAACCATTTCTCCCAGGTTTTAATAAGAAATTTGATGCTGAGATACCTGACCAAAGATAGAAATTCCAGACTTGGCTTGTTTAGAAAAACCTATTGAGACTTTAGAAGTTCTCTTGTAAGTTCTAAATAAGGACTGCTTTGTTAGAGCTCATAGGTAAGGGAGCCTTACAACTTCTGAGCTTCACAGAAGAGATGCTTCTATTGTTAAGCAGACTTCGGACATGTGCTGGGAAAAAAATTTAAAAAAAAAATCTACATCCTCTATACATATTTTTATTATATAAATCAAAAAGACTTCCCTTGCATAGATTCATAATTTAGGGATTCAAACTCTCTGCAGGCTTTTTAGGGTATAGTTACACAGGAGGATAATCTTATAAATATGCTGAAGCAGTTGAACAGAGTGTGCTAGTTATAAAACAGTTGTCAGACATCTCTCACATGTGAGTATGTGGGATGAGATAGTAATTTACATGGCTGGAAATAAAGATGTGAAAATTTACCTTTTCTGGAACAGCAAGAGTTGGTTCTTCTGCAGTCTGCTGGAAGGTGAACTTACTGCTGAGGCTCTGGAGAACTTTGTTCTCATTTTCATTTGTCCTCTAGTTAGTAAAGTAATGAAGTGAGAGCTGAATCGTGTTGCTGAACAGGAAGTCCAAAGGTCTGTTTTGTGTCTTGACACTCAAGTTTCTTATAACCAATGTGGTTTTATAATTTATTATTATAATTTATACAATGCAAATATAATTTATAATTAGTAATTATGTTTCTTACTAATTTGTAGTTATATCAGAGAGTTTTTTATGGTCCCTCAAGTTAGTTCTTTGAATTGAGCAAATCTCTATTGTTACGAAAGGCAATTTCCTAGCAAGGAATTTTATTGACCATCACAATCTGAGCTATAAAAGATTATACTGGTTGACAAGGTCCACCAGCTCTTTAGAGGACACAACCTAATTCTTCTCCCTTCTTCCCAAGAGACTTTCTCTTTTCTTGGATGAAAATTAAGGATGTCAGTAATTTGCTTGTGCCTTCTGGATGTCCAGACAGAAGCTGCAGCTTCTGGTGGCCACGTGCTGGGAGATCCCAGACAGGTTGAATGTGCGATGCTGCAGCAGGTGTGCAGTGAATTGCTTAAATTTCAAGAAGGTGCCTGAGCTTTATGGCTTTCTGGGGCCCATGCAGTGGATGTGGTGCACAAGGGACTCATCCAGGTGAGGCTTCAAGTGCCACCATCTCAATGGCACATGTCATGCTGGGCCTTCTCACCACCTGCGTATCCTGGAGTTTCATCAGGGCCCTGTTCTCAAGCTGGCCCTTTCCAAAGCCACCCACCCACCTCCAAAACTCCCCAGAATCCAGAGCAAATCTCTGTTCCTTTCATTTCCAAGTCTCTTGCTACTGGCCTGGTCCAGTTTCACAGAAGCTTCAGTTCATGTGAGCTGTTTGGAGCTCAGCTGGTCTAAGCATTCGCTTTCCCTAATGAGCAAGGCTTGGGAATGAAGAGAAGCAGAACTGTTCCGTACCATGCTGGCATTGGCATCCATAGGCACCAAAGGTCACCATGTGAGAGCTCTTTTGACTGCCCCAGTGTTGCTTATTTCTGAAAAAAGCCTGTGTTTTAAGTGTGTGTAGATGGAAGTGTCCGAGTCTGGCACTGGGTGTGTTTGTGTGTGCGGCGTGAGCCAGCAGTGGCCACGGACCCTTGTCCTGCCCCTCGCAGGTTTTACATTCTGTTTATCTATTTTTTGGGTTTTTTTTTCTTTTCCTCCAGGTAATACACTTTCTTCACCACTTTTCT
The DNA here is from genome assembly GCF_020740725.1 of Corvus hawaiiensis. NCBI lineage: Eukaryota > Metazoa > Chordata > Aves > Passeriformes > Corvidae > Corvus > Corvus hawaiiensis. The sequence continues at coordinate 63,347,487 of NC_063213.1, read as the reverse complement.
CCTGGTGAAGGGCAAAAGGGTTTGATCTTTGTAAGATTTGTTAAAATATTTTTGTGTTTATAAGAAGAAAGCTGACATGTATAAAAAAATCAGTGCTTTTGTAAATTTTTTTTTTTTGTGGTATGATTCAGCATTTAAATGTTTTACGGATGCAGTTTTTTGCACTCTCTGCATATATTCATAAAAATTATATTTATTTTCTGTCTTTGAGGTTTACTTTGGGGTTTTTTTCTTCTGATGTTACAAAATGCAATATGTGCAACATTAAAAAAATCAGTGTAAAGACATTGTCTCATTTTGCTGTAATCTTCGACTGCCTTTAAAAAGATAACATAGAAAATTTGTGGTAAGAATTTGAATACATCAGAGGTGCTTAATGGAAATTTTGAGGATAAAAGAAGGTAAAAGAGGTGGGATCAAGAGTCATGGCTCTTACTTTCTCAAGAGTAAATGACATTAAAATCCTTTTAAAGAGTGTGGGGCAGGCTCTGGATTAGCCCTGGGAGCTGCTGCAGTGGTGTGCAGACAGCGTTGGTGCTTGCTCTCTGTAGATGGAGTGCAGCATTACTAAAGATCTACTCCCCTGCAAAGTCTGGTGGAGACTGTGGCTTGGGAGATACCAGGAGCACCTGGAGGAGCAGTGGATGTGGGATGTGGGATGTGTGGCAGGCTGCACAAAGCAAAGTCTGCTCCTTCACAGCACCCTTTTCTCTTTGCTTGCTCCCTCAGCCTTGCCTGTCCTTGCAGCAGAATGGGGCCTCCTGCTCCGAGTTCCCAAGGGACTTGCTTGGAGGCTGCATCCTGCTGTGCAATTTCAGACATCCGTGCTCCTTAGTTTCCTTGCACACCCACATCCTGCAGTGCTTACAAGAGACAATCACAGCTGTGGTTTTGAGCATCACACATGAGGGTGATGTTTACTGTTAAATACTTCTAGTTTAGCTACAATTACTCAGCATCTGAAAGTAGGATTTTCCAACTGGGTGACACATCCTTGAAAACCCTATGTGTCATCTGTGGGGCTCTTCACCTCAATACATTATCTGAAAGGTCATGATAGTTTTGCCTCTGAGAACAGGTTTTCAGGATGAAGGTTGGGGAGAATACCACCATTGTCACTTGCAGCTCAAAATTCTGGTCATGCATGTACATTTTTTTCCCCCCCACCAGTTTGCTTAGAGTAAATTCAGCACTGATATTATTCCACTTAAACACAGTAATTTTTTTCGTGTGTGTGTGTTGAAGGCTCTTGTCTTGTTCTGTGAATGTGCAACAAAGCAGGAGCAACTTACCAGTTCACACAGTAACACAGATGATGACTTGCACCAGACTTAAAAGTTTCCAGCACAGCACTTTTTCCTTCAGAAGATCCTGCTGTTTGCTGAGGAACAAGCTTTCTGATGGGAATGTGTCCATTCTGTCAGACTTATGATGGACACCAGCTGCTGGCAGCCAATGTGCCTGGTACCCTGCCAGTCTACCAGCTGCCAGTGGTGGGCAAACTGCCCGGCTTCCCACCTGGTAGATGAGTGAACTGCCAGCTCCTCACCTGGCAACTTTGAAGAAAAACACCAACAAATCTTCTCCAAGAAAAAGATACACATTTCTGAATTTCCATTATTTAAAATTCCAAATCAGACTAGTCTAAGCAACCCAAACATCTTCTGGCCAGTTTCAGAAAATAAAAAAAAGTCAATGGATTCAAATTTGATTTGATCCCAGCTTCAAGGTGCAATTTCCCCTCCCAACTCCTGCACTTGTCATGAAGACTAGTTTTCTTCAAAAACCTTTTATTTCAGAGCTATTTGTAACCAAATCCCTTGATTTTAAACTCTCCATCTTTTTTGAGATTACAAAAGATGTCATTTACCTTCTTAACCTCTGTGTGTGTGCACATCCATCCACCCACCCACACCCACAACCCCTTCTACACTACCCTCAGTCTGATCCATCCTTCCAGTTTGACAAACACAACCCACATCACCCTCTTAAAACACCTTTCCTGGTCTCCCATTTTTGCTCTGGGGTGACCCTGTGGGTGGTGCCACCCACTCCATCATCATTCTGTCATGCTTCTCCATGAGGCCCATGACTCCTCCTGGGAATCCTTCCTCCTCTTTAGGCACTGAAGGCGTGCCTCTCAGGAGGATTGCCCTTGCAAGTACATTTTCCACTGTCCTTTGATCCTGGTGCCTGCATTGCAAGTCCTTTCTCTTTCAAGCTCCACAACTTTTTTGGTCTGAAAGCTTCTTAGTCTTTGGAAACCAGAAATCATGGAAAATTTAAACAAAAAGGCTTGTCTTTCTACAGAGCTTTCCATGGATATCTCATAATTAAAAAACCCCAAAAAATCCCAAAACCCAAAGCAACCCACAACAAAAATAAAACCAAACCAGCATCCCATACCACCCACAAAATCATACTTCTCAGAGGAAACACTTTCCCCTTGGTACCATGGATTACTTCTTGCATGGGACATCTCATGCTGAGCTGCTCAGCCCAGAGAACACCTTGTTAACACCTATGTAGTAAGCTATGTCTACAGCCACTGCCATGCTGAGTCTCACAGGTGTCCAACAGGCAAACTCAAGGCTTCAAATCTGTACTGTGATACTCAATATAAAAAAAACCTAAATCCTTTTTTGTCGTTCCTTTCCCTGATCTGAGCACTAGCTGGGCTAGCAAGCAGTGCATCTAGAGATAGCTGCACTTTAAAATTCAGCAGGGATGCTGGAATAACTGTGTCAGAGCTTTCAAACAAGTCTTGTGTCCACACCTTGAAGATGTGCTCGTATTTTATCCAAGAAGGGGAAATTGCAGGATCTCTGATTTCTCAGAATGGGGTTATAAAACGTGTCTGAAGAAGGGTGAAGCCTCTGAGAAAGAGCACCCCATGTCTTTTTCCTTAGTAGTATCATGTAGCAAATGAAAAATCCTTCCTGACGCTGACCCTTTTTTAGCATAATCCATTACCAAGCACATTGGTAATTTCACGGTCTCACCTTCTTGAGATCCATGTCAGTGTCAAGATGACAAACTTTGAGAAACCTGGAGGACTGGCCCCAGTTAGTAGGTAATTGTGTTTTCCTGGGTCTTGGCTAAAAAACTTGTATTTAAGCCCAGGTGGGCGCAGATGCCTGTAGTAGTGTGTGTGTGTCTCCCAGTTGTGAGAGGTAGATGACTCTTGCTGCTTCCAGCAGTTCCTGCTCATCCTGGGCACTACAGCTAGTGGGGAAGCTGCTCTGGGAGCTGTTGGATTGCCCTGTGTGAGTGTGTCTCATCCCATTGTTTGGTTGTGTTGACCAGAGACGTTGTGGGTGCCCTGTCCCTGGTACTGTTCAAGACTGGGCTAGATAAGACTTTTACAACCTGGTCTACTGGAAGGTGTCCCTGCCCATGGCAAGGGGTTGGAACTAGATGATCTTAAGGTCCCTTCCAACCCAAACCATTCTGTGGAATGGGGGTCTGTGGGTCAGGCCCTAGGAAGAGGGCTCCTGGAAATGCCCTGTGAAAGTGCCCAGGAGCAGTGCTCTAGATACTAGAGGAGGTAATTCAGGACCTCGAACCTTCCTGAATGTCTCTCAAGAAAGCTTTGATGTTTTTTTTTAACTGTACTTGCTCCCATTTGGAGGCTTTTCCTCCTGTTCTCCCTGGGAATCCCAGTCAGAGTGGAGGATGAGACATGCAATGGCAAAGATCAAGGGATTGATATCTGACTCCATGGGATACTGAGGCTTGTCTAAATTCTGTTGTTCTGCCCTCAGCACTGCCAGGAGCAGAGAATTAATCTCTTTTCTGCCACACTGTGTTCAGTTTTGCTGAGCTATACTTTGCCTGTTTAGCTGTTGCCTGGAAGGGACAGTGTTCCTGATGATCTTTTAGCTGGAGAGGGTTTGCAGCATGTCTGCTGCCAAAGTCAGCTGACATGAGCGGTGTTGTAGTGCCAGTGGCACTAAATGAGGTAGTGTCATTTTAAAAACATAATCAGAATGGAAAGGAAACTTCTATCTTTGTTCGGGCTATAACTACAAACAACTAAAATGTGACAGGCCCTGGGGCCTCCAGCCTGTATCATCACAAGGTTCAGTAGGGAGCAGTATGTGGTGGCTCCTCAGGGGCAGTGTTTGCAAAGTGGTAACAGGGGTGTTCTGGGCTGTAGCCAGACCTGAGTCCCTCTTGGCTGGGTGAGGAAGCGCAGCAGGGCCTGATATATCTGTGGTGGCCCAGAAACCAGAAGAATGCTTGTGGTAGTGGTGGGTTGGCTGGGTTTTGCACTCATTTCTACTACCTCTGAGCTGTGTTGTCTTCACATCACCCCACATCATCCCGATATGTGGTCTAGGGCTCTCAGCCACAGGAGAGCTCTGGGAGACAGTGTGGGGACTTGGGCTGGCTGTAAGAAAACTTTCCTCTTCTGTCTTCCACCAAGTGTGTAACATTTGGTATGGTAATATGTGTGTTTAATCAAAGGCTTCAGTCTCTATTGCATGTAGGTTTTGGCGGAAAACTTCACTAGTTAGCTAGAGGTGTTCTGGTTAAAGTTCACCTGGTTAATATGACCCTCTTACCTACCCTATTTATGAAGATGAGTGATTTCCCATAATGTCACGTCCCTCATACAGACTGTGATGCATGTGGGTTTTCTTTCTGCCTGTTCCTTCCAGACAAGTGGCACAGCTGTTCATGCTGCTATGTCATTATTTGAATTGGCACCCAGTGCAGCCACTCCGGAGGATCTCTCTGGCTGAGTGCTGTGAAAGGTGGTAAATGTGTCTCCTTCGCAGGGCTGTGCTGCTGCACAGGGCTAGGCTGGGACCTGTTCATCACTTGTATGGAGCTTGGATAGGGTCCTACCATGGCAAGATGAAGGGAGAGTTTTGCCATGAATTTGGTCCTTTCACCTCTCTTCTCCGTGTAGGAGTCAACTTCTTTCAACAATGACCTAATCCCATCTTAGATGAGTCAGTAAAATTATCAGTGTGCTTAAGGTGAGACCAGTTTACAGAGGAAACACAAGGGGTGTGGGCATGGTTGTAGAAGCTTTTCCCAATGTCCTGAATCCCATTATGGGACCTGAACAGGGCCTATGAAAGATGCTTCACAAGAGCCTGGAAGAGGAGGCAGATTTGGGGACCCAGGGAGAAGCCTGACTGCTGCTGCTGCCCCAGTGTCTCACCTGCCTTCCAGGGCTCTGCTCACATTTGCTTCCTGGCAGCTCCTGGTGCGGCAAGACCCTTCCTCCAAGCCCCTCCACATCCCTCTGGAAATGAATATTGCAGAGAATAAACAAACCTGACTGCAGAGCGAGGAAAACACTTTCAAAGTAGGGAAAGACAAATACCTGTGTAGGGGAACAAATCGTGGGAGTAATGTGTAAGACTACATTATTTTTGTTAATTTTTGTAAGATGACTTGGTTCAGCTTCCAGAGCTGAGGCATATGGGATCAATAAAAAGAATTCAAATAAGAGAGTATGTATGTAAACAACAGGGGGTAACTCAGCAAAAATCAAGCATGTACTTCTTTGTTAATTAAAAGCAACCCCCTAAATCTAAGCTTCTGGTGGTTCATAATCCCTCTAAGGATTTTGGTCACTCTTCCCAGCTGTGGCTTGGGTTTGGATAGTGCCAGGTCTAGGCCTGTGGTTGTGCTTAATGTTATGTGTGCATGTGTGTCCCACTGCTGCCAATATGGTTTGTGCCAAGTTTGTGCCTGTGTATAAACTTCTGTGGGATGACAGCTCTGCAGGAGACGAGCCCTGTATGGCAGTGGACACGGAGACTGGTGGGATTGCATGCCTGCTTCCCTCCAGCAGCCTCATCTGTTGCTGACAGCACCCAAGGGAATGGAGGGTGGTGCCCCCTTCTCTTCCTAAGCAGCTCATGTCTCCTGGTCCTGCATCCGTGTATTTTGGGTGTTACTGAGGCACGGTGAGACCCAGCCTTCTAGTTAAAATCAAGGAAAGATTACTGATGGCTTTTCTAAGTGAACAGTAAACACCTTCACTCCCGAGTGATTGCAGCAGACCCTGGAGCCTGTGCAGGCTGGGATAGGGGGGTGTTACAGCTCTAAGTATCTACAAGGGCTTGTCTGGCCCAGGCTGTGATGGTGGCCTAGAGGGAAGTGTGTGCCCCCACCACACATACCCTTGCAGGGAGGTATGTCTGCAGTTCACGTCTTCTACCCCAGGCTGATCTGTACAGGAACAGCAAGATAACTTCGTGATTCTGCTTCCACTGCTCTGGGAAGGCGAGTCCCTCTCAGAGCCAGGGTTTGGTGTTAGTCCATGTCCGCGACTGTCATTAAGCTGAGGTCACGCTGGAAGGATAAGCACCAGTGACAACCAGGATTGTTTATAACCACAGCAGTGGAGGTGTTATTATAAGCCCCATTACTCATATGTTATCATTATACTATCATACAGAGCATAATTTTATGTAATTGCCATTATCTAACTATATATTTATATGCACATGGTGATCTTGGAACACCTGAAGTGACCAGTTTCTTCCCAGATGTGATTATGCTCCAGTGCATCTGAGAGTAAATACATGGCAGCTGCCTGAGGCCTGGAGAAGTCCAGGGGTGATAAGGCACTGCAGCTATGTAGGACATTGCTTTGCTGGGGCAGGATGGAGGCATTTTCTAGGAGAAGATGAAGTTATTTTGCTCTTTGCAAATCACGTGTCACCATCATCCTTGTCCCCCCTAGCCCTGGCTCATTCTTTAAAATTACAGTGATTTTGGCTGAAGATGTGCCCTCTGCCTCTTGTTATGGGATTTTGCACATCCAAAGCTTCCTGTAAAGCTGGTACTGATGTGGGCCTGCTGGGGTTGCTGCTGGGTTGCAGCATTCCCATGGCCTGGCAGGACAGAAGAAGACGAGACTGCTTTATACTCTGTGGACTGCGTCACGTGAAGTATGATAGCTTCCTCCCCAAGATTTGTTTTAAAAAATGGATGCTAATGTACTAAAAGCAAAGATGCCATTTATTTTTAAACAGGGTTTAACCAGAAACCATTTGTACTGTTTCATGCTGTATCATTTGTGTTTCACTTATATCTTTGGGAAAGCAGTGGGGGAAAGATGTGCAAGTCCAAGCTGGGAAAGAGAGAGGAAAAACCAAATACTGCCTCGGATGTAGGATTCTTCCATTTACTGTTGTGGTACCCAGAGTAAATCCATGGGCTCCATTCAGTGCATCTCTGGGCTAAGCTGGGAATATTGAGAGTCAAACGCCCTGAGGTAAAACCCTGCCCACCACCCTGCTTGCATCCCTGAGGAGCACAGGGCAGGGGATGTGTGAGAGAGGAGCAGCTACAGCACAGGACCAATGACTGCTCACCAGTGACTTTGTGTGCAGGAGAAAGTGAGTGTGGGAAGGGAGAAGGAGAGCAAGAGGGAACAGTGATGAGTGTCAGAGAGATTTGTCTTGGACTTTAAAGTGTTTCCTTTTCCATCATAACCACCATCGGAATGTGACTGCAGGTTGTGCTACATCGTCTCTGTTCCCAGGAAGCAACAGAGCAGCCAGAAGAGCAGAAAAGCTGCAGAGAGGCATCAATTGCTGGCTGTGCTCCTTGCTCTGAATCTCCTGCCTGTGTCACGGCATGGAAACAACTTGTAAGTAAGTGAGGGACTACATGGGCGAACAGGCAAAACAGCGGCCAGGAAACAAAAAGCAGGTTACAATCACTGTCTGACTCAGAGGCAAAAAACCAGTGTGGGATTCTCGCCAGTGATTTCACGAAGTCATTTAGCTGTTTTTCCTTGAATGTTGCCCAGTCTCTGCAGGGAAAGAGTTGATGTGGGCACACTGTCAGACTTTATGCTCCTGGAGGAATCAGAAGTGATTCTGGATGTTGGAGGTGGGTATTGAGTGTCTGGAAGGTGGGTTTCTCAAAGTGGTAGCTCAGGGACTGGCAAATGGATAGACACCACAGCATGTGTTACCCCATGGAGACCTGTGTGTGTTGCTGAGCTGGGTGTTGGGGCAGGCTCCACAAGGCACAAGGGAGGTACAGCTACCCACAGAGGGGGGGCATGTGGGGACCCTTCTGCCCTGCTGTCATGGGATGTCACATGAGGTCATGCCTTTTGCCTAGTGGATCCAGCACTGGGGTGGGACAGAGTCCTTAGCTGACATCTTGGACACCAGTGCCTAATCTTCTTCTCCTTCTCCAACATATTTGGGGGAATTTTTCAAGCCTGTAGTGGGACTTTCAGGTGGGCACATCTTCCTTGACTTGACCCTGCAGATGAGGTGCTGCTGTGTAAAACTTGTAGGCCCCTGACTTGAGCATCCTTGAGCGATTATGGGAGGCTGTGTTAATGTCCTTGTCACTCCCTGTTCTCCTCCCCCACTTCTCCCAAAGACCTTCCTTGTGTGGCCTCAAGGAAGGGTGAAGCTGAGACACTGGGCAGAGCCACATTCCTGCACCAGAAAGTAGGATACCCTTTCTCAGAGGTGCCGTGGTCCCACCATGGTGATGCACTCGGCCACAGCTGGGCCAAGTCTGGGGGCTGTCAACAGTGAGAACAAGGGTCTTGGATGGGTTGCAGAGGAAGTTGAATCATGCCTGTGTGTGGGCTTGCTGACAGGATAATGGGGCACCTCATGGCTTCTCGTTCAGCAAGTGCCAACTCCCCATATCTGGGAAGAGAGGGCAGGAGGGGATGGGGCCATGAAAGCTGCCGGATGGTGTCCATCTCTCTGTTCTCTGACCTCTAGTAAGGGTGGGAATAGAAATGGAATAAACTAGTGAGGTTTGGCCCTACACAGATTCATTCACAGCAATTTCCCCTTTGCAGGAGTGGCAAGGTTAAATACTGATTTGCAGCACAGCTGAGTGCAAGCTCTGCTCCCCTGCCTGGCTGTGGTGCAGTGGTTGATTCTCTGGAAATAAGAGAAAATTCAGCCAGAGGAAGTAGGTTATGTTGTCCAAATGCCATAACATCTGACACATCCAAACAAGATTTGTGTTGCTGGGGTGATGCAACTTCCCATTAACTGGGATAAGGGTTTTACCATGGATTGCTGTGCACTTCAGCTGTGATGTGTGAGGCTCTGTGGGAGCAAACCAGAGTTTTCATGGAAGTTAAAGGATGTCTCTGAAATATTTCAGACACTTCTCTGTATGGAAAATTTCACTATTATTTGCAGGAACAGAGCCTTTACAAGTCTGGAAACAACCTGGCTTTCTTCTGTGTACTGAAGGGCTTTCTAGGGACTTTTCTTTGCTGCTCTTCCCCTTTCTGCAGATGTGACCCAAGGCGATGGCAAGGGGCAGGGTTAGGAGAAATCACTGATGTTCTTGCCCC